>NC_053394.1:156142755-156447755 GCF_905171765.1 Bufo bufo
AGACATACATACATACACATATACATACATACACACAGACATACACACACACATACACATACATACATACATACATACATACACACATACACACATACGTCCTTTTTTATATATATATATATATATATATATATATACAGTATAATAGGGTGGCCATATGCGATGCTGTCAAGCAATGCAGATTGCCATTAGTTGTTGTGCTGCACCTGTACTTGCAACTTGAAACCACAGCAAGTTTTGGTGCATATACAGCAATTATCGGTAACCCGCGGCTCAACCATAACTTGTACGGCATCCTTATAAATAAATAGGCCCCATGTCAATAATACTGGGGGATGTGGACCCTAGCGCAACGCAGACTGAATTAGATGACAACTTTTGCTGCTGGTTACAGTGAGCCTGAAACAGATACAGTGACTGACAGAAATGTCACATGAAGTTCAGTGAGAAGTGGTCAGACTGGATTTACACGCTCAGCCACTTAAGGGTTAATTCCAGAAGAAAGGTAGCAGAGGCTCCTGGCCACTCCCAATGCAAATACCTTGTGTTGTCACCTGACAGAGGATGTGGCTTCCAGAGTCAGAGCTGGGGAAGGACAGGTGACCTACAGCTCCAGGGTCTCCAGGTGGACCGGCCGACCGGGAAACTGCAGCATCAGGTACTGTACAGCCAGGAATACACTGTACTACTGGATTTCTGATTGAGAAATCTTGTCCCTGACCACGATCTGTACAGGTTGGATATCAGTCACTGGGTGATGGATGTAATGGTGGAAGATTCAGCTGTGTGAAGAGGCAGGCAGTAGGGCACTTCACCAAATCCATCTTGTGCACTGGAGATCCCACTGCCGCCCAGAACTCAGTGATTATTTGCAGTTCTGGATGGAAACGAGCAGTGTATAATGCAATGGAAAAATGAATCAAGCCAGCAAAGGAGGCAATGTGGACAATCACAATACGTTAGTAAGTGCCTTGTATTAACTTTCTCTACATGATAAAAGCTATTTGCTGAAGTGACGCAACCCCTTTAAGGCAGTGGACATGATCTAAGGATAGAATTCAGCATGTTGATTAGGTGTTTACAATGTCTAGTAATTTAGTATATCAGAGAGCCAATCTCTATATGGACAGAAGTATTGGGACACACCTCTTAATCATTGAATTCAGGTGTTTCATTCAGTCCCATTAACACAGGTGTATAAAGTCCAGCCCATAGCCATGCAGTCGGTCAGTTGTTCTTAAGATCTCACTGAATCTGGGCACAGTCAGTTCATGAAATGTCCTCCCTCCTAGATATTCTACACTCACCTGTGAGTGGTCATATTGCAACGACAGCAATTCATCTGTGAAGTGGCAGAGCACGTAAAGTAAGGCTGGGTTCACATTGCGTTTTTCCCATTTGTTTAACATGTACAAAAAACGTATACGTTAAACGGATGCCTCAGACTGATGCCATCACCATAAAAAATAATATATATATATATATATATATATATATATATATATTATTTTAACCGGACTAGGATACAAGAATGTGGTGTGCTGCGCTTTTGTATCCATTTTTTCATAAAACGTGATGTGAGCCCATCCTAACAGGACAGGGTCACCGAGTGATGAGGTGTATAGTGCATAAAAGTCACCAATGCTCTGATGACCGCAGAGTACAAACCTCCTCTGACATTAACATCAGCACAAAAACTGTGCGCAGAGAGCGTAATGACATGGATTTCCATGGACGAGCAGCTGTATACAAGTCTTACATCACCAAGCCAATGCCAAGCATAAGATGGAGTGGTGTAAGGCATGGGGTCACTGAATTCTCAAACAGTGGAAATGTGTTCTCTGGGGCGACCAATCACGCTTCTGATGGACAAGTCTGGTTTTGACGAATTCCAGGAGAACGTTACCTGCCTGTGCCAACTGTAAGGTTTGGTGGAGGAGGGATTATGCCATGGGGCTGTTTTTCAGAGGTTGGTCAATGCCCCTTAGTTCTAGTGAAGGGAAATCTTAATACTTCAGCAAATCAAGACAGTTTGGACAATTGTATGCTTCCAACTTTGTGGGAACAGTCTGAAGAAGGCCCTTTTCTGTTCCAGCATGACTGTGCCCCAGTGCACAAAGCAAGGTCCATAAAGGCATTGTTGGGTAAGTTTGGTGTGGAAGAACTTGACTGGCCACACAGAGCTTTGATCTCAATCTTAGCAAACATCTTTTGGCTGATCTAGAAAGGAAACTGTGAGACAGGCCCTCTCATCCAACATCAGTATCTGACCTCATCTGGATAAATTGGAAAACATTTCCATAGACACTTTCCAAAATCTTGTAGAAAGCTTTCCCATTAAAACGAACGCTGTTTTAGCTGCAAAGGGAAGACCTACTCCAAATGAATGCCCATGGATATAGGATGGGATGTCATTAAAGCTCCTGTCCGGTGTCTCTAAACTTTTGTCCATATAGTGTATGTGCCACACCTGACAGCAAAGGATACTATGCAGCTTGAGAATGCTGTTTGTTTTGTGCTGTTGTCATGTACAAAACTTGTGTGATTAGGCTGTGTAACACACCCAAAGGGAAGGGCACATACAAAGGCTAGGGGGGGCCGAGTGTTCCATTACCCTGACCATACACTTCAGACGGATATGCTTCTATCTGAGATGTATGGCCAAAGCAATATTAGTCATAAACATCTCTGTACACCTTGATCAAATGAACTGACAATCTAATCTGACTTTGCTCTCCCTGATGAGAGATGTTGTGGGGACAGTTGGATTGTCCCTTTATTTATTGTTACCATAATCCTATTTGTACCAGTGAGTTCTTTGTTGTGTATGGCCAGGGTTACCCCGACACATAACTCTGCTCATCCTGTTGTATTTTTTAGGGTTGCTAAAAATAGGAGACTTTATGCAACTGTTCATAAAAAAGAAAGAAATGTGTCTGTGATTATTTGTAAGGGTAGGCTCACATCTGCGGTCGGTAAATCCGGTTGTCTGTTCTGGCAAAAGAGCAGACCACTGCCCGAATATCTGGGCATCTAAATCCACCTTTATAGACACAGGTAATTAGCTTCATCTTATCAGTATCTAACCTATCGAAACAGGACACTTACCTGCTTCATCATATCAGTATCTAACTTATAGACACAGGTCACTTATCACCTTCATCATATCAGTATCTAACCTATAGACACAGGTCACTTATCAGCTTCATCATATCAGTATCTAACCTATAGACACAGGTCACTTATCTGCTTCATCATATCAGTATCTAACCTATAGGCACAGGTCACTTATCTGCTTCATCA
The DNA here is from genome assembly GCF_905171765.1 of Bufo bufo. Classification (NCBI taxonomy): domain Eukaryota; kingdom Metazoa; phylum Chordata; class Amphibia; order Anura; family Bufonidae; genus Bufo; species Bufo bufo. The sequence continues at coordinate 156,146,059 of NC_053394.1, forward strand.
TATCAGTATCTAACCTATAGGCACAGAACACTTATCAGCCTAATCATATCAGTATCTAACCTATAGGCACAGGTCACTTATCTGCTTCATCATATCAGTATCTAACCTATAGGCACAGGTCACTTATCAGCCTAATCATATCAGTATCTAAGCTATAGACACAGGTCACTTATCAGCTTAATCATATCAGTATCTAAGCTATAGGCACAGGTTACTTATCTGCTTCATCATATCAGTATCTAACCTATAGGCACAGGTCACTTATCAGCTTCGTCATATCAGTATCTAACCTATCGACACAGGTCACTTATCAGCCTAATCATATCAGTATCTAACCTATAGACACGGGTCACTTATCAGCTTCATCATATCAGTATCTAACCTATAGACACGGGTCACTTATCAGCCTAATCATATCAGTATCTAACTTTTAGACACAGGTCACTTATCGCCTTTATCATATCAATATCTAACCTATAGGCACAGGTCACTTATCAGCTTCATCATATCAGTATCTAAGCTATAGGCACATGTCACTTATCAGCTTCATCATATCAGTATCTAACCTATAGACACAGGTCACTTATCAGCTTCATCATATCAGTATCTAACCTATAGACACAGGACACTTATCTGCTTCATCATATCAGTATCTAACCTATAGACACAGGTCACTTATCAGCTTAATCATATCAGTATCTAAGCTATAGGCACAGGTTACTTATCTGCTTCATCATATCAGTATCTAACCTATAGGCACAGGTCACTTATCAGCTTCGTCATATCAGTATCTAACCTATCGACACAGGTCACTTATCAGCCTAATCATATCAGTATCTAACCTATAGACACGGGTCACTTATCAGCTTCATCATATCAGTATCTAACCTATAGACACGGGTCACTTATCAGCCTAATCATATCAGTATCTAACTTTTAGACACAGGTCACTTATCGCCTTTATCATATCAATATCTAACCTATAGGCACAGGTCACTTATCAGCTTCATCATATCAGTATCTAAGCTATAGGCACATGTCACTTATCAGCTTCATCATATCAGTATCTAACCTATAGACACAGGTCACTTATCAGCTTCATCATATCAGTATCTAACCTATAGACACAGGACACTTATCTGCTTCATCATATCAGTATCTAACCTATAGGCACAGGTCACTTATCAGCTTCATCATATCAATATCTAACCTATAGACACAGGTCACTTATCTGCTTCATCATATCAGTATCTAACCTATAGACACGGGTCACTTATCAGCTTAATCATATCAGTATCTAACCTATAGGTACAGGACACTTATCAGCTTCATCTTATCAGTATCTAACCTATAGACACAGGTCACTTATCACCTTCATCATATCAGTATCTAACCTATAGGCACAGGTCACTTATCTGCTTCATCATATCAGTATCTAACCTATAGACACAGGTCACTTATCAGCTTCATCATATCAGTATCTAACCTATAGACACGGGTCACTTATCAGCTTAATCATATCAGTATCTAACCTATAGGCACAGGTCACTTATCTGCTTCATCATATCAATATCTAACCTATAGACACAGGTCACTTATCAGCTTAATCATATCAGTATCTAACCTATAGACACAGGTCACTTATCAGCTTAATCATATCAGTATCTAACCTATAGACACGGGTCACTTATCACCTTCATCATATCAGTATCTAACCTATAGACACGGGTCACTTATGAGCTTAATCATATCAGTATCTAACCTATAGACACGGGTCACTTATCACCTTCATCATATCAGTATCTAACCTATAGGCACAGGTCACTTATCTGCTTCATCATATCAGTATCTAACCTATAGACACAGGTCACTTATCTGCTTCATTATATCAGTATCTAAGCTATAGACACAGGACACTTATATACTTCATCATCTCAGTATCTAACCTATAGACACAGGTCACTTATCTGCTTCATCATATCAGTATCTAACCTATAGACATGGGTCACTTATCTGCTTCATCATATCAGTATCTAATCCATTGACACAGGTCACTTATTTGCTTCATCATATCAGTATCTAACTTTTAGACACAGGTCACTTATCAGCTTCATCATATCAATATCTAACCTATAGTCATGGTTTAGTAGCTTAATAATATCCTGTAAACACAGATCAGTTTTCAATGTCATCATATCAGTATCTAACCTATAGATGTGGATCAGTTATTAACTGTATCCATCAATATCTGATCTATAGATGCTAATCATTTATCAGCTTCATTGTATCAGTATCTGACCTATAGACACTGATTACTTATGAGCTTCATCATCAGTACTTGACCTGTAAGCACTAATCACTTATCAGCCTATCAGTTTCTGACCTATAGACACAGTTCAGAGGTTAACAGCTCTGTAGTAGACGAGGTGTAAGAACCCATGCTTGTGGTATTAGAGAATTTTTAATTTTGGGCAGGCCACATGCCGAAGGTTTCTGTCTCATTTGACTGTGTCCTGGAACATGTTATTTTGTGTGTCTTCATGCTTGTTGTCTTCATGTTGTATGCCTGTGTTCTGGACGTTTCCATCTCGTTTGACCCTGTGCTGGAGGTTTCCATTTCGTCCAGCCATGTGCTTGAGGTTTCATTCTTGTCTGGCATTATGTTGGAGGCTTCTGGGTTGTCAGAGGCCAAGCATCAGAGGTTTCTGGGTTTTTTGTCCAGCCTTAGGTGTAACTAACAGGGTAGCAGGCTGTTGTAATATATGAGCCTTATTTGCTGTACTGTGACATCATTCTGCCTGTGCAGTTCATTGTAAACATGATCCCGCCATGGTGGGCATTATCCCTGTGTACTGGGAACACCTACATAGTCATAAGCTTCTCATCTTCATGCTACCAAAGGTGGTCATGATGGTGTGAGGTCCCATTTGAAATTTTGCTATGGGGTTCAATGGGTCCTTGTTACACGCCTGTGTCCAGCCACATGTTCAAGGTCCAGTTACATGTTGGTAGTTTCCATGTTGTCCAGCTGTGTCTTGGACGTTTACTTTTGGAGTCCTTGTGTCTTCCTCAATATCTTGTCTGATACATTCATTCCTGCAGCTGTTGTATCATTGACTTCTTTCTAATCCTTGTGTGGACATTTCTGGTGTCCGTGAAGCTGCAGCATCTTTCAGACCTTCATTCTGTCTCTAGGGTATCTGCCTTGAAGGAGTTTAGATATTTTTTTTCCATTTGTCAAGGTGACTACACCCATTGAACATGATGCACTAACACCTATTCAAACCCACACGACTTAGCACAAGGAAATATAATCTCTTACTCCAGCCCATCAACCGCCCCCTTCCCCCGCATCCACCAATCTCAAATTATTATTATCCTCCTCTCCCACAGACATTGGACACAAGGGGTCATAATCCATCCCCTCCCTCCCATGTCAGCTGGACACAAGATGCTAAAATCTACAGTACCTCTAATCTGGACTAGGGGACTGAATTAAGAAGTTTATCCAGATGGCAGTACCAGATAGGACCAGAAGGAGTACATTGCAGGTCTAGGCACTTCAGGCAAGTTGGGAACAAGTTCCCAGTGGCTCCATTGTATAGGGAAATCTTTTTATATATCCAGGGGTAACTAGTGCCAAAAGAAGGTCATTTCTTGAATAAACTGGAGTAGAACAACAAGGAGAGCCAGAGAAACAAGGATGTGAAAAGAGAAGTCTCTTACTGTCACTGAAGGAAGAGTTGCTAGAGACAGAGAAGCATGGACTGGAGAGAAGGAGACGTCTCTGGTAGTACAGAAGAAAGTCTCACTGGAGACAGAATCTTTCTTGCCCTGGCTGTAATCTGTAAATGTTCTCCGTAAGGCCTGAATGGAACTACAATGTACAGCAGTGGGGTACACCGTGGAGGGTCATTGTCTGTTCTCCTGAATCTATAGACAAGCCACCTGATCTTCCTTCACTAAGAGGTTTCCTTCCTCCACCTCACACAGGAAATGTGCAAGGCTTTTCACAACTACTTCTAGTTCTTTTTTTTCTCTATCAGCTCTGTAGCTGCTCAGAATAACTATGTGCATACGTTCTCGGATATGTGTACTGCCTATGTAGGGAGAGGAGACCATGATGGATTTCTTTAGCAAAAAGTCCAGGAAAACACGGAAGAGGCAGCCAAGCCCACCCAGAACACCTGAGGTAGGCCTGGGGCTTCTTATTTGATTGTGGTCAGCAGCACAAAGGACCTCTGGAGAAGTTAGGGAGCCTGCTGATGGCTGCCAGTCAGTGTTATTCCACCCCTTTCCTTCATATTTAAAGTGTCACATGCATGTATCGCAGTAAGGAGACATGTAGTCTGTGCCGCTCAGTAGCTTTATGTAATGTATGCTATCTTCTCCAGGTTCTCTGAGTTTCTTCTTAGTTGCTACCTGTCCATATAGGCTCTCTCACACTATATCATCGATAATGTGAAGTGGTGTTGACCTGGCGCCTTCATATATTATACCTGGATTTTATTTATCCCCCCCCAGGCCACCAAGTCCATGACTGACATCTAAAATCTTGGTAGCTCAATAATGAAAAATGTCTGTCAGTTATTTTCTGTGTGGTGGGAAGATCTTCCTTTTTCACCCAGTTAATAGATAGTATATTTCTTCTTCTCTTCTGCCACCAATATAAGACTTCATGTAATAGAAGTCAACAAACATAGAAATCACAAATGCATCTGACAGATGTAAGGTTGGAGCATCTCTTAGATTGAGTTAGGTAGTGCTAATGAACTCACATGGACCTCTATCCACTGAAAACATGAGGAGCTGACAGGACATTCGGGCTACATGATCCTTGTGCAAAGATGTCCTCCTCACTCCTTATCCAACAATTGCAAGTGTACAGGAACACAACAATGTGCAACATGGAAGGGATGGCACCAGCCAGGGCTGCCCTTTACTCTCTCCAAAGGCTCCATATCATCTGTATGGTTTAACCATCTGGGTAACCAAGACTCTCAGCAGTCTATACATACCACATATTGGGTGTGTACAAGGACTGTAAGGGTCCATGTATCATTATGTGAGTATGTTTAGTTTAAGGGGTGATCATAGAACCTTCAGTGACTGGTGCAAAAAGTTGCATTTTATCTGCTCTATAAGTTGCAAGATCTCATAGTTCCTCTAATACATGTATCCTGTTTATTCTGACAGGAAGGCAGTGTGTGGTATGTCTGTACGGTCTGTCTGCAGTTTAACTCATTTATAACAGCAGGGTGATTTTAGGCAGTCAGCTCATCAATGGAAGCACAGGCTCTATCCTTCAACAAGGAAACACCTGGGAGGTTTCAGCCATAACTAAGGGTTAGATACAGGAGCACCTACTTTGGGCTGCCAGTGGTCTCAGTTTTTCAAGATACTCCTGTATTATTATTTTTGAGCTTGGCATAAACATTTTATCTAACAATAGATGACAAGGCCTCCAGCGAACGACTGTATCAGTATTTTAGTCCGCAAATCACTGATCAGCAAAATACGAATACCTTCTGTGTGTATTCCACATTTTTCTCACTCCCATCAATAGAAATGGCTATTCTCGTCCACAAAACAGACCAGAATAAGACATGATCTTTCTGAAGGTAAATACAGTCATGTGCATGAGCCCTTTGGGAGAGTTCTTTATTAGGGCTCATTCATTAGGGCTCATTCTTGTCCGCAATTGCGGGCAAGAATAGGACATGCTCTATATTTTTTTGCGGAACGGAACAACGGATGAGGACAGCACACGGATGCGGCCCCATTGAAATGCGGAACAAAACATACGGCCGTCTGAATGAGCCCTAAGGCTCATTGTAGCAAATGAGTGATGTTAAATAAGATCGCCCATCTACCTGGGGCTTCTGAGCAGAGTACGTATGTAGCTGGTTCCTACACTGCCCTGAATATTGTAGGCTTAGGTAAGTCCAAAGAGAGGCAGTATATTAGTGTTAGGGACCCATCTACGGGAGCCACCTTGACGCCTGGTAGATGGGCCCGACACACGTTTGATCAAATATGTGCGCTAAGAGCTTCCATTGACTCACTTATAGTCGGTATTGTACCACTTTTATTCAGAATGACCCCCATTTCTTAGCTCTATTGTTTGTATGTAAAATGGTGTGCAGCCATTTTCTTGTTTATAATCATGTTAAATAAGATATGTCATTAATATTGTATAGGCTGGACTGTATATTCTGCATGAAATGACTGATAATGAACTGAAGACAGAAAAAGTGACATTGTCCTGTATGACATATCTTGCTGACCCTATGCATGGTCCAAAGACTGCGGATGAAGGCCTTATCTCAGGCAACTTGCAGAGGGTTCTTAAATTCTTTGCTAAAGGTGCCTTTACACGAGCCAATTATCATGTAAATTATCATAAAATCGAGCGAAAGTGCGCGATTATTGAGCAGTGTAAAAGCAATGAACGATAGAGTCACAACCGACAATCAGTAGATTTCTCATTGGTTCAATCGTTTGTGTGGACACAAAAATCATCTTTGGATGTTAACGAATTCATACATGTAAACAGGAATCGTTCACGGCACGCCACTCAAATTTCGCCTTGTATAAATGCAAAAGGTCATTGTTGAAACGTTCACTACACCGAGAAATGACTCGTCCATGTGTCAGTCGTACCGATCATCGCCTCGTGTAAAGGTACCTTTAGTGATTACATCCTTGAAGTTTGTGCTCCTTTGTTTCCTGTTGTATCTACTCTTCTTTCATTGATTGTCTTCTTCTGTTACCTAGTGATTCTTCTGTCTTTTGAAGCACTTTTGTTTCCCTAGTGTGTCTGATGCTTGGTGAGACTCCTTCTTTTCTCTAGCATTCTTCTTTCTTGTAAAATTGCTTCTCTTCTTCTAAGAAATTACTCTGCCATGATATCGCCACTGATGTGTCTTCTCTTACGTCATATCCTCTCGCTTGTGAGGCTTCTTCTCTTCCCTGATCGCTACTCTGTTTACGCTCCTTTTTTTCACTAGTGTATTTTTTGTCTTGTGAGGCAACTTCTTTTGCCTGGTGTCTCCTGTTTTTGGTGACACACCTCCGTTTACATAGTTTTTCTTCAATCTTTTGAGGAGCCTTTTCTCCTGGTGTCTCCTCTCACTCCTTTTTTCATTGAGTTGGTAGGTTGGTTAGTTGGTTGATGGGTGAGGAAAGTTATTTACAGTTGTTATCACAGGGAATGAGTCACAGGGAAGGTATTCAGCTTATTTAAGAGACAATGACGGAAAAAAATGCTGATGAGCAATGAGGTGCTGTCACTGAACACATACCGCAGCATATATTTATTGGCTGCCCTGGGGAAATATCCAGCTAATATACCGGACAAAACATCTGTTGTAGAGATCTACCCCTTTTACTCGAACCAGTTCACATTGTATATGCATGTGCCAGGGCCTCGTAAATAGCTGGCCAGTCTTGCACGTGTGGGAATGTTTTTTGTTTATAAAGGGGCTAGACCTTACCCAGGATCTTTTTGGCCAGTGAGTGGTGTAGATGGGATCCCCACTGAAGGATGATGGAAGGAATCAAGTGGACACAGTTGTAACTTAAAACAACATTTTTACTGGACTCATATAGGGCAACAATCTTGGCAGTTACAGCAGCTTCATAATATGTTACTGGCAAATTGGTTACAGTAACCTCGCAGGAGGCAGCTGGCTCTATGGTTACAACAGAGTCAACAGGTATGATGGTTACAACAGTCTCTATTGGTGACAACAGACTTAAGGCTTTACTACACAGTCCAATTCTGCAGGCGATTCTCGGGAAGGAAGCGTTCCTTCCTGGCAATCACCTGCTCACTAGCGGAGGAGATCGCTGCTATTACATGCACTGATCTCTTTTTGCCATCACTCGTCCCCATGCTGTCTAATTATTTGCCGACAGCAGATCGTGATTAGTCAGTATTTTTTCTTGTTCATCAGGTAATTGGCAGCAGTATTACATTGCCAGATGATCGATAATGAGTATTACTACGAACGCTCGTTAGCGATCATCTGGCAGAAAATCTTCTAGTGTAATAAAGGCTTTTAGCCTATATTAGACAAGCAGATCATCAAGCGATTATCGGGGAGGAAAGTTTCCCTCCCAGCAATCGCTTGCTAGCTAGCGGAGGAGATCGCTGCTATTACATGCAGCGATTTCCTCCGCAGCATGGAAAGGAGCGATCGCTATGCCGTCCCCATACTATCTAGTGGTTTGCCAGCGGGTGATAGCTATTAGACAACACGATCTGCCGCCGGCAAGCGCTGATTTCTAAGCATGCTTAAAAATCTGAATTGCCAGATGGACGAGCGTTTGCTCATTCATTGGCCAATCGGCAACAGTATTACACTGCTAGATCATCCGCAATTATCGGCCGAAATATCGGCCAGTGTAATACAGCCTTTACTCTCTCATAACCTTTACTGGTGGCAAAAGGCTTACTTGTTCCTATGACCATAACATTCAACTCAGTGGTTGTCGACAGTTCTGCCCTGGAGTTTCCCTCTGGTGGTAGTGAAGATGGCTTTGCTACTTGGTCCATGGCTAGTCTCATCATGGCACACACTCTACACCAGTGTTTCTCAACTCCACTCCTCACGGCCCATCAGCAGGTAATAATTTCAGAATATCCAACAAAATGAATACCTGTGGTGAGTCCCAATGCCTCGACAATAACTATATCACCTGCTCAGTACTATGATCTATGATATGCTGGAGGGGGGGGGGGGGTTGTGTGGGCTGAAGTTGAGAAACACTGCTCTACGCAGCCAAGACCGCAGACCATGGATCTGCTTCACTAGGCACACATACACACTCACAGTCCTACTGCCAGTCACATCTGCCTGCACATGATGATTGTTTCTACTAAGCATAGTCTGTTACCACACTCCCAACACAGGTTTTTCTCTATGCAAGCTGGCTGGTCCATTCCTCCTGATCTGGTCCACCAGAGGTCCTTTAAATGCTTGCGGGTGTAAGGGCTAGAAGCTATATCATTGGCTGTCCCTGCTCAATGCTTTCCTTTGCTGATAGTGTTATTGCTCCTAGGTCCCCAGGTTAGTGTGCCAATTTGCGAGCATTACTTGCTCCCACTTGCTTGCTAGGCACCATGTAGTGCAGCTGGTTCTCTCTATACTAGTGGCTGAATCATTCTTTTTTGTGTGCTCTGATCACAAATGACCATCTAGGCATCTCTATTATGTACTACAGGAGCATGTTGAAAAAAATAGAGCCCTACTAGGCATGACCCCTACTCTGACTAATTGTTGCGGCCTGCATTGCAATAATACCCCTTACATGCCAACAATATACAGTTTGATTTCTCAGTAGATGCAGTAAAGTTTACACCAAATACAGTGTGGCTTCACACACTTACATTTGCAGCGCCCATTGACATTCTCTCTTAGGGTATATGGCTCACACGGGCATTATCCTCCTGGTAACTGCTCCCATTGAAGTGGATGGGGGCATTGTTGTACTAATCAGCCTCGTCCACTACACAATGAATGGAGCTGTGTTTGTTCCATAAATCAGCACTGGGGCTACAAGCTAACAGCTGATCAGCAGGGTGCAAGTTGTTTGGACCCATGCAGATCTGAGGGCTCATGCACACGAATGTATTTTCTTTTGGTGTCCCTTCCGTTTTTTTGCGGACGGTATACGGAACCATTCATTTCAATCGGTCTACAAAAAAAATGGAAGGTACTCCGTGTGCATTCCGTTTCCGTATGTCCGTATTTCCGTTCCGCAAAAAAAATAGAACATGTCCTATTATTGTCCGCATCACGGACAAGGGTAGGACTGTTCTATTAGGGGCCAGCTGTTCCATTTTGCAAAATACAGAATGTACACAGACGTCATCCGTATTTTTGCAGATCCATTTTTTGCAGACTGCAAAATACATACAGTCGTCTGCACGAGGCCTGATATTGATGGCCTATCCTGATAATAGGCCATCAGTATCAAAATCCTGGAAACCCTTTTAAGTACCACTCTGGCATCTCACATTGGCATAAGTAATATGTCACCTCATACATAGCACTTCATCACATATTAAACACATTACTGGCATTTTTACAGTAAATAGTCATATAACAATTGAACAGTGGAACATGGTATTGCCACCATCACATGGTCCACGGTACCCTACAGCAACTGAACAGTTACTGACCCTCTTACATCTTCAGCTCAGCAAAATTTGTGCTTAGTTATATCATCATGGGTAAGGACACTGTAGCGCCATCATCCACTGACTCTTCTTGTTCTGTTTGAAGGTGGTTAATGAAGAGGATGCTCTATCTCCCATCTATGCCAACTTGGAAGACTTTCGTAGTGAAGAGCCAAGGCAAAGAACGTTCTCTCTGGAGCGCTACTCCTCCAGCACCATAGAGGACTGGGAGACGCACACGGATAAGGGGAGTGGACAACCATTTTACTACAACTGTGCTACTGGAGAGACTACTTGGGATTGTCCTTTTGACCAAGCAGAGGAGGCACTTCAGTCACCCATCTCTCCAACCTCCCTGAGCCCTCTGCCTGGAGAAGCAGAGTGGGAGAAACATTTTGATGAATCCAGTGGAGAGTTCTACTTCTACAATTCAGTGACAGGAGAGACATCTTGGGAGCCGCCAGAGAGTGAGCTGCATCTTCCAGTGGAGAAGCCGATGTTTTCCCCTTATGGATCAGTGGAGAGAAGGGTTTGTATATAAGTGTGTAGATTGCCCCCAGTGCATCACCAGTAAAAGTCTTCAGGTGGCATGGCTTCTGTCTGTATTATGGCTCACTGACCAGGTGTAATCCAGACCTATGCCCCAATATCATTGATTTAGTCAAAGAAGATGGTTGCAGAAGACTCAATCAGTGTATATGGTGAAGTCTGTTCATGTGGGGGGGTGGAGAGTTCCTTGTAATTAAGCCTTTAACATCTCTAGTCGCATCAGGGGGAAATCCTGTAATTTGCCTTTTTTTGGGGCCTCTTATTTATAATCTCACACAATATAGGCATTATAATTACAAGCTTCCCATTACAATGTTATTTCTGGGCTTTAATTCACAACTACTGTAGTGCTTTATCTGTTTGTACAGCCTTGTCTTACTGTAATATGTCAAGGAAGGTAGACCATTGTCTTCTTTTGTGTCCACAGCCCCCGACTCCAGAAGCCGACTACCCTGAATATTCTGACCCCATATACAAATACCCAGATGCCGACTATGATGGACATTATATCCCCCCTCCCCCCCAGCAAGCCCCAGCAGATGGTCAGTTCTCAGGCTGGTCCTGTCAGATCAAGGATGGACAGAAACTGTATATCAATAACTACAGTGGTGACACAGTGAGTACTGCGACCCCCCACCACCACCACTGTGACCACTTCCTGCAGATAAATGCACTGTTAATCCCTCTTCTCATTGCAGTGGGTGCAGTCTCAGGACCAGTTTGGGAAGACATATTTTTATACCTCAGATGGTTCCATCTCAAAGTGGAAGCTGCCGGAGGTCATTGAGCAACCCCAACATTCCCCATTTACATTGCTTACATCCCCCCTCTGGGTCACACTTAGTAGATCCCCATTATTCCTGAATCAAACTCCTCACATCTGCCATAATTTCTGGGTCTTATTCTTCACATCATCTGTCATCCTTGAGTCATACTCCTTACATCACCTGTTATACCTGGGTCACACTCCTCACATCATCATAATCTCTGGGAGACACTTCTCCCATCTCCATCATCCCTGGGTAACACTTCTCACCCATTATCCCTGGGTAACACTTCTCACATTTCCATCATCCCTGAGTCACTGTCCTCACATCCCCATCGTTCTTAAGTCACACTTCTGATATATCCATCATCTCTGACTCACGTTTCAAATCCCCATTATCCTTGGGTCACTCTCCTCACATCCTCCGTCATCCTTGGATCACACACCTCACATCCCTAATTATTCCTGGGCCACACTCTTCACACCTCTGTCAACCCTGGTTCACACTCCTCACATCTCCATCATTTCTGAGTCCTACTTCTCACATTTCCATCAACCTTGGTTCACTCTCCTCAAATTACCCTCTACCCCGGGTCACTCTCCTCTCGTTCCTTACATCCCTCATTATCCATAGGCCACACTCCTCACATTCCTCATCATCTTAGGGCCACATCCTCACATCCCAATCATTTCTGAGTCACAATTTTCACATCATATCACATTTTACAAACCAAGTTTGTATTAATTACTGTTACATATATTTTATTTCTCTTTGGTGCCAATAGCTCAGTTCCCCAGAACTGCAAAGCGGGAACAGTGACCTGGATCAGAACAGCAATGTCTTTACCAGCTGGCAGAACAATGTCGCATCCTTCTCCCTGCAGAAAGATACAGAGGTAAGACCCCTGCACCTAATCCCTCCTCTATGTATGCGTCGCAGTGTCTTCTTGGATAAACAGGTCTGGTAGCAAACCTTGAATGTTGTGGCTATTGAACAGATGGTCCCCAAGTTCTCTGGCAATTGACATATACAGTATGAAGTTGTAAACTAATACAGTAGGCTTACCAAAATACAGAACACACAGCTGTGTAGTTAAAGGGGTTGTCTCGCTTCAGCAAATAGCATTTATTATGTAGAGAAAGTTAATACAAGCCACTTACTAATGTATTGTTATTATCTACATTGCTTCCTTTGCTGGCTGGATTCATTTTTCCATCACAGTATACATTGCTCGTTTCCATGGTTACAACCACCCTGCAATCCATCAGAGGTGGCTGTGCTTGCACGCTATAGAAAAAGCACCAGCCTTTACCAGTCAACTCCCACTGTCCTGGCCACCGAAGAGGCCGACACTTTTTCCTATAGTGTGCAAGCACTGCCACCACTGATGGATTGCAGGTTGGTCATAACCATGGAAACAAGCAGTGTATAATGTTATGGAATAATGAATCCAGCCAGCAAAGGAGGCAATATGGAAAATCACAATACATTAGTAAGCGGCTTGTATTAACTTGCTCTACATGATAAATGCCACTTACTGTAGTGACACAACCCCTTTAAGTGGACAAATATAGTCCTATACCCCTCGACAGTAGGACAGCTGAAGTATTTTGAAGACATTTGGCTTCAAGTCTTCACAAAGTCCTAATTATTTTTATTTTGTTATTTTTTAGGGATAATGTAGAAACTGTATTTGTACATATATTTATATATACAGTATGTGTACAAATAATATTCATGTAAGCCTAAGAATTTATTTGAGTATCTGAAAACAATCCATGTTAGGTAATAATTTCTGACTATAAAGTTGATGCTTATTGTAAAGGGGGAATAATTAATCATCAATATTTATGCAAATATCAATAATTAATATTCATAAATGGAAGGAGCCATCTATTGATGACTCCACCCATTTATACCTTTATATAACAATAATACAATACTTTGCCTTTACTTTGCCTTACGCTAATCACTAAGCTAGCTGCATGCGCCTTACTAAACTAACTATCGCTAATAACCACACATTACACAGATAGTTATAAATAAAACAGTATTTATTAATACCTAATACACTTAAGCACGCAATACACTAACACTACAGCACTATATATACAGTACTAGACTACACTATAAAATCCCAAGTTCCACCCACAAACTATCTATACAATACACTCACACATGTATTAGCAGCCCACCCGCCTGGCTACTCACTGTCCCTACGGGGTACGACGAGGGTTAGCGGTAGTCTTACAGGGGTGTAAGTAAACCACAATACAATCAGGGACAAGGGTAAACCAGTGACATAGGATCAGGGGTACAAACAAGGCACAGTAATAGGGATAACAGGGTGCCCAGTAGGCAAGGGTTAATCAGGGCCCAGGGTGAATCAGGGCCCAGGGTGCACATCAGGGACACAAATGTAGGGGTTAAATCATGGGCAGGCAAGGGACCAGGGGTGATAGGGTTAGAGCAGTAGGGGATAGAATACCAGCAGGGGAGCTGGGGTTCTGGCAGGGAAGGGGTTAAGGACAGCAGCAATGCTGCTGAGGTAGGGAAATCAGGGGCACAGACTCAGGGGTGTAAGGGTTAATAAATAAGGGGGTGATACTTAATGTTTATGCTCGTTATCCAGGGTGATTCTCTCCAATAGGGGGGAGACCGCTCCGTCCCCCTGAGCGCCAATCGCGTTCCCGACCTGCCTGAGCGCAGGATGCTCCCTCCTCTATGGGGGGGTCGTCCGGTCGGGCTCTTCAGCCGGAGGAGGGGGGGGGGGCCGCGCTGTACTGAGCGCCGATTGCACTCTCCTCAAGGTGGGGGCCCCGATCCTAACTACTTGAGTGCCGGGGCCGCCGGATATTTATCCCCGGCGGCCCGCACTCCCGCGCCGCGCTGCCCACCAGGGGGCGCGCGCGTGCCCATCATCCACGTGGGCCGGCGCAGTGATATGACGTCACTGCGCCGGCCCGCACATCGGGGACGCGCTTCACACCAACAGGCGGGAGAAGCCTTTGATCTCCCGCCTGTGGCACTCTGCATTCCGGCCAGCGAGATGTTAATTTCGTTCCCGGAATGCGCATAATAGAAGGAGGGGAGGCTTCTCCCCTTCTTCTATCATGTATAATTGTCTCCAGCGGCGCTGGCGACAATTATATCAAAGGGCTCAGATTCTGTATTCATCCTTTGTAGTTATCAGGATGACCGGACCTTAGTCCGGTCATTCTGATGCAATCAACCAGATTGCATCTGTGTGAATGCTTGGGGGACATTCACACCGATGCATCTGGTTTCAGGTGTATGGAGGGGGGGGGAATATTGTATAATATACATGTGTATGGATGCATGGGGCACATCCATACACATGTATACAATACAAGGGACATAGATATATATATACACATCAGGGGGCATAAGGGGCACAGTTATATACATGTATATACATCCTAATATGTATACACATGTACACAAGGGGCCACAGCCCTTACATTATAAGGGGGCACGGCCCCTACATTACAAGAGGATATATACACTAAGGGGGCACATATTTCCCACAGGGGCCACCATGAGCCCCTGGGGATCACCATGGGCAGACGTGCGCAGATGCTGGGCACATCTGCGCACATCGTCCCATGATGCTGTGGTTAATGTATGCACATATACCATACATGCCCGCACGTGTTTGCAGGCATGCATGGATATATATGCATACGTCTCAACCCTTCCTCAATACTTATGAAGTAAAACACAATAAATGTTAAAAAATATAATTGTAATTGCATGCATAACAGAGAAAGGCACAACAGGAGTGGTGAGCAACTACATAGGAAATGTGTTTCATAGTAATATCTACACCATAAGACAGGGCAGTTATCTGTATGCTAATAAAGGGGTTGTCCAGACTACAGATATTGATGATCTGTGCTCAGAATAGGTCATAAGTATCAGGTTGGTGGGGTGTTGGAAGGGGCCCCAGCGCTCATGTGAGCTCTGCATCCTCTTCAGTGTTTGCCTGCATGTCATCTCCCTTGTATCAGCAGTGCAATGTAATTATACCTGTTCATCCCCTTAAAGTATATAGGAGAGGAAGCTGTAATTACACTGCACTGCCACTACAAGGGGACAACTTGCAGGTAAACGCTGAAGAGGACACAGTTGAAATAAATATTTGAAGTGCTGGAATCCTCTGAATTACATTATATTGCAATACATTAATAAAAGTATTAGGACTTCTTCATCACTGGATTCAGGGTTTTCATTTAGTCCCATTGCCACTGGTGTATAAAATCCAGCCCCTAGCCATGGTTTACAGACATATGTGAAAGAATGGCTTATTCTAAAGAGCTCACTGAGTTCAGATAAGATGGACGGACGTTTGTCTGCCTAGATCTATGTATGAAGGTGTTTGGGTCTCTACTTGTCTGTGGGTCTCAACCACACTATTGTCAGTGGCTTGTGCGGCTGTGTTAATGAGGATCTTATGAACAGGATGACAACTTAGAATATTTGGGCACTTTTTGTCAAAAATGTTCTTTACATATTTGTTGAAACTGACCGGCGTTGCTGGTGATGACCTCCTGGTTGCCACATATGAAATCCATTTTATATTAAATTTATATTGTGAATTTTTTGCTATATACACTCACCTAAAGAATTATTAGGAACACCTGTTCTATTTCTCATTAATGCAATTATCTAGTCAACCAATCACATGGCAGTTGCTTCAATGCATTTAGGGGTGTGGTCCTGGTCAAGACAATCTCCTGAACTCCAAACTGAATGTCAGAATGGGAAAGAAAGGTGATTTAAGCAATTTTGAGCGTGGCATGGTTGTTGGTGCCAGACGGGCTGGTCTGAGTATTTCACAATCTGCTCAGTTACTGGGATTTTCACGCACAACCATTTCTAGGGTTTACAAAGAATGGTGTGAAAAGGGAAAAACATCCAGTATGCGGCAGTCCTGTGGGCAAAAATGCCTTGTGGATGCTAGAGGTCAGAGGAGAATGGGCCGACTGATTCAAGCTGATAGAAGAGCAACGTTGACTGAAAAAAACACTCGTTACAACCGAGGTATGCAGCAAAGCATTTGTGAAGCCACAACATGCACAACCTTGAGGCGGATGGGCTACAACAGAAGAAGACCCCACCGGGTACCACTCATCTCCACTACAAATAGGAAAAAGAGGCTAGAATTTGCACGAGCTCACCAAAATTGGACTGTTGAAGACTGGAAAAATGTTGCCTGGTCTGATGAGTCTCGATTTCTGTTGAGACATTCAAATGGTAGAGTCCGAATTTGGCGTAAACAGAATGAGAACATGTATCCATCATGCCTTGTTACCACTGTGCAGGCTGGTGGTGGTGGTGTAATGGTGTGGGGAATGTTTTATGGGCACACTTTAGGCCTCTTAGTGCCAATTGGGCATCGTTTAAATGCCACGGGCTACCTGAGCAGTGTTTCTGACCATGTCCATCCCTTCATGACCACCATGTACCCATCCTCTGATGGCTACTTTTAGCAGGATAATGCACCATGTCACAAAGCTCGAATCATTTCAAATTGGTTTCTTGAACATGACAATGAGTTCACTGTACTAAAATGGCCCCCACAGTCACCAGATCTCAACCCAATAGAGCATCTTTGGGATGTGGTGGAACGGGAGCTTCGTGCCCTGGATGTGCATCCCTCAAATCTCCATCAACTGCAAGATGCTATCCTATCAATATGGGCCAACATTTCTAAAGAATGCTATCAGCACCTTGTTGAATCAATGCCACGTAGAATTAAGGCAGTTCTGAAGGCAAAAGGGGGTCCAACACCGTATTAGTATGGTGTTCCTAATAATTCTTTAGGTGAGTGTATGTTTTACTTAGACTTTAATAAAGATATATACAGTCATGGCCGTAAATGTTGGCACCCCTGAAATTTTTCAAGAAAATGAAGTATTTCTTACAAAAAAGTATTGCAGTAACACATGTTTTGGTATACACATGTTTATTCCCTTTGTGTGTATTGGAACAAAACCAAAAAAGGAGGAAAAAAAGCTAATTGGACATAGTGTCACACCAAACTCCAAAAATGCGCTGGACAAAATTATTGGCACCCTTTCAAAATTGTGGATAAATAAGATTGTTTCAAGCATGTGATGCTCCTTTAAACTCACCTGGGGCAAGTAACAGGTGTGGGCAATATAAAAATCACGCATGAAAGCAGATAAAAAGGAGAGAAGTTCACTTAGTCTTTGCATTGAGTGTCTGGGTGCGCCACACTAAGCATGGACAACAGAAAGAGTAGAAGAGAACTGTCTGAGGACTTGAGAACCAAAACTGTGGAAAAATAGCAACAATCTCAAGGTTACAAGTCCATCTCCAGAGATCTAGATTTGCCTTTTTTCTGCACAGTGTGCAACATTATCAAGTTGGCACTGTAGCTAATCTCCCTGGGCATGGACGGAAGAGAAAAATTTATGAAAGGTGTCAACGCAGGATAGTCCAGATGGTGTATAAGCAGTCCCAAAGAAGTTCCAAAGATATTTAAGCTGTCCTGCAGGCTCAGGGAGCATCAGTGTCAGCGCAAACTATCCGTCGACATTTAAATGAAATGAAAAGCCATGGCAGGAGACCCAGGAAAACCCCACTGCTGACACAGAGACATAAAAAAGCAAGACTACATTTTGCAAAAATGAACTTGAGTAAGCCAAAATCCTTCTGGGAAAACGTCTTGTGGACAGATGAAACCAAGATAGAGCTTTTTGGTAAAGCACATCATTCTACTGTTTACCGAAAACTGAATGAGGCCTACAAAGAAAAGAACACAGTACCTACAGTGAATTGCCTTGAATGTATGCAGGGAATCATGAAATCTGAGGATTACCAACGGATTTTGGGTCGCCCTGTAGAGCCCAGTGTCAGAAACCTGGGTTTGTGTGCGAGATCTTGGGTCTTCCAGCAGGACAATGACCCCAAACATACTTCAAAAAGCACCCAGAAATGGATGGCAACAAAGCGCTGGAGAGTTCTTAAGTGGCCAGCAATGAGTCCAGATATAAATCCCATTGAACACCTGTGGAGAGATCTTAAAATTGCTGTTGGGAAAAGGCGCCCTTCCAATAAGAGACCTGGAGCAGTTTGCTAAGGAAGAGTGGTCCAAAATTCCGGTTGAGAGGTGTCATAATCTTATTGATGGTTAAAGAAAGCGACTGATTTCAGTTATTTTTTCCAAAGGGTGTGCAACCAAATATTAAGTTGAGGGTGTCAATAATTTTGTCCAGCCCATTTTTGGAGTTTGGTGTGACATTATGTCCAATTTGCCTTTTTTCCTACCCAATAGACACAAAGGGAATAAACATGTGTATAGCAAAACATGTGTTACTGCAATACTTTTCTGTGAGAAATACTTAATTTTCTTGAAAAATGTCAGGGGTGCCAACATTTACGGCCATGACTGTATTACTAATATTGAGTTGAGGTGTGGCTTAGTGGTGTGTATTTGATTAGGACCACACTCTAAGTATCTGGTACTTGGTATACCGATTAGGGTGGAAACAGTTTGGGGAAGGCTCTGTTCTCAACTTTGGGATATAGTAGACAGACATTGCGAGCCAGGTGCTCTTGTCCAACATCGGTGTCTGATTCATCTAATCTTCTGGATGAATGGGCAAAAATTCCAGCAGACACACTGCAAAATCTGTTTTAGCTGCATAAGGAGAACCTACTCTTTATTAATGCCTATAGATATAGAATGGGATGCTATAAAAGCTACTGCCGGTGTGTAGGTATCCCAATACTTTTGTCCATATAGTGTATTATCACTGAGCCATGGACACAGTAGCAGTATTTGATAATAACTAAAACTTTGTGAAGTCTTGAGTGCCAAATTTCTTTGATAATTGAAGCTATGTTGGGGGTGGAGGATGCAGCTAGGGCTTTCCTGTGCTATCCTTTCTGCTGTGTTCTGATATGCTGGATGAGCAGTAATTATGTGTGATGTGGCTTCCACATCTTGTAGCTTCTGATTGTTAATCACTTTTGTATTCCTTCATCATTGTAGGAAAAAGGCCTAGAGAAAGCTGGAGTTCTGCACAAGGCCAAGATCTCTGAGAATGGGAGGAGGCTGAGGTGAGTGGTGGCTGCGCAAAGCTGGACCGTCTGCTTGTGTAGGTGAAAGTTGATGATTTAATAATTGGGGCACAGCCATGCTGGATAGGTGACAGGTGCTACATGAATCACTGGGAGTACGGCCCTGGATGGTCTCCATGTGTAGATGATATGTGTGGAATGAATTACTCGGGGTACAGCCATGCAGGATGCTCCCCCTGTGTAGGTGACAGGTGCAGAATAAATAACTGGGGGTACAGCCATGTTGGATGAGGTTTTACTGCAGGACATTCAGGAGACCAAGTCTGTGAAATCGGCAGACTGGTGGTAGCCTCCAGAAAAGGTGGTAATGAGGTGAGGTTTTCTGGTGGCACTGGCTATCACACATTCTGCCACGGCACACCATCACACCAGGGCTGCACTACTAGTAGTTGACTTTAAATTACCACAACCCTGGCCTCCACTGTCACCACCACCCAGCAGAGATGGTTTGGAAGAAAAAGCCAATAAAGCTCAGCAGATGAGAAAACTCCATGTTTTATAGCAAACAGTTGGCTATACATGAAGTAGGTTGTCAGGGCACTGGGTGGCTCTTGCGGGTGGTAACATATAAAAGGGTTCTGCGCAGAACTGGAGGCTGCTGTTGTACATGAGAGGTAGTGTAATGCTTATGTCACTTCATACATGACCTCGTATCTGAGTGACTATTTTCTTTTCTTGAGCAGGAAGAACTGGAGCTCGTCCTGGACAGTGTTGGAAGGAGGAATATTGACATTTTTCAAGGACTTAAAAAACCTCTCGTCCAACATCCAGGTGAGGTCATTAGTATGGTGATTTAGATTATAAATGGGGATGTAGGTATATCATGGATTAGAAGGCTGAAATGTGATTATAAAGGGGTGATGTAGATCAATGTGAGTCTTTGATTTTTACATAACTGCTCATATGCTGCACAGGCCTTTCTAGGTTTGGACCTGGTATAAAAACAGAATTGACTCTTTTTGAGGTAATTTTGAAACATTTTAAAATGGATTACAACCAATGATGAGGCCCAAACATTACCATATTCTGACTGGTGAGGCCTGAGTAGAAATACCGGTAAATAGAAGCCATGACGTGGTTTGTAAATGTGTGATGTGTAGTGTTGAGCGCGAATATTCGAATAGCGAAAATCGGCACTTCGAGAACTCCCGAATATTTAGAATATAGTTATATATATTCGGATTTTCGAATATTCTAGATTTTTTTTTCATCTGAACCCATGATCCCTCCCTGCTTCTTGCTTGTGGGCCAATGAGAAGGTTGCAATGTCTTTGTCTGAGCTTAGCAACATCCCTAGCAACCAATAGGAAAGATGCCTACCCCTTACTATATAAGAAACTCCCCAGCAGCCATTTTCTACAATTTTTTAAAGTTCTGAGAGAGAGAGCAGTGTCATTGCTGTGCTCTGTGCTTTCACTCATTACATTAGATAGATAGTTAGATAGCTTATATATATATATATATATATATATATATATGTATATATATATAATACAGATAGTTAGTGAGAGTCAGTGTAGGTTAGATAGTGATATAGTGTAGCTGATAGGTTCCAGTGCAGGGTGTTAGGTAGTGTGATAGGAATTACTGTTTCTCTGCTGTCCATACATACATACATGCTACAGACATAGTGCTGTGATGTCACAACAATACATAGTGCACCAATCAGTAATATGTAGTCAGACCTGCTAAAATGTGAAGTTTCACGTATTGCACCAAAATATGTGCATCATTAATTGCCGATTAGCGCAATCGCGAATATATTGGAGCACTCTATCTGCATGTAAAGCCATTTTTAATGTTCTGCCATGCCAACCGTTTTCTCCAGTCTCAGGAAACTTCTAGCAGCTTGGAAAATGTAGCAAAAGTGACCCACGCCTGTATTGCGCGCGCTTTACGTGAATATTACATTGCCAATTTTTGCATTCAAGAAAACAATAGCGAATTGCGAATATATGACGAATATTCTACAAAATATTCACAAAATATCGCAAATTCGAATATTGCCCCTGCCGCTAATCACTAGTGATGTGAATTATATGGGAAAGATGAAGATTATAGTGGAGTGATGTAGAGTAGAAAGTGTGATGTAGTTAAACACAGAAAGTGGGGATAATATAGGTGAGATGTACATTACTGTATATGGGTGAGATGTGGATTACAGATAGGTGATATGGATTATATGGTGAAGATGTAGTTTATAGAAGGATAAATAGATTATAGGTGAGTTACAGTATATGTGGGAAAATGTAGATGATAGAGGTGCAATGTAGAATCTAAAGAGACAAAGTAGTTTATATGGTGCAGGTGTATATTAGCGTTATATCGAGGAGATGTGGAAAATAGAAAAGTGATGTCGATTATGTTGGGGCAATGTAGATGATAACTGGTGATGTAGTTATGTTGGGAGATGTAGGTTATAGAATTGTTATATAGATTATATGGAGGGATGTGGATTATAATACAGTTATATAGATTTATACTAGGGATGTATATTACATGGGGGTGATATATTGAACAGATGCTGATATATAGAACACATGTCTGTTATATGGGTACCCAGTCTCACCACACTTCTTGACTCTTTATATGGTTTTCTGTTGTTTTCTCACACTTCAGAAGCAATCCCAGTTCACTGTTCCAGAGTACACGGTTAGGCTACAGGGAGCGTCACTCAGATGGGCCGCCAAGGAAAAGTCTAGCAAGAAACACGTCATGGAAGTGAGTGCCATAAACCTCCATTTGCATCCTATACCCTGTGTAATACTTCTGTGTCTTGTACTCTGTATATTCCCCTGTGTGTCCTATATTCTGTATATCCCCCTGTGTGTTCCTCTCATGTGTCCTATACCCTGTATGTTCCTCCCATGTGTGCTATTACCTGTCTATCCCCCCTGTGTTCTATTCCCTTTAAATTCTCCCATTCAGCCTATAATCTATATATTCTCCCATGCACTCTATATAGTATATTTCTTATATCTCCTATACCCTGTGTATTCCTCCCATGTGTCCTATACTCCGTATATCACTCCTATGTGTCCTATACCCTGTATATTCCTCCCATGTGTCCTATACCCAGTATATTCCTCCCATGTGTCCTATACCCTGTGTATTCCTCCCATGTGTCCTATACTCCGTATATTACTTCTATGTGTCCTATACCCTGTATATTCCTCCCATGTGTCCTATACCCTGTATATTCCTCCCATGTGTCCTATACCCTGTGTATTCCTCCCATGTGTCCTATACTCCGTATATTACTCCTATGTGTCCTATACCCTGTATATTCCTCCCATGTGTCCTATACCCAGTATATTCCTCCCATGTGTCCTATACCCTGTGTATTCCTCCCATGTGTCCTATACTCCGTATATTACTTCTATGTGTCCTATACCCTGTATATTCCTCCCATGTGTCCTATACCCTGTATATTCCTCCCATGTGTCCTGTACCCTGTACATTCCTCCCATGTGTCCTATACCCTGTACATTCCTCCCATCTGTCCTATACCCTGTATATTCCTCCCATCTGTCCTATACCCTGTATATTCCTCCCATGTGTGCTATTACCTGTCTATCCCCCCTGTGTTCTATTCCCTTTAAATTCTCCCATTCAGCCTATAATCTATATATTCTCCCATGCACTCTATATAGTATATTTCTTATATCTCCTATACCCTGTGTATTCCTCCCATGTGTCCTATACTCCGTATATTACTCCTATGTGTCCTATACCCTGTATATTCCTCCCATGTGTCCTATACCCAGTATATTCCTCCCATGTGTCCTATACCCTGTGTATTCCTCCCATGTGTCCTATACTCCGTATATTACTTCTATGTGTCCTATACCCTGTATATTCCTCCCATGTGTCCTATACCCTGTATATTCCTCCCATGTGTCCTATACCCTGTGTATTCCTCCCATGTGTCCTATACTCCGTATATTACTTCTATGTGTCCTATACCCTGTTTATTCCTCCCATGTGTCCTATACCCTGTATATTCCTCCCATGTGTCCTGTACCCTGTACATTCCTCCCATGTGTCCTATACCCTGTACATTCCTCCCATCTGTCCTATACCCTGTATATTCCTCCCATCTGTCCTATACCCTGTATATTCCTCCCATGTGTCTTATACCCTGTATATTCCTCCCATGTGTCCTATACCCTGTATATTCCTCCCATGTGTCCTATACCCTGTATATTCCTCCCATGTGTCCTATACCCTGTAAATTCCTCCCATGTGTTCTATACCCTGTATATTCCTCTCATGTGTCCTAAACCCTGTATATTCCTCCCATGTGTCCTATACCCTGTATATTCCTCCCATGTGTCCTATACCCTGTATATTCCTCCCATGTGTTCTATACTGTATATATTTCTCATGTGTCCTATACTCTGTATATTTCTCATGGGTCTTATACTCTGTATGTTTCTCATGTGTCATATACCCTGTCTATTTCTCCCATGTGTCCTATACCCTGTATATTTATTCTATTTGTCCTGTAGCCTGTATATTCCTCCCATGTGTCCTATAACCTGTATATTCCTCCCATGTGTTCTATACTGTATATATTTCTCATGTGTCCTATACTCTGTATATTTCTCATGGGTCTTATACTCTGTATGTTTCTCATGTGTCATATACCCTGTCTATTTCTCCCATGTGTCCTATACCCTGTATATTACTTCTATGTGTCCTATACCCTGTATATTCCTCCCATGTGTCCTATACCCTGTATATTCCTCCCATGTGTCCTGTACCCTGTACATTCCTCCCATGTGTCCTATACCCTGTACATTCCTCCCATCTGTCCTATACCCTGTATATTCCTCCCATCTGTCCTATACCCTGTATATTCCTCCCATGTGTGCTATTACCTGTCTATCCCCCCTGTGTTCTATTCCCTTTAAATTCTCCCATTCAGCCTATAATCTATATATTCTCCCATGCACTCTATATAGTATATTTCTTATATCTCCTATACCCTGTGTATTCCTCCCATGTGTCCTATACTCCGTATATTACTCCTATGTGTCCTATACCCTGTATATTCCTCCCATGTGTCCTATACCCAGTATATTCCTCCCATGTGTCCTATACCCTGTGTATTCCTCCCATGTGTCCTATACTCCGTATATTACTTCTATGTGTCCTATACCCTGTATATTCCTCCCATGTGTCCTATACCCTGTATATTCCTCCCATGTGTCCTATACCCTGTGTATTCCTCCCATGTGTCCTATACTCCGTATATTACTTCTATGTGTCCTATACCCTGTTTATTCCTCCCATGTGTCCTATACCCTGTATATTCCTCCCATGTGTCCTGTACCCTGTACATTCCTCCCATGTGTCCTATACCCTGTATATTCCTCCCATCTGTCCTATACCCTGTATATTCCTCCCATCTGTCCTATACCCTGTATATTCCTCCCATGTGTCTTATACCCAGTATATTCCTCCCATGTGTC
This sequence comes from Bufo bufo, assembly GCF_905171765.1. Taxonomy (NCBI): domain Eukaryota; kingdom Metazoa; phylum Chordata; class Amphibia; order Anura; family Bufonidae; genus Bufo; species Bufo bufo. The sequence continues at coordinate 156,171,171 of NC_053394.1, forward strand.
CTATACCCTGTATATTCCTCCCATGTGTCCTATACCCTGTATATTCCTCCCATGTGTCCTATACCCTGTGTATTCCTCCCATGTGTCCTATACTCCGTATATTACTCCTATGTGTCCTATACCCTGTATATTCCTCCCATGTGTCCTATACCCAGTATATTCCTCCCATGTGTCCTATACCCTGTGTATTCCTCCCATGTGTCCTATACTCCGTATATTACTTCTATGTGTCCTATACCCTGTATATTCCTCCCATGTGTCCTATACCCTGTATATTCCTCCCATGTGTCCTGTACCCTGTACATTCCTCCCATGTGTCCTATACCCTGTACATTCCTCCCATCTGTCCTATACCCTGTATATTCCTCCCATCTGTCCTATACCCTGTATATTCCTCCCATGTGTGCTATTACCTGTCTATCCCCCCTGTGTTCTATTCCCTTTAAATTCTCCCATTCAGCCTATAATCTATATATTCTCCCATGCACTCTATATAGTATATTTCTTATATCTCCTATACCCTGTGTATTCCTCCCATGTGTCCTATACTCCGTATATTACTCCTATGTGTCCTATACCCTGTATATTCCTCCCATGTGTCCTATACCCAGTATATTCCTCCCATGTGTCCTATACCCTGTGTATTCCTCCCATGTGTCCTATACTCCGTATATTACTTCTATGTGTCCTATACCCTGTATATTCCTCCCATGTGTCCTATACCCTGTATATTCCTCCCATGTGTCCTATACCCTGTGTATTCCTCCCATGTGTCCTATACTCCGTATATTACTTCTATGTGTCCTATACCCTGTTTATTCCTCCCATGTGTCCTATACCCTGTATATTCCTCCCATGTGTCCTGTACCCTGTACATTCCTCCCATGTGTCCTATACCCTGTACATTCCTCCCATCTGTCCTATACCCTGTATATTCCTCCCATCTGTCCTATACCCTGTATATTCCTCCCATGTGTCTTATACCCAGTATATTCCTCCCATGTGTCCTATACCCTGTATATTCCTCCCATGTGTCCTATACCCTGTATATTCCTCCCATGTGTCCTATACCCTGTAAATTCCTCCCATGTGTTCTATACCCTGTATATTCCTCTCATGTGTCCTAAACCCTGTATATTCCTCCCATGTGTCCTATACCCTGTATATTCCTCCCATGTGTCCTATACCCTGTATATTCCTCCCATGTGTTCTATACTGTATATATTTCTCATGTGTCCTATACTCTGTATATTTCTCATGGGTCTTATACTCTGTATGTTTCTCATGTGTCATATACCCTGTCTATTTCTCCCATGTGTCCTATACCCTGTATATTTATTCTATTTGTCCTGTAGCCTGTATATTCCTCCCATGTGTCCTATAACCTGTATATTCCTCCCATGTGTTCTATACTGTATATATTTCTCATGTGTCCTATACTCTGTATATTTCTCATGGGTCTTATACTCTGTATGTTTCTCATGTGTCATATACCCTGTCTATTTCTCCCATGTGTCCTATACCCTGTATATTACTTCTATGTGTCCTATACCCTGTATATTCCTCCCATGTGTCCTATACCCTGTATATTCCTCCCATGTGTCCTGTACCCTGTACATTCCTCCCATGTGTCCTATACCCTGTGCATTCCTCCCATCTGTCCTATACCCTGTATATTCCTCCCATCTGTCCTATACCCTGTATATTCCTCCCATGTGTGCTATTACCTGTCTATCCCCCCTGTGTTCTATTCCCTTTAAATTCTCCCATTCAGCCTATAATCTATATATTCTCCCATGCACTCTATATAGTATATTTCTTATATCTCCTATACCCTGTGTATTCCTCCCATGTGTCCTATACTCCGTATATTACTCCTATGTGTCCTATACCCTGTATATTCCTCCCATACCCTGTGTATTCCTCCCATGTGTCCTATACTCCGTATATTACTTCTATGTGTCCTATACCCTGTATATTCCTCCCATGTGTCCTATACCCTGTATATTCCTCCCATGTGTCCTATACCCTGTGTATTCCTCCCATGTGTCCTATACTCCGTATATTACTTCTATGTGTCCTATACCCTGTTTATTCCTCCCATGTGTCCTATACCCTGTATATTCCTCCCATGTGTCCTGTACCCTGTACATTCCTCCCATGTGTCCTATACCCTGTACATTCCTCCCATCTGTCCTATACCCTGTATATTCCTCCCATCTGTCCTATACCCTGTATATTCCTCCCATGTGTCTTATACCCAGTATATTCCTCCCATGTGTCCTATACCCTGTATATTCCTCCCATGTGTCCTATACCCTGTATATTCCTCCCATGTGTCCTATACCCTGTAAATTCCTCCCATGTGTTCTATACCCTGTATATTCCTCTCATGTGTCCTAAACCCTGTATATTCCTCCCATGTGTCCTATACCCTGTATATTCCTCCCATGTGTCCTATACCCTGTATATTCCTCCCATGTGTTCTATACTGTATATATTTCTCATGTGTCCTATACTCTGTATATTTCTCATGGGTCTTATACTCTGTATGTTTCTCATGTGTCATATACCCTGTCTATTTCTCCCATGTGTCCTATACCCTGTATATTTATTCTATTTGTCCTGTAGCCTGTATATTCCTCCCATGTGTCCTATAACCTGTATATTCCTCCCATATGTTCTATACTGTATATATTTCTCATGTGTTCTATACCTTGTATATTCCTCCCATGTGTCCTATACCCAGTATATTCCTCCCATGTGTCCTATACCTTGTATATTCTTTCCATGTGTCCTATACTCTGTATATTCCTCCCATGTGTCCTATACTCTGCATATTCCCCCTCTGTCATATAATCTGGATTTTCCACATGGGTCCTATACTATGTATATTCCCCTGTGTGTCATATATCCTGTATATTCCCCCTCTGTCCTATTCCCATGCATACTATTCCACATTCCTCCGTATTGTTAATACCCTGTATACTCCTCCCATGTGTACTATAGCTTGTTTATTTGCGAGTCCTATGTCATGTATTGTTTACAAGCTGACCACGTAAAACTTAACCCCTTCAGGACCCTGCCATTTTTCACCTTGGGGACCAGGCCATTTTTTGCAAATCTGACATGTGTCACTTTATGTGGTGAAACGATTTTACTTATCCAAGCCATTCTGAGATTAAAAATAAATAAATAAATACAAAATTGACCAAGAATTTGGAAAAATTCAACATTTTCAAAATGTCTCTGTTTTAAAAAAAAAGATAGTAATACCTCCTAAAATAGTTATTACTTTACTTTTCCCATATGTCTACCTTATGTTTGGATCATTTTGTAAATTACATTTTCTTTTTTGGGGACGTTAAAAGGCTTAGAAGTTTAGAAGCAAATCTTAAAATTGTTAAGAAAATTTATAAAACCCAATTTTTAAGGACCAGTTCTGGTCTGAAGTCACTTTGTGGGGCTTAAATAATAGAAACCACCCATAAATGGCCCCATTTTAGAAACTACACCCCTTAAGGTATTCAAAACAGATTTTACAAACTTAGATGACATTTTAGAATTTTTTGTCAGATTTTCCATTTTAATCCATTTTTTTCCATTAACAAAGCAAGGGTTAACAGCCAAACAAAACTCAATATTTATTACTCTGATTCTGTAATTTACAGAAATACCCCATTTGTGATCGTAAACTGCTGTATGGGCACATGGCAGGGCGCAGAAGGATAGGAGTGCCATGTGGTTTTTGGAGGGCAGATTTCACTGGGATAATTTTAAGTGCCATGTCACATTTGAAGACCCCCTGATGCACCCCTAGAATAGAAACTTCAAAAAAGTGACCCCATTTTGGAAACTACGGGATAAGGTGGCAGTTCTGTTGGTACTATTTTAGGGCACATATGATTTTTGGTTGCTCTATATTACACATTTTGTGAGGTAAGGTAAAAAAAATAGCTATTTGGCACCCTTTTTATTTTTTGTTTTTTTACAATGTTCATCTGACAGGTTAGATCATGTGCAATTTTTATAGTGCAGGTTGTTACTGACGCGACAATACTAAATATTTTTTAGTGTCTCCATATTCTGAAAGCCATATTTATTTTTATTTTTAGAGTAATTTTTTTGCGGGATGAGATAGCGGTTTGATTGGTACTATTTTAGGGTGCATATTACTTTTTGATCGCTTGGTGTTACACTTTTTGTGATGTAAGGTGACAAAACATGATTTTTGGTTTAAAAGTCTAAAAAATAAAAAAGTAGACATATTAGGTATCGCATTGTCCGTAACAACCAGGTCTATTAAAATATAACACGATCTAACCCCTCAGGTAAACACCGTAAAAAAAAAGCCATATTTTTTTCTTACATCACAAAACGTGTAATACCAAGCAATCAAAAAGTCATACGCACCACAAAATAGTACCAATCAAACCTTTATCTCATCCCACAAAAAATAAGACCCTACCTAATACAATCGCCCAAAAAAACTATGGCTCAGAATATGGAGACACTAAAACATGATTTTTTTTGTTTCAAAAATGCATTTATTGTGTAAAGCTTAAATAAATGAAAAAAGTATACATATTAGGTATTGCCACATCTGTAACAACCTGCTGTATAAAAATATCACATGACCTAACCCCTCAGGTGAACACCGTAAAAAAAAAAAAGCAATTTTTTAGTGACTTCCATATTTATTTTTATTTTTTGGCCGATTGTTTTATGTAGGGGCTAATTTTTTGTGGGATGAGGTGACGGTTTGATTGGTACTATTTTGGGGGGCATACGCCTTTTTGATCGCTTGGTGTTGCACTTTTTGTGATGTAAGGTGACAAAAAAATGATTGTTTTAGCCTAAGGGCTAGATCTCACAGACTTCTGTAGAAGGCAAGCTCCGATGCCTATGGAAGGCATCGGGCTTGCCTTCTCTGCCATCGGGTCCCTGCCACTGCAGCGGGGGGACCCGACGGAGATATGGAGGGCACCCATACCCTCCGCAAACCTTCTGCATGCCGCGGTCAGTTTTGACTGCGGCATACAAGGGGTTAATAGGCCGGCATCTGTGTTTTCACCGATGCCGGCATATGCAGCAGGGGCCCGGCTGTCAGTGACTGCCGGGTCTTTGCCGCTGATCGGGAGGATGCAGCTCCTGCACCCGCCCGATCAGCCTGCCGTTCATGTACGACGCTGGTCCTTAAGTGACGTCCACCAGCACCCTACATGTACATGGGTCCTCTACGGGTTAAAGGGGTTGGCCACTGTCTGGCTACTGTTGACCAATGTGTATGTAAAATGACTATATGACACTTAAGTTACTTTGTTGATATTCTGCGCTGTTTGCTATCTTTCATAATCAATGTCTGCTTGTTGGACAAATCTTCTGTACTGTCCATGCAGAGAATAGCCGCTGATAGACCAGACACATCAGTCAGCCTCCCTCATTCTAACGCACTGCACTTGAATTAAACTCCCAACAGTACAAGGTGCAGATGGCAGGTGTAGTGTATATGAATGGATGAAACTCAGTGATTTGCCTGGCCACATGACCCTCCATCAGCCGCCATCTGTCTTTCTAAGCACTGGCACGGTCTTCAAATGGCTTAAAAATATCATTTCCAAGTAATATAGCCATGTCTGTGTAAAGCTAACTTTTTTTAGTTCATCATTTTTTTTTAATGATTGGTGTTTATGATAAGAAAACACCTAAACCTGTACACTAACATTCTGAATATATTGCAATACTAAGGAGAGGAAGAGTAGAGTGCGTAAGACCGTAGTAAAAGATGCCTCCTAGTATAGAGAGGCTCTTACCTGATGCTGTTGCACAAAGAGCACAACAGCCTGTAGTGCTAGGAGGGAGCTGGGCTGGCTGCTGCACGCTATCCCATTCCAGATGATCCCGGTGACTTAGTAATACAGAAAAGATAGGGGTAATGTAACAGCGCTGCCAGAGAGAGAGCACTCCAAAGGGATGCTGTATAGATAGTTTATTTGGTGACAAGGCAATGCGTTTCAGGGTTGGACAGACCCCGTCTTCAAGTAAGTTACGTAATAAATATATTCTGAATATACTGAATTTACTGCCAATGCCTACGTTTAAAAAGGGCATATTGGCCCCAAGAATTAGTCTCATTTATCAGATAACTTTTCTTTTCGATGGCAACCTAAATCTATTAAATACCTTAGAGTACAAATTCCTACTGTTACAATAGGGGCCCATTCCTGCTGCTGCCCTGCTTCTCTGAGTGGGCACGGGTGGCGCATCACTTACTTTGCTTTCCAGTCTGATTTACCGGGGGTCTGGACCTGCCTACTCTCCTCTGCCACCTGCAGTGGGTCCAGCTGTCAGCATTCCATGTGCCTGCTACTGCCCCACACCTATTTTGCAGGCCGCGGCATGCACTTTCCTCTCAGGTCTTCTGCTTTCAGGCATGTGCTCCATGGGTCTTAAAAGGCCAGCACACTTGCACTCTTTATTTTCCCCATCCAATCACAGGTTACTTATGGATATTTAAGGCACTGTCCCTTAGCGGAGGGTGCCTGAGCTTTAGGTTTCTAGTTTGCTAGTTACCAGTGAAGGTGTGATTTTCTGCCTGTCTACCATGCATCTGCCTGTGTTACCATCTCTGATCCCCTGCTGCCTGTCTTCACCTTAGCATGTTTCTTGTATTTATCCATTGGCACTTGCCCTGACCTCAGACTAGTCTCTTGTATACGCACAAACTCCATCTGTCCTGACCATGGCCCATTACTTGACTATGAATATTGCTTGAACCCTTGATGCTTTGCACCAGTGTCTCTGACCTCTGCCAACTAGAATGGGACTATCCCAACAGGGAGCAGCCTAGTGGTTTCCCTGCAGCAAAGTCAGGATCCCTGTATGGGGGTTAAAAGGTGAAAACCTGGCGACTGCCAGGATAATGCTTTTAGGGATGGGCAAAAAGTCTAACTGGTTTCTTGGCAACCCCCACTGCCTGTTACACCAAGGGATTTTTCAGAACCTTATCATCTAAATTTCCCTGCCCTTCTACAGTGTATTCTGCATGACTTGCAGCTTAATAATTGCTCACAACTCTTCTGGTTTGGACGTATCAATGCAGTTAAAATGGATAACTTGCCCCCACTTCTTTACTTCTTTCAAACACTCCCAGTTCTTAAAAGCTTTCAAATTTCTATTAGTAAATTTTTATGGGGAAATGTCTTAACTCATCCAAAAGCATATAGTGAATCAGGCCTACCTGACTTTTCCACCTACCATCACTCTGTTTTGTTATTGTGACTAGTGGATTGGATCCACAATGGTGCTCACAAGTAATGGGTGCTTGGGAGGGCTATGTCCTCTATATCTTTAACTTCTCTCCCGTGGATATTGCCGGACCATAGGCCCCCTCACTCTTCCCTCCCCATCCTGACTCATCAACTTATTATCTTATGGAATCAGCTAATGACCAAGAAAAACCTATGCCATAGACCAGGAGAGATGACCCCAGAATTTGACAACACTACCTTTCACCCAGCAATGAACAAAACCACTTTCCTTTCCTGAAACACTACTGAGTCCATCAGGTTGGTGCAGGTCATGACTACTGGGTTGGATCTACCCACATTTGAATTGCTTGTCTGGGAAGGACTATTTCCTGGCTGGAATATGCACAATCGTGTAACTTTATTAGAACTGAGTTTCCAACATGGATGGCATCTGTCTCTCGCATGCACTTTAAAACTATTTCGCTCCAAACTACCGCTCCCTCTCACATAATATCCATGCTTTATGGAAATATCCAGGCCAAATTTCTCCCATCACTTATCTTTGTGAATAGCTGGGAACATGAACTGGGGATAACTCTGCCACAGATTGGCAAAAGATTGTTATTCTTGCTCACAAAATGCCAGTGGCCTGCTAAGCACAAGTCAAAAAATCTCCTCTAGATGGTATAACTGCCCTGATTTCCTCCACAAATGCTACCCAGAAGTATCAGAATTGTACTGGTGATGTAATTCTGAGGTAGGCATGCTGTTCCACATTTGGTGGTCCTACTCTGCTATACAGCCTTTCTGGCAAGCAGTATTTGATATTTACTTCAAAATGTCTCCAAGCTAGTTCCTTCACCACAAGTAGCACATCTATCTTTTTCTAGGTTGAATCTCTGCTTGCAAAAAGGGTCTCCTAGTAATTTCCTTTCAACAGCCCAAATGGTAATACTGAGGTTATGGAAGTCTTCAGATACTCCTTTGATTAAGGATTAGTTCATTAAAGTAAACAACATACATTGCATGGAGTCCCTTATGGCAGTAGACCATGATTGATCATACCAAGTGGAACGACTGTGGCTGCCTTGGATGACTTATAAGTCCAGTCCACTTTTTCCTGCAGCGGTACTTAAACCCATACCCTCTGTGCCTGGTGGGTCCCCCACCCCTTTTTTCCTCCTTCCCTCTATCCTATATCTTCTCCTTTCTTCTCTCTACATTTATATGTTTTGCCTTAACCCTCTTACTCTTCTACTCTCATCTTCTCATTCTCTTATTGATTTGCTGCATTACTGTTTAACCTGAAGAAGGGGAAGTGTTATCTCCAAAACGCATAGTTTTTATCTGGCTGTAATCTGCTGCAATCCAAAAAAGAATAATCTCTATTAGTTGGATGCTGAGAGACTGTCCTTGCACCAGGAAGCTGTGGACCCTCTGTTGATGTGATCTCTTTGACTTGTTGTCATAGCCGGAATGGTCATTGGATGACGTGTGCACCACCCAGCTGACCTTCATCTTAGATGGGTTGGCTCTGTTATTGGCTTTTCCTGGATTATTTGTTATTATGATAAAGTAACTTCTACTTTACTATATGTTCTATCACGTGTTCTGTATCACATGCAACATTTTAAACATGCCTGTTTTATGTTCTGTACTCTTAAAGACAATTATTAACAAAAATGAAACAAAAAAGGGGGGTATAAGAAAAAAACTACTTTTTAATTAGTTATATGCAATGTGTTATAGGGTACTTCAGTGGTTTACTGAAGAAATTTGGTTACTGGCATTAGAAACTTTCCCAAAGGTCACTGTTACTTCATCACTTCAAACAACTCAATTAAACAAAAAATAAAGTACACCAGGGTCGTTTGTGGTGCTTTGTCCTGACTATTTCCACTATGTGTCTTATACCCTGTATATTCCCCTCATGTGTCCTATACCCGGTATATTGCTCCCATGTGTCCTATACCCAGTATATTCCCCTCATGTCTCCAATACCATGTCTGCTATACTCTGTATATTTCTTTGTGTGGCCTATAAATTTTATAGTCTTCCCCTGTGTCCTATACCCTGCATATTCCTTCATGTGTTGTATACGCTGTATATTCCCCCGGATGTCCTATATGGCCTGCTTATATCCTGGGTGTCCTATAGACTACGGTAGATATTCCCCTATGTGTTCTATGTCCTGACTTTGCCACTGTATTCTGATTTTGCCTCTGATGTGATCTCCTGGTATTTGACTCTGCTTGTTATTTGACCTTGCTTGATATTGGTATTAGACTCTGCTTGTTAGTGACCAGGGTTGCCAACCAGATTTTTTTCGGATAACATATACTAAAATCACAGACAGCCAACATTTTTTACAGACAAATTGGAAGACAATAGTGAATGATAAAGATTGTAAGTCATACATCTCTATAGCTTAATATACTGACTAGAACTCATTACAGAATTTACTGCGATCTGTAAAGTTCTTAGAGCTACCAACAAAAAAAAATCACAGACACATCTATTTTTTTTCATGGACTCACTTATTTTTACGGACTGTCCAGAAATTTCTAGACCTTGCCTTGCCTGCTGACTTTATATCCTGGTTTTCACTCTGTTGTGTATTTGACTTAACTTTTTTATTATGATCCAGTACTGGTTTTGCCTGCCTGGTTTTGACCTCTTTCTGTCTGACTACTCTTTTACCCCATTACTTTTAGGCCCCTGCACTTAATTAAGTCAGGGACTGTCGCCAAGTTGGAGGCTGCCATTTAGGTTGGATCTTGCAAGTAGGTAGGGACAGTGGTGCGGGTGGAGTACAGGGCTACACTGTTCCCTACCCTTTATGACATATGTTGTATGTGGATGTCGTCTTTGACCTAATGTGGTATTTCTGATTTTACAGCTGAGAACACGCGATGGTTGCGAGTATCTAATTCATCACGACTCTGAGGCCATCACCAAAGATTGGTTTGCATCAATAAGCAAGAGCATTGGCAGGAACATGCACATAGTAAGCATTCTGCCACTGCCTCCATGGGACTGACAAGGGCTGGGGGTTCCTAACATGGGCTGCATTAGGTATCATGATGTCATCACGATATGTTGTGACTGGCCTGTGCCCATTTATCCTGCTCCAATTTCTGTAGTACAAATGACTTTAATGCATTCGAATTAATGAATGGGATTGTTTTGAATAGTGTTAATGATTGACTGGCCAGTTCTCCATCACCAGAGAGGTTTTTACCTTGTGCCCAGAGTTGCCAATATAGGGTTATTGCAGCTTATGAATATTAGGATAGCATTATAGTGTCCTTCTCCACCCTATGAATTTAGTTTCTTATCATAAAATAGAGCACATCTTAGGGCAGGTTGCTCATGAAGTCATGAGTTAGAGGAGTTAGATGCCACAATGGGAACTTTGCCTTTAATCTGTTAATAAGCCTGCATATCCCCTTTAAACTTTTGCCCCTTATGCAACCCTGGCTCAGTTAGAGAGCGCTTGAATTGCTATGTGGATGTTTTTAAGGCAGCCTAATATAAGGGTCATACGTCTGATGCTGCTGAATCTAGATCTGTGTTCATGACCTCCCATCCTCTTGTGCTGCATCAGGAACTGGACACTGGATGAGGTAACTGCCTGCTGAATTGATATCATCCAGAATTTTTCCCCATGAATCAGTAACTTTTTTCTAGTCCTCAGATTACACCTCAGAGAATGAGAACGAGTCACTGAGTGAATTTGGGTCAACCGAGAAGTTAGGAATGAAAGATGAGAAGAAGAATTCTGGTAAGAAAGGGGTGAGGGCAACAGACGTTCTAGATAAGGTAACACAATTCATTCAAATTCTCTCCTGGCCTTTCTGAACCCAAATATTTTCATCTGAATGGGGCTGAATAAGGTTGCTTCAGATAGTAGTATGACAGAAAGATGGCAGCAAGGTATGTATGTCAGTAGGTTAAAGTGACTTAAAGAGGATGGCCACTTTCTGGTTACTGTTGACCTATTTGTTTGTAAGATGATTTATAAGACATTTACTAACATAGCCTTTGTTGAAATTCTGCACCATTTTCTATATGCCCCCTTGTTTGCAAAGTTTTTTGTGCTGTTCACACAGAGGTCCTGTCCATAAGATGGCTGCTTATAGAGGGTCATGTGACCAGGCAGATCACCTCCATGTGATGTCTCCTGTTTTCAAATATGCTGCACCTGTCATCTGCACTTGCACGGTTGGGAGTTTTGTGGAGGTGCAATGTGCTGGAATGCAAGAGACATCACACGGAGATGATTTGTCTGGTCACATGACCCTCCATCAGCGGCCATTTTATGGACAGTACCTATATGTGGACAGCACAAAAGACTTAGCAAACAAGGGGGCATACCTAATGAAATATAGAAAATTGTGCAAAATTTTAACAAAGACTATATTAGTAAGTGCAATATAATCATCTTACAAACACATAGGTCACAAGTAACTAGAAAGTGGCCAACCCCTTTAATTATAGAATCACCTATCACCTTCTCTGTGTTTACCTGTCAACAATTGTCAGTGTCTGCCATAATAGACACTGTGGTCAGTGGGTGTCGGAAGTAGTAAGATGCCATCCAATCAAAGCATTAGCTGAGAGGACAGCAGACTCAGAGTCTTGATGGGGGGAGCCTTTTTCTTAGTTGACCTCCTTGCCATGTTCTATGGGATTCTTGCTTGCCCTTTTATTGTATTGTCATCATTCCTACTCATAAAGCAGATTTCAGGCCATGCACATGTAATGGCCCTGGTAATGGCCCCCTGAGCCGCTTCATTCATAGTGGAGATCTGTGAGAATGATGACAATCTCATACTGAACGTCTTTTAGGGAGCAAAGTGTCTGACGTTGTCTATCTACAGGACAAAACTCAGACAGTGACCGCAATGTGAGGGCCAAGCTAAGGAAGTTACTGCAGAGAAGGCCAACGTTACAGTACCTGCGAGACAAAGGTTACATACGCGGTAAGGAGAGCTGTGTCCTGACATCCACATCCCCAGCCCAAGTGCCTGGTGCACTGACATGTTCATTGTTTCTCTACAGACCAGGTCTTTGGCTGTCATCTGCATCAGCTGTGTGAACGGGAAAAGAGGGATGTGCCTGAATATGTCAGCCACTTAATTGAAGTGGTAGAGAAACGAGGTAAGTCCACTATCCTTGCCACCCCCTGACCGTGGCTGCAGACTGTGCTAATATGTGTCTCAAGATTATGTCTTTCCCTCACCTCACAAGGAGGCATGAAGGTCTATGTCTAATTAACATTGGGAGTAATGTGAAAACAAAAACATCAACAAGCTGCTATTGACTGATCTATTTGTGTATTCTCATTTGTCTGTAGTTAGTGCTGTGAGGGTATACTGGCCTCTTGCTGTGAATAGGCTGCTGGTCTGATTCACTTAATAACCCCTTAATTCACTCATATTTGGATATTCATGGTTTATTACATGGGCTGTCTGGACTACTCACACGTCATATCTAGGCTCTTAAAATGAAGAAATTAGGTTGTCTTCTTGTCCTTGGTTACCATATTGTGAAAATATATCTCTCATGTACTACAGTTTTGGTAAGGAGGACAGCACATGAAATGGGGAGGATTACTCAAAGTGTGGAGTGAAGGGGGGTCCTACTCTATATCATAATGTCTGTAATGTTAAAGGCTTATTCTGGCCATCTAAGAAACATGGCCATGTAACCAATGGTCATCTAAGGGGATAACAATTTGTGCCTTACTTGTCTCTGTCTTATCATTTGGGGAAATAGGTTTGGACATTGATGGCTTGTACCGGATCAGCGGCAACCTGGCAGTCATTCAGAAGTTACGCTATAAAGTGGATCATGGTAAGTGTGTATTGTGTATGTATAACCTTCTAACACCAGAGACTCCGACAATGTATACTCTACAACACGCACTGTCAGCAAAGACCCAAATATATGTCCTGTACACAGCTTTCTGCCATTAGAGACCCCAATAATGTGTAATGTATGCAGCCTTCTGTAACCAGAGACCCCAACAGTGTATCTTTTACACAACTTCTGGAGACCCCAACAATGAATCCTGCACATACCCCTCTGCTACCAGAGACCTCAATAATGAATCCTGTACATATCCCTCTGCTAGCAAAGAAACCAAAAATGTATTCTGTAGACAAACCACTGCACCAAAGACCCCAAGAAAGTATCCTGTACATCCGCCAGCAGAGGTACCAGCAATGTATTCTCTATACGACCATCAGTCAACAGAGGCTCTCTGTCAACAGAGATCCCAACAATATATCTTGTACATGATCCTCTATCACCAAAGACCCCAACAATGTATCCTGTAAAGTACATGCCCCTTTGTCAAAAGATATCCGAGTAATAAATACTGTATATGATCCTCTGTCATCATAGACCCCAACAGTGTAGCCGGCACTTGACCCTCTGTCACCAGAGACCTCAACAATATATCGTCTACATAACCCTTTGTCAAAAGAGACCCCACTATATCCTGTACATGACTTTCTGTCCCCATAAATCCCAAAAATGTATCCTGTATCTGCAGTTTCATGAACCCCATACACCGTATATTGTACCTGGCAGACTGCTTTGCTCATGTTAATATTGTTTTTCCAGATGAAAACTTTAGCTTAGATGATGGTCGGTGGGAGGACGTTCACGTGATCACCGGAGCACTGAAGCTGTTTTTCCGGGAGCTGCCAGAACCTTTGTTTCCTTATAGTCATTTTGACCAGTTTATTGAAGCAATAAGTAAGTTCTTATCCCACACTGGCAACTGACATCTGGAGGGGAATGCTAAAGGTTGGGACAAGAGTGGGGGTCTCTGTTGGCCGAGTCTCGGGTGTCTGTTGGCCAGGTCAGAAGGGTATATTGACCTATAGTGCCTCTTCTCTTGGACCCCTGACACTATGATGAGGGACCCTTCTTCTTCTTATTGTCTTCTTATCAATCTTCTTTTTCTGTACAAGAATTTAGTGACCAAAGCCAGAAAATCCAACGCCTGAAGGAATTGGTTCTATCACTTCCAAAGCCCAACCTGGAGACAATGAGACTGTTGTTCAGGCACCTGTGCAGGTCAGTAGATGAAAAATGTGTATAACTGTATAACTATAGTGTGTGTATATGGGAATAAAAATATATTTACCCTGAATAGTCACTTTATTTGAGGCATCTGCATTTTACTATTTCATCTTCCATGTATGGAAATTAGACATGTAATAACATTGATTGTCTCATGAAAATGGAGACTGTCAAGGGGTAGCATATATTAGGCAGCAGTTAAATAGTCCTGTGTAGTCTGCTCCCACAGGAGAGCAGAAACTTCCAAATAAAAAGTTACTGCTAGCCATGATAGAAAGAAGTTGCATACATACAGTGCATCACAGCTTGCTACATATAAGACTGTTTAGCCACAGACTGGAGACAAGAGAGAAAAAAGAGGGGGTTAGTCGCCTGGCTCTCAAAATGAAGGTCAGGATACCTAACCCGCAGGGCGCCAAAGGTGTGGATCTGACACGGAAGAAAGATAGTTTCTTTCTATATAAAAATATAGTTACAATGTTTTTAATTTAAATTAGTTGGTAGAAGTAAGGAAAATAAGAAGGCTGCCAGTGGAATAAACCTAGCTAGGAAAATATACCTAGGCTAGAATAAGAAAGACAGAATGAAAAGGGGGGGGGGGTTATCTCACAGGGAGGCACCACTCTTTTCTTAATCGATTGTAAAAATAAAATTACTGATTGATTATATTAAAATATCTTTAAAATATTTTAAAAATATTTTACCAGAGTCACTGTGTCTGACGGGCTGGAAATTGATTGTTCAGTGGATTTAAAATCATATAAAACCACATTTAAGATAATAAATCAGTATATTTCAAACAGGAGTCATATAAAACCACATCAGTGTAGTGAAACTCGGTTCGTACTTACTTCACCCAGGAGGGGAGATGGGGGATAAACTCAATACACCCCCAAACCCTTCCTCCTGCGCCTGGTTCGCTTCTAGAATGTCAGGAAATAACGGCAGTCCTGTGGCTGGAGCTTCTTGTCAATTCCTTTATTTGGAAAAAATCAGGGTGGGGTGAGGAGGAGGCCCAACGCGTTTCGGGGATATATAGATCCCCTTCATCAGGAGCATATACAATAGGCGGGGAGCGTGACGCCTCACAATCTGTCTTCTGGCGCCATATTCAGTTTAAATAATCTAGTTTGTCGCCTATTGTATATGCTCCTGATGAAGGGGATCTATATATCCCCGAAACGCGTTGGGCCTCCTCCTCACCCCACCATGATTTTTTCCAAATAAAGGAATTGACAAGAAGCTCCAGCCACAGGACTGCCGTTATTTCCTGACACTCTAGAAGCGAACCAGGCGCAGGAGGAAGGATTTGGGGGTGTATTGAGTTTATCCCCCATCTCCCCTCCTGGGTGAAGTAAGTACGAACTGAGTTTCACTACACTGATGTGGTTTTATATGACTCCTGTTTGAAATATACTGATTTATTATCTTAATGTGGTTTTATATGATTTTAAATCCACTGAACAATCAATTTCCAGCCCGTCAGACACAGTGACTCTGGTAAAATATTTTTAAAATATTTTAAAGATATTTTAATATAATCAATCGGTAATTTTATTTTTACAATCGATTAAGAAAAGAGTGGCGCCTCCCTGTGAGATAAAGCCCCCCCTTTTTCATTCTCTCTAGCCACAGACTAGTCAGAGTGCCCATGCTGACCTCTGCCGAAAGTGCCTTCAGTGGACACAAGAGCATGGTGGAATGGAAGAAGGTGGCCTGGTCTGATTGATTATGTTTTTCTTTACATCATGTGGATGGCCTGGTGGATCACTTATCTGGAGAAGAGATTGCACTAGGATGCACTATGACAAGAATGCTAGTTGGCAGTCAGTGTGCGGCATTGGGCAATTTTCTGCTTTGAATCCTTCAGTCCTGGCATCCATGTGCATATTACTTTGATTGTACCTCCTTAATAAACATTGTAGCAGACGAAGTAAGCCGCTTTCAACAGCATAATACATCCAGCTACAACTACAAAAATTGTTTAGGAACAGTTGGAGGAACATGACAAGGAGTTCACAGTGAGGAGTTGGCCTCCAAATTCCCCAGATCTAAACAAAGTTGATCAATGGAGACCCTAGGATAGATGCTAAATGCATGGTCACTGGGAGACAGCACTCAGCTATCTCTGTCAGTCCAATAGATAGTAAATGGAGAAATACTGCACATGCTTGACCGCTACTCCATTCAAATGGGGGACGTTCTTGTGATTAGTGGGGGTTCCAGTGATCATATCTTTTATGTAGAAAGAGGATAAATGTTGTTTGTGGGCCAACCACTTTAGAGGGGCTTTCCAAGTTTCTAAACCCTTTTCATGCCAGTTATCCCATAAAAGACAATAAGTTCCAGCCAAGTATCTCTAAGGAAGAGATCAGTGATAAATGTTAACAAAATAAGGCTATTCTGACACTACTGTCAGAGGCTCTGTTTCAAGCCTCTCTGTCAGCAATTCCCTCAGATTTCATGGAAAAAATAGTACAAAATGCAGTGCTAATTTTCCTGTCAAAAAAAGACAGAGACTACATTTGGACCCATGATGGATGGCTGTTACTTTTTAAGTTACATTTAGTGCTAACAAACATACAGGAGAATTCTCATTACATCCAGTGATGTCTTCTCTATTTGTGGATCTTTCCTCATCTTCTCCATTCCACCCAGACCGCATTGATGATTTTTTTTCAGGCACATCTAATCATAGGTTCCTTAATTTTCATAATTCTCCCCACCTTCTCAACACAAACTTCCCATCCTGGTGCACCAACGGTGTCCTCCTGCTGCCACCCCCAATATTGTTCCCACTGTGCTCCCCAAAGCCCTTGAATACTTTACTGCACAAACAGTTCCTTAAAAGTACTTACACCACACAGATAGTGCTCCAAGTATTTTTTGCCACACAGTGCCCTCAAAAATAATTGTGGCCAGCAAGTAGCACTCCTAACAGTAATAGTAACACAATAATAGTTGTTCCAAGCAGTTATTGTCCCATGGCCCCCCAAGTCTCACAAATTGTAATAATTCACTTCCAGAATGCCCTCATAGTAGTAATATACCCTATAATGCCCCCAATAGTAATAATGCTCCCTTAATATGCTAATGCTAATTAGTAGTGCCCTCCATGGCGTGCCCAGTAATAATATTGGCCTCGTACTGTCTCCAGTAGTAATAATGCCCCATAGTTCCCATAATAGTAATAATGTTCCCCATAGTCCCCCCATAGTAATAAAGTCCCCATAGTGCTTCTATGTAGTAATAATACCCCCTATATTGCCTTCAGTATTATGCTCCCCCAGAGTGTCCAAAATTTTTTAATTACCTCACTTCACTTCCATGCCGCTATCTATGTTGCGGTGCAAGACATAGGACTCTTCCGGCCTGTCTCCTGGCGTAGGTGGTCGCAACCATGTCATTATGCCACCTGCACCATCCTCTCATAGGCTTCAGGCCTAGTGATCTGTGACCTATGAGAGTGAACAGTGGAGCTAGGAGCAATCGCCTCCCATGCCTTGACTCAGTCCTAAAGACGCCGATACAGATGAATGTGGAGCAGCCCTACAGCGGTGCCCTAGCAATATAGGGTAGTTTTAGTAGTTTTGAGTACTGCAAGTTCTAACCTCTGAATAAGCTGGAGTTGAAAGGGATTCAAAGAGTAGGGCTGAAACGAGTGAATCGAGTAATTCGACACAAAAAAATCCTTGATGCAAATTTTTGGGATTGAGGATTCATTTGTATCATGTGACCACGGAGTGGGAGTGAAGCGCTTGCTATTACTCACCGCTCCCTGGTCACCCGCCGGCCCGTACCGCACTGCACTCCACTGAGGGAAACTTTGTGTGCGCGTCCAGCTGCTGCCTTTCAGTGTGTCCCCACTGGGGGCGGATTGGCCCCCAGAGGCGGAGTGTATGGGTTTATTTTGGAATATATCTAGAAGGCAGATATAGCCATTTACTGGAATAGGAGAAACCTCAATGCTACCCAGACACTACTAATACACGAGCCCAGTGCACCGTGTCTAGGGCATTGCTACCTCCGCCTGGCACAGCTGCGGCCTCTCATCTCTCCCACTGCTTGAACCAGTCTGTACTTTTCTGTCTGTTCTTCAAGAAAATGCCCACCGTCTACAAACCGGATTCCAAAAAAGTTGGGACACTAAACAAATTGTGAATAAAAACTGAATGCAATGATGTGGAGATGGCAAATGTCAATATTTTATTTGTAATAGAACGTAGATGACAGATCAAACATTTAATCCGAGTAAATGTATCATTTTAAAGGAAAAATACGTTGATTCCAATTTTCACGGTGTCAACAAATCCCAAAAAGTTGGGACAAGTAGCAATAAGAGGCTGGAAAAAGTAAATTTGAGCATAACGAAGAGCTGGAAGACCAATTAACACTAATTAAGTCAATTGGCAACATGATTGGGTATAAAAAGAGCTTCTCAGAGTGGCAGTGTCTCTCAGAAGCCAAGATGGGTAGAGGATCACCAATTCCCACAATGTTGCGCAGAAAGATAGTGGAGCAATATCAGAAAGGTGTTACCCAGCGAAAAATTGCAAAGACTTTGCATCTATCATCATCAACTGTGCATAACATCTTCCGAAGATTCAGAGAATCTGGAACAATCTCTGTGCGTAAGGGTCAAGGCCGTAAAACCATACTGGATGCCCGTGATCTCCGGGCCCTTAAACGACACTGCACCACAAACAGGAATGCTACTGTAAAGGAAATCACAGAATGGGCTCAGGAATACTTCCAGAAACCATTGTCAGTGAACACAATCCACCGTGCCATTCACCTTTGCCAGCTGAAACTCTACAGTGCAAAGAAGAAGCCATTTCTAAGCAAGATCCACAAGCTCAGGCGTTTTCACTGGGCCAGGGATCATTTAAAATGGAGTGTGGCAAAATGGAAGACTGTTCTGTGGTCAGACGAGTCACGATTCGAAGTTCTTTTTGGAAATCTGGGACGCCATGTCATCCGGACCAAAGAGGACAAGGACAACCCAAGTTGTTATCAACGCTCAGTTCAGAAGCCTGCATCTCTGATGGTATGGGGTTGCATGAGTGCGTGTGGCATGGGCAGCTTGCATGTCTGGAAAGGCACCATCAATGCAGAAAAATATATTCAGGTTCTAGAACAACATATGCTCCCATCCAGACGTCATCTCTTTCAGGGAAGACCCTGCATTTTTCAACAAGATAATGCCAGACCACATTCTGCATCAATCACAACATCATGGCTGCGTAGGAGAAGGATCCGGGTACCAGTCTGCAGTCCAGATCTTTCACCTATAGAGAACATTTGGCGCATCATAAAGAGGAAGGTGCAACAAAGAAGGCCCAAGACGATTGAACAGTTAGAGGCCTGTATTAGACAAGAATGGGAGAGCATTCCTATTTCTAAACTTGAGAAACTGGTCTCCTCGGTCCCCAGACGTCTGTTGAGTGTAGTAAGAAGAAGGGGAGATGCCACACAGTGGTGAAAATGGCCTTGTCCCAACTTTTTTGGGATTTGTTGACACCATAAAATTCTGATTCAACATATTTTTTCCTTAAAATGGTACATTTTCTCAGTTTAAACTTTTGTTCCGTGATTTATGTTCTATTCTGAATAAAATATTAGAAGTTGGCACCTCCACATCATTGCATTCAGTTTTTATTCATTGTATAGTGTCCCAACTTTTTTGGAATCCGGTTTGTACTTTGTATGCAGGCACGTGGTACGCCGCTCACACTCTAGCGGCTGCAATGGCTTGTGGTTGCTATGGGGACGGGAGCGTCTCTCTGGAGATCACGTTTGTGTATTTCAGTTTAAGAGAGTTTCATAGTGATCATTTGGAGGTCGGTGCAGCAGGTACTGTACTGATTTCCCCATACGTATATGCATGCCATGGTGTAGCGGGCGTTACACCCTGTGCAGGTCTGGGTGGCCCGGCAGCGTAGACCATCTGATACAGTGAGGCTACTACAGAAGGAATATACAGCCCTGCTGTTATTTGGGCTCTGTTATATCTATTATTATTACCTGTAGTAACACTCTGATTTTACTGCACCATAAAGTAGATAAACCGTTCAGTTCATGTCCACATTGGTTTTCTGGAAGGTATTGTCTAATAACAGGTGGCATTAGGTGGCTGCAGTTCAACTTTGGGCAAGCTGGTGGCACTGGGGGGCAAGCTGGTGGCACTAGGGGGGAAGCTGATGGCACTGGGTGGGGAGCCTGATGGCACTGAGGGGGCAGCTGGTGGCACTGAGGGGGCAGCTGGTGGCACTGAGGGGGCAGCTGGTGGCACTATGGGGGAGCTGATGAGTTTTTATAAAGAAAAACGTTATTTTAATTAGTTTTTTATTAGAGTACTCGATTAATCGTTGGATTAATCGATAGAATACTCAATTACAAAAATAGTCGATAGCTGCAGCCCTAACAACGAGCATCTCTCTGTCTGGAGGACTGGACAGGTCTGTGCATTACAAGGATGATCCATTGATTTTAATATTCGTCATGTAATGTTTTATCTCTCTTGTGGAGGCCCTGCAGGGAAATTAAATACTTTCTGCTTGCGGACCCCACAGATTACAGTTGATCCTGGGGATTCCAGCATCAGGACATATTTTTAGGGTCCATTCACATGTCCGCACTTTGGGTCCGGATCCGTTCTGCAATTATGCGGAACGGGTGCAGACCCATTGATCTTCAATGGGGACGGAAAAGATGCGAACAGCACACAGTCTGCTGTCCGCATCCGCATTTCCTGTCAGGCGCCCCGAACTTACGGTCCGTGGCTTCGCAAAAAAATAGAACATGTCCTATTCTTGTCCGCAGCTGCGGACAAGAATAGGCATTTCTATTGAGGTGCCGGCCCAGTGTTTTGCGGATCCGCAAAACACTGCGGACGTGTGAATGGGCCCTTAATATGTAGTTCAAAGAGCTAACTCGCAGAAAAAAGTAACCATCTTGCTAGTGCCACCTTTTGGAAATGACTCCCTATCAAAGTCCAACTTTTTAACAAGCCTTGAAACATAACAAGGGAAATGTTCCAAGACTTATAAGAAGGCACTTGCAAAAGGTGGGACTAGTGAGACGGTTTTCTTTTTCTGGGAGATACTGTACCTCTTTGCATGTCATTTTCCTGTGGAGCATAGCCACTAAATCTCCATACACAGCTGGTCTCCTTAAAGCCGTAATCTACCTTCAGGGGCCTTTTCTCCAGACCACCCCAAGACATCGGACCTGCAGAAGGAAGCATAATTACCTACTCCCCACTGCAGCGTTCCGCTTTTTCAGTCCCCTGCTACTGCCACTCAAGTCCCGTTTGTCAACATCTGGTTTGATGGAGTTCACATGTGCAGCTGCAACCAAACCGGAGGACGTGTCTCTGCTGTGGCCAGTCATAGGCTGCAGCGACACACATGACCTCCATCAAACCAGAATTTTTAACAACAGGTTCCCTACTCAACAGCAGACATGTGGCGTCACAACACATATTTACCAATACACACATAATTACTACACACACATAATGCCCAACTTTTAAAAACCAAAAGGAGGGACATCATCGACAGGGGGCATAGTAAAAATGTTTTTGCTCCAGCCAAGGTCTATCTATACATATCCCAATCCACCTAGTCCCCTTTTTGCCCCCACTCAGAAGCTGTGTCGGATTCAGGACGGTTGGAAGCTATGCATCCATAAACAGACCATATATACACTAAACACACATACATAAATACACCACATATACAATTCGAACACAATTGTTACACTTATATATACATACACATACCATATATATATATTCTTCACACATACTGTAGATACACTGTATATATGCTACACACAAATGCAACATATATATGCTACATACTGTACATACAAATACTCATATACCATATATACACTGCACACATCATATACAAACACATACTTTAAGTACTATACAACATACAGTATATAAATTACACATGGGCTACACAGAGTAGATACACCTACACTATATACATGTAATACACATTTTGTACCTAGTAGCTGGTGAGATATTTAGATAGTGAACACAGGGGAATGGGGCAGCAGAGGAGCGGATGGTACATTAGAGGCCAGCCGCTGATTGGCTCAATAGCTAGCTAACATCTAATACAAAAGCCTGACTGTTGGACATGTCTGTGTTCAACACATCCTGCTCCACCTCTGCCGCAGCTTTTAGACAGAGGCAGGATGCAGGACATCAAGGCACTGACAAATTCTTGATCGAACCAACCCCACCCACAAGCCCTAGCTCTAAAGACATAGACATTATTTTCAGTGCTATCAAACATACAGGATAATACAGCAACACATACCTCTTATATCTAGTGACATCTCCTATTATGTAGACGTTCTCTTTCCTCATCTTCTCCATTCGGACTAGACTGCCATGATGACTTCTCTAAGGCATGTCTTGGTTCTGTAAAGTTTGCCACACAGACATCTTAGGTTCTTCACTTTTCCATCATTCTCTCACTCCTGATGCCCCTATCCTGCTGCTACCCCCAGTATTCTGCCTGATGTGCTCCCCTACGCCCCTGAATACTATACTGCAGAAATAATGCTATACAGATAGTCCCCCTTTAGTGATAGCAAACCCAAAAGCCCCACCAATAGTTATAATTCTCTGCCAGAGTGCCCTCATTATTTACAGTGTCCCTAATAGTGACAATGCTCCCCTAGAGTGTCCCCATTAGTAGTAGCGCCCTCCATACTGTTCCCAATAATAATGCCCCCAAAGTAGAATTTTTAATGACCCCAATAGTGATCTCAGTGGTTATATTATCCCCACAGTGCAGTAATAGTTAGAATGCCCTCAGAGTGCCCAAAATACTTATAATGTGCCCCATAGTGCCCCCAGTACTTATAAACCCTCCATACTACCTGTAAGGGCTCGTTCACACGAACGTGTTTAGCCCATGCCCATGCTGTGGACCGCAAATTGCAGTCCGCCATGCACGGGATCCATCCGTGGGGCAGAAGCATGGGGATCGCAGACCCATTCACTTGAATGGGTCCTCGATCCTTCCGTTCCGCAAAAAGATAGAGCAAGTTCTATCTTTTTGCGGTGCGGAAGCACGGAACGGAACCCTAGAAAGCACTCAGTAGTGCTCCTATAGTGTTCTGTTCCGTTCCGCACCATTCCGGATTTGCGGATCCATCGAAATGAATGGGTCTGCATCCATGACGTGGAATTGCCACGGAACGGTGCCCGTGTATTGCGGGTCCGCAATACGGCAACGGGCATCACACGTTCGTGTGAATGAGCCCTAATAGTTTTAATGCCCCATAATGCCTGTAATAGCTATAATGCTCCCATACTGCCTGTAATAGGTCTAATGCTCCCATACTGCCTGTAATAGTAATAGTGCTCCCACACTGCCTGTGTGACAAATAAAAAAAATACTCACCTGACTCCCGCCACAGACCTGTTCTCTCCTCCACCTTGTGTTGCCTGCATTCTGGCGCAGTAAAGAAGTCACCGTGCCATTCTAGACTGCGCCATAGCCTAAAGCTTATGAGGGTGATCGTCAGGGACAAGGGACATTGGCTCTCATACCCGCCGCAGTCTTCATGTTGGCAAGGCGCTCTGTACTGCACTCAACGCCTGACAGCAGTACAGAGCACCGGATCGGGAAGAGAAGCAGACAGAACCGGCTGAATGCCACGCCTGGGACCAGAGCACGATAGCAGGGGATTGAAGGAGCCAGAACCCTGCAGCGCGTAGTAGGTACTTATTTTTCCCTCCACAGGTCCAGTGACGTGGGGGGGGGGGTCTGGCTGGAAAGATCCCTAAAGGTGGACATTACCTTTAAGGAGAGCCAGTGACACCCCCGCCCCCCTAAAATAATATGTTGCTTTGAAGAGGTAGGTGGCAAGAATTGCACCTAATTTAGATGCACATCTGGTGCATTTGGAAATATCTGAGTTCTTTTTACATCCCCGCTACGAGCAAATGTATATTGGTGTCTCTAATTTGCACCTTTTTTTTATTATCTCCATTTTAATAAATATGGTAAAACTATATACGGTATCTCATCAATTTAGGCAGTAGAGAAAAAATGTTGCATAATTTTTTTTTATTTAAACCAGAAACTAGTGGGATCTGAATAATAAATGTAAGTTATCGAGATCATTTTAGCTTTAAAAGGAATATGTCACCAGTTTTATGGTGTCCTAACTAAGGGCAACCAGTGACAGATCCCCTTAGCAAAATGCTGGGCCACTTTCTTTAATTGACCCAGCCATTTTGCTAAAATCCTGTTCCAGCACATGTCAATGAGTCCCTATATTCATGAGCTCCTGGCTTTCTCCGCCCTCCTGCTGCTGATTCATTTGGAAAAAATACTGTCAATCAGAGACTGGTGGGCGGGGAACCGTGAACTCATGAATATGAGGACTTATTGGCTGTGGTGGAGTTGTTAGGATTTAAAAGTGAGGTCAGCAGTATGGACCCTTGTAAGAAAAAAGAAAATTGTCTGAATCAGGGCACCCCTCTAATTATACCCCACTGGGGTTATTACCCCGACCCAGCAGCTGGGAGATGAAACCTTCTCATGCTCGATTGATTGCTTTCATTGATGTCTTTATTTTGTGATTTCAGTGTCATTCAACATAAAGACTCAAACCGGATGTCGGTCCAGAGTGTCGCCATTGTTTTTGGACCAACCCTGTTGAGGTCTGAGCAGGAGGGTTTGAACATTGCCATGAACATGGTCTACCAAAACCAAATTGTGGAGCAGATCCTCATCAATTACAAGTTCATCTTCAGCTGATCAGCCACTGGCAAGAAGATCCATGATAGTGACATGAAGGCGCAGGTCGCCTGAGTACGTCTCCCTATTTAATGTATAGACTATACCATGTGTACATATCCTGGGATGGAAAATCATCTTTATGGAAGAGGGTCGCCTGTCCAACCACATATTGAGAACTTTACCCCACTATTTGCAGTGTGAGTGGATGAGGGAGACGTGTGGCTTATAGTCTGTGTATCTGTATAGAATAATGAAGAGACTGTATAAAATGTATCTGATAGTATAATGCTGTGGGCTCTCTGGAAATAACTGATTGGATGCTACTGGCAAGAACCTTAAGTTCTTCTGTTTTTGTACAAGGTTCTCCACCTTCAGACAGCCTAGTGTTTCCCCTCTCTCACCTGGTTCAAGTGATCCTACATCTCCTCGTCTGGGTGTGCACAGTAAAAAGTGCAGGACTCCAGTACATGACAAGAAAGCAGGAGGCTCCAGTGAATAAACCTGTGCAGCCACGTCATACATGCATGGTGTCATTTTATGGCTCTGTCTTTGTATTTTTAAGAGGCGCTGAGCGCTGGGTCTGTCATATCCAAAAGTATTCACTTGTTTTACCCCATTTATGTTAGGTGTCTGTTTCTTTCCCATTGTCTGCTTTATTTATCACTACACTTCTGGAATTCACAGCAATTTTCCTAGGAATCACTGTATATCCTTGCAGTTCTTACAGTTTCCACTAGAGAGAGCACTCCACTATGACTGCAGTTCCCACAGTCCCACAGCAGATGGCACTGTTCTACCACTGCTGTTCTAATCAGCACAGTGCTCTTGTGCTGTCACATGTAGCTGGGCTCCTTTTTATAGTCATTGTCGTGATCACATCTCCCTCTAGTATTTGGTTGCCTGTTGTTTAGACCCCATAACATGACCATCAGTTCTGTACATCTATGCGTGAGATTACATGTCAGCTAACGCACAGGTAGAGTAGCAGTAACGTCCTGCAGATGAAGCTGAAGTCAAGCCCCAGCTGCCAGGGTGTACAGCAGATCTGGCTGCCAGAACAAACACTCCTTGCAGACCAGAGAGTCCATACCAGGATTCCCCAGAAGACAACATTCAAGTTGTATGGGTCTGCATCTGTCAGCACAGGCCACATAACCGGTGCCCGTGAATTGGGGACCATAATTTGCAGTCCCAAGACATGGCACGAGTGGCAAACGTTCATGTGCGTGAGCCCTAAGTGTGTAATCACAGCCAGAAGCATGGAGGAGAGCCAGGCTCCTGGTGGTGAGAGAATATGCCTGCAGCAATGCATAGATCACCAGAGACAGTGCCAGATGGGGCCCAGGGATCTGAGGGACCCGACCAGCATTCTTGTAGTGATACAGTGAGCCAATCAAGCTTTTAGAATCCAATGTGAGAAAAAAAGAGAATCCAGCAGCCTGTGTGGACTACAGTCCAGTAAGCCAAGTGCAGGACCTGGTGTAGGGAGTCAGGTGAGCCAGGTTGGAGACGGTGGAGGAGCTTGATCAAAATGGGTGCAAAGGGAAATTGACCTAGTTGCCCATAGCAACCCGTCAGATTCCACCTCTTATTTTTCAGCGCTCCTTTGGAAAATGAAAGGGTCAATCTGATTGGTTGCTAGGGACAACTAAGTCAGTTTTCCTTTGCACCAGTTTTGATAAATCTCAACCTGTCAGCGGAGTTTCTGCACCAAGGAGGATGAAGATCTGGGCAGCAGCAAAACAAGCTAGAGAAAACATGGAAGAGGAGCCAAGTCTCCTGAGGACTGGTCACAGTTATAACAGAGTGGCTTCCACATTACACAGAAATTGAATAAACTGAAGAGATTTTATTAGAACGTAAAAGATATAAAGACAAGCTTATAGGAGTGTGGAGCTCAGTGCAGAGATGAAGCAGATAAAGCGCTGACTGAGAGGGAGGAAAGGATTGCAAAAAATCAAAAACACTGGGGGAGCATTTACTGCAAAAGTCAAAAATAGGCCTCTTGCACACGACCCTAGAGTTTTGCGGTCCGTTTTAAACTAATCAGTTTTTTTGTTTCAGTCGTGTTTCCGTTCCGCTTCCGTTCCTTTTTGCCGTTCCGTTTTTCCTTTTGGTTTCCATTTGTGATCCGTTTTTTACGGAATACAAACGGAAATGGAAGCATACAATAATGTTTAAACAGTAAGTACATAAAAAAATTGGGCTGGGCATAAAATTTTCAATAGATGGTTCCGCAAAAACGGAACGGATATGGAAGACATACGGATGCATTCCGTTTTTTTACGGAACCACTGACTTAAATGGAGCCACGGATCGTTATTTGCGGGCAATAATAGTTCTATCTTTCAGCGGAACTGAATGGTTCCGCATACGGACCACAAATGGAATCCGCAAAAACGGAACGGAAACGGGGAAAAAAAACGTTTGTGTGCAAAAGGCCATAAGGAGTGGTTCCAGCAAATGGCAGCAGACTTATCGGGGGAGATTTATCAAACCTGGTGTAAGAGAAAACTGGCTTAGTTGCCCATAGGAACCAATCATCTGAAAAATTAAAGGTGGAAGCTGATTGGTTGTTATGGGCAACTAAGCCAGTTTTCTCTTACACCAGGTTTGATATTTCTCCCCCATCAAGTTCCCTGAGAGCGTCCAGGTTCACATAACACCAAGAAAATCCATGTAATGAGTGGGTACATGGATTTTCCGCAGCAGATCTGACTATTCTACAGCAGCAAAATGTTGGAAAAGTTATCGTAGATGTACTGATGGATTGCCGGAGATTTCCTCTACCGCAACTTAAATTGACAGGCTGCAGATTTAACTTGTTATGTTACGTGAATATATATATTATTGTTGGAACCGTCCGTAGCATATGTAAGAACCTGGAGCCTCCAATCCATGAAGATCAGTACAATGGCAAAATAAGAAACACAGAAATGGTTAAGACCTGGAAACAATTTCCATTTCAACCACTTACTAAGCAGCAGGGTGCTCTGCGGGTATCACACGAAGCTGCTGCTGCTGTAGAGGGCGCTAATGAGGTGCACAATGGTCAGAAGTCTGGAGCTGTGCAGAGTGATCAGGTTCATGGCCCAAGACCGCAACTGTACCAGAAGGACAGACCATTGCTGTGTGCAGTCAGCATTGGATGGCATTTAGAGCAACAGGTTCAGCGGAAGTGCAATGTGTTGCACCTAAGGTGGTGGAGGGAGGGGCTCTGCCTTGCCAGAAATAAGGTGATGGCTTATCAGCGGGTTTTACTGCTGATAATTTATTTGCTTTGACTCACCCAGCCAGTTTCCCAGAATCCGATGTGTTTATTTTCCTCAGGATAGGTCATCAATATAAGATAGGCGGGGGGGCGACCCCTGGCTCCCCTGCAAATTAGCTGTTTGAAGAGAATACTGTGCTCGTAGTGTAATTACAGCTTCACCATCCCAGTCACTTCAATGGGACGGCTCTCTCCTATTTACTTGAAGTGAATGGGATGGAGGAGCTGTAATTACAGAGAAGAGAACACAGCGCCCCCTCTGATCTCACATCGATGACCTATACTGAGGATAGGTCATCAATATAACAAAAGCAGACAACCCCTTTAAACCTATCATGTGTTATATTGTCTGCTGAGCTGCTGTATCTAACCCTAATATATTTGATAGTGTATGGTAGAACATTGTGTCCAATCAAGAGATGAGCTAAACATTTAAGATTCGGTTGGGTTCAGGGTCACTAAATTTTGTATAAAGTTCAGTTTGGACCCGAATCGATTCTGCTCGAACCAAAGTGGCTCCTATTGCCCTGGAAATTAGTACATAACACCTTCTAGCCTCCTAGGATTTAAAATTTTTAAGAAAAGAGGTAACTCTTTTGGTAAAAAGTTTTTTTTATTAATTTTTGCTTTTTCTTTCCCCCTCCCTAAGCTCTTTAATGCAATGACAGCAATAGCAAAAAACTGATATACACTGCTCAAAAAAACAAAGGGAACACTTAAACAATACAATGTAACTCCAAGTCAATCACACTTCTGTGAAATCAAACTGTCCACTTAGGAAGCAACACTGAGTGACAATCAATTTCACATGCTGTTGTGCAAATGGGATAGACAACAGGTGGAAATTATAGGCAATTAGCAAGACACCCCCAATAAAGGAGTGGTTCTGCAGGTGGTGACCACAGACAACTTCTCAGTTCCTATGCTTCCTGGCTGATGTTTTGGTCACTTTTGAATGCTGGCGGTGCTTTCACTCTAGTGATAGCATGAGACGGAGTCTACAACCCACACAAGTGGCTCAGGTAGTGCAGCTTATCCAGGATGGCACATCAATGCGAGCTGTGGCAAGAAGGTTTGCTGTGTCTGTCAGCGTAGTGTCCAGAGCATGGAGGCGCTACCAGGAGACAGGCCAGTACATCAGGAGACGTGGAGGAGGCCGTAGGAGGGCAACAACCCAGCAGCCCGACCGCTACCTCCGCCTTTGTGCCAGGAGGAGCACTGCCAGAGCCCTGCAAAATGACCTCCAGCAGGCCACAAATGTGCATGTATCTGCTCAAACGATCAGAAACAGACTCCATGAGGGTGATATGAGGGCCCGACGTCCACAGGTGGGGGTTGTGCCAACACCGTGCAGGACGTTTGGCATTTACCAGAGAACACCAAGATTGGCAAATTCGCCACTGGCGCCCTGTGCTCTTCACAGATGAAAGCAGGTTTACACTGAGCACATGTGACAGACGTGACAGAGTCTGGAGACGCCGTGGAGAACGTTCTGCTGCCTGCAACATCCTCCAGCATGACCGGTTTGGCATTGGGTCAGTAATGGTGTGGGGTGGTATTTCTTTGGAGGCCGCACAGCCCTCCATGTGCTTGCTAGAGGTAGCCTTACTGCCATTAGGTACCGAGATGAGATCCTCAGACCCCTTGTGAGACCATATGCTGGTGCGGTTGGCCCTGGGTTCCTCCTAATGCAAGACAATGCTAGACCTTATGTGGCTGGAGTGTGTCAGCAGTTCCTGCAAGAAGAAGGCATTGATGCTATGGACTGGCCCGCCCGTTCCCCAGCATGACCAGTTTGGCATTGGGTCAGTAATGGTGGGGGGTGGCATTTCTTTGGAGGCCGCACAGCCCTCCATGTGCTTGCTAGAGGTAGCCTTACTGCCATTAGGTACCGAGATGAGATCCTCAGACCCCTTGTGAGACCATATGCTGGTGCGGTTGGCCCTGGGTTCCTCCTAATGCAAGACAATGCTAGACCCTATGTGGCTGGAGTGTGTCAGCAGTTCCTGCAAGAAGAAGGCATTGATGCTATGGACTGGCCCGCCCGTTCCCCAGACCTGAATCCAATTGAGCACATCTGGGACATCATGTCTCGCTCTATCCACCAACGTCACGTTGCACCACAGACTGTCCAGCAGTTGGCACATGCTTTAGTCCAGGTCTGGGAGGAGATCCCTCAGGAGACCGTCCGCCACCTCATCAGGAGCATGCACAGGCATTGTAGGGAGGTCATACAGGCACGTGGAGGCCACACACACTACTGAGCCTCATTTTGACTTGTTTTAAGGACATTACATCAAAGTTGGATAAGCCTGTAGTGTGTTTTTCCACTTTAATTTTGAGTGTGACTCCAAATCCAGACCTCCATGGGTTGAAAAATTTGATTTCCATTTTTTTATTTTTGTGTGATTTTGTTGTCAGCACATTCAACTATGTAAAGAACAAAGTATTTCAGAAGAATATTTAATTAATTCAGATCTAGGATGTGTTATTTTTGTGTTCCCTTTATTTTTTTGAGCAGTGTACAGTCGTGGCCAAAAGTTTTGAGAATGACACAAATATTAGTTTTCACAAAGTTTGCTGCTAAACTGCTTTTAGATCTTTGTTTCAGTTGTTTCTGTGATGTAGTGAAATATAATTACACGCACTTCATACGTTTCAAAGGCTTTTATCGACAATTACATGACATTTATGCAAAGAGTCAGTATTTGCAGTGTTGGCCCTTCTTTTTCAGGACCTCTGCAATTCGACTGGGCATGCTCTCAATCAACTTCTGGGCCAATTCCTGACTGATAGCAACCCATTCTTTCATAATCACTTCTTGGAGTTTGTCAGAATTAGTGGGTTTTTGTTTGTCCACCCGCCTCTTGAGGATTGACCACAAGTTCTCAATGGGATTAAGATCTGGGGAGTTTCCAGGCCATGGACCCAAAATGTCAACGTTTTGGTCCCCGAGCCACTTAGTTATCACTTTTGCCTTATGGCACGGTGCTCCATCGTGCTGGAAAATGCATTGTTCTTCACCAAACTGTTGTTGGATTGTTGGAAGAAGTTGCTGTTGGAGGGTGTTTTGGTACCATTCTTTATTCATGGCTGTGTTTTTGGGCAAAATTGTGAGTGAGCCCACTCCCATGGATGAGAAGCAACCCCACACATGAATGGTCTCAGGATGCTTTACTGTTGGCATGACACAGGACTGATGGTAGCTCTCACCTTTTCTTCTCCAGACAAGCCTTTTTCCAGATGCCCCAAACAATCGGAAAGAGGCTTCATCGGAGAATATGACTTTGCCCCAGTCCTCAGCAGTCCATTCACCATACTTTGTGCAGAAGATCAATCTGTCCCTGATGTTTTTTTTGGAGAGAAGTGGCTTCTTTGCTGCCCTTCTTGACACCAGGCCATCTTCCAAAAGTCTTCGCCTCACTGTGCGTGCAGATGCGCTCACACCTGCCTGCTGCCATTCCTGAGCAAGCTCTGCACTGGTGGCACTCCGATCCTGCAGCTGAATCCTCTTTAGGAGACGATCCTGGCGCTTGCTGGACTTTCTTGGACGCCCTGAAGCCTTCTTAACAAGAATTGAACCTCTTTCCTTGAAGTTCTTGATGATCCTATAAATTGTTGATTGAGGTGCAATCTTAGTAGCCACAATATCCTTGCCTGTGAAGCCATTTTTATGCAACGCAATGATGGCTGCACGTGTTTCTTTGCAGGTCACCATGGTTAACAATGGAAGAACAATGATTTCAAGCATCAACCTCCTTTTAACATGTCAAGTCTGCCATTTTAACCCAATCAACCTGACATAATGATCTCCAGCCTTGTGCTCGTCAACATTCTCACCTGAGTTAACAAGACTATTACTGAAATGATCTCAGCAGGTCCTTTAATGACAGCAATGAAATGCAGTGGAAAGTTTTTTTTGGGATTAAGTTCATTTTCATGGCAAAGAAGGACTATGCAATTCATCTGATCACTCTTCATAACATTCTGGAGTATATGCAAATTGCTATTATAAAAACTTAAGCAGCAACTTTTCCAATTTCCAATATTTATGTAATTCTTAAAACTTTTGGCCACGACTGTACATAGTTATGGGTAAATGCATGTTTGACAGCATTAACAAACAAAAAAACACTGTCATCACATGTGTTATGCTTGGCAGCTGAAGGCATCTGTGTTGGTCCTATGTTCATATGTCCCTGCATTGCTGAGAAAAATTATGTTTTAATAAATACAAATGAGCCTCTAGGAGCAACAGGGGTGTTGCTGGTACTCCTAGAGGCTCTGCTCTCTCTGCACTTGGTGCTCCCACTTTTCTCTTCCTGGTCCTGTCAATTAAAGTGGAGAGGGTGCAGCAGTTGCAGAGAGAGCAGAGCCTCTCGGTTGAATGGCAACTCATGCAACATGTCAGCCAGTTTCATAGGTACAAATCTGCTGACAGATTCCCTTTAACGGGGTCAGAATGCCTGCCCATTCGACATGCACAAGTGCTTCTTGTCAGAAGAAAGAGTGGCTTGCTGGGACTAAATTATGCCTTATCGGGGGCAGAATAAACGCACAAGAAGAAAAAAAGTGTCTTGTTCTGAACAAGCCTAGAAATATTCTACCTTTTAATTTGGTAGGGTAATAGAGGCATGTCGCTGCAACAGTAGCAGCAGCAGTAGCATGGAACACATAAGGCAGTAGATCAGCTGTTTATGGTTAGTAGTGGTGGTTGTAGTAGTCATAGTAGTGGCGAATGTTTAGCATTATTAGTGGTGGCAGAAGAGGATTAGCAGTGAGGAGCGGCAGTGGTGGTGGCATCAGCAGCCATATGGTTTATGTTGGCAGACAGCAGCAGCAGCTGTACGCAACATGTTGGTAGGTAGGCAACCTGATGGTAGGCAGGCAGACAACAACAGTGGCAAGATGGGGCACTATCAGCAAGACCAGATCTATTCATCTGTCTGAGCCCGAATCCAAGCTTAGTTCATTTTGACAAAAGTGATGTTTTAGACAAGGGCCGAGGACAACTTGGTCCATTTGGGTGTCACCAGGCCCCTTGTGGCACTAAAAAACCTCTCTGAGATGCGAGTGGAGGCTGGGCAAAAAAGAAGACAGAGAGCAAACTGGGCCAGTTCGGCAATGGCATGGCAAGTGTAAAAATTTTTCATCATGTTGAGGGGACTGAACTGGCTACTGCGGCTTCTTTTGGGCGTCGGGAGGTGACTCTGCAGGGGGAGGAGAAGGGCTTCCTTTCAGACATGTCGGTGGCAGGCGTCTGCTCGGTGAAAGCTGCATACACATTGTTTCCTGGTAATAATGTAATTTGCAAATCCTTATGTCGCTGTGGGAGGAGTCACTTGTCCATGGGGCACCACCAGCCAATTGTCTGATCCTATGGAAGGCTAGCATTGAAAGTTTAGAAGCTTTTCATAATCTTAATAAAAATAATTAGAACACAGTTTTTATAGAGTTTTGTAGAGAACAAGGGTATTTGCACTTATATTAAGAAGACGGATGTAAATACTTTTATCTATGAAGAAAGCTGCCATATTTCCCCATGGCTCAATAATGTAATTAAGAACCAATTTTGCTGGATGCAAAAAAAATTGCACAAACTTTAAAGATTATGGTAAACAAAGTTTACTTCTCAAAAAAAGATTTGAAGAAAAAAAACTATGGCCCTGATTTATCATTCCTTCACTCCAGAATTAGGGCTTTTGCGACTTTATTGCACTGGCTTGCGCAAAATTTTGCAACTTTTTGTATTTGTACACCACTCACTCCAGTTTTGTAATATGGGTGGAAAAGTGGGTGTGGTTATCTATGTTAATGAGTTTCACTCCAGATTTATCATTGCAACTTTTTTTGAAAGTCGCAATCTCACTCCAGGATGAGGGTGGAGCAGGAAAACTAGAGTAGCTTCTCTAGACACAAGTGTTAGTTTTAAAGGACAAGCCAAATTTATCAAACAGCCTGTGACATTTGATAAATGTGGCACAAAGTACTCCAACACAGACTCAAGCAAAACTGACATAATTTCGTCCGACGGAAATCTCGCGCAGACGCAGTACCGCCTACTGCCTGCACCTGTGTGATCAAATAGCTCCCAGAGGCAACAGCGATAAGAAGACGTCACTGGGTTTGGTGCATGCCCAGTGACACTTTTGAGGCTGTTGCCCTCAGGAGCTATTGGATCGCACAGGCGCAGGCAGTAGGCGGTACTGCGCCTGCGTGAGATTTCTGGCGGGCGAAATGAAGATTCCAGGAGCGTAGCTTGAATGAATTAGTTGACGTAGTGGAGGGGGCGGCGCCGTTCAACTAGGCTGTGGGACGATAGTTCATAACGAGGAGGCGTGCTTGGGCTCTAAATTAAGGCGGGCTAGGCACTGCAGGGGGGCGTTACTGGGATCAGAGGGTGATGAATAACGCCCCTCTGGGCACCTTCGAGGTTCATTTGCATAATACAAAAATAATTTTTTTAACAAAATGAAACCATGAAGAGAAGAAAGAAGACCACTGCAGGAAATAAGGTATTTTATTAAACATGGCAATGGTGACAGCTTAAAGCGAACCTTTCACCTGGATTTCACTTAATAAACTATCAAAAGTACCTTATAGATCATCCTCACTGTGTTAGCACATGGTCTTGTCCTGCTTTTCTGGCATGTATATGCATGGAAAAATCACTTTATAAATTACTCTTCTCCAGCTCCACAAGTCACGGTAGAAGTCAAGGGGGTAGCCCTTCCCTCACTCCAGGCTGTAACTCCCCTGCCCTAACCCCGCCTCTATGCAGTCTAATTGACACCCGGCTCAGTCGCCGGGACCGCGCTTGTACAGGCGGCGCATGTGTCGTCGGACTCAAGCGCGATCCTGTAACTGAATCGCGCGTGAGGAAGAGAAGGCAGGCAGGCATCGGGAACTGCGCATGCACGATTCTGTTACAGGATCTCGCTTGAGTCCGACGGCGCATGCGCCGCCTGTACAAGCGCGGTCCCGGCAACTGAGCCGGGTGTCAATTAGACTGCATAGAGGCGGGGTTAGGGCAGGGGAGTTACAGTCTGGAGTGAGGGAAGGGCTACCCCCTTGACTTCTACCGTGACTTGTGGAGCTGGAGAAGAGTACTTTATAAAGCGATTTTTCCATGCATATACATGCCAGAAAAGCGGGACAAGACCGTGTGCTAACACAATGAGGATGATCTATAAGGTACTTTTGATAGTTTATTAAGTGAAATCCAGGTGAAAGGTTCGCTTTATTATGGTCAAACCAGGTGACAGATTCCCTTTAAAAGATAGATTAGTGCCAAGCCATTTTAAAATAAAGACATCCGAGTCTGAAAATCCTTTTCTTTCCCCTGCAGGCGCTGTAAAATGTGCAGAACACTGGATCTTAAAGGGATTCTGTCACCAGGTTTGACCCCTGTCAGCTAAACATATGCTGATGTTCAGGGCGTCTTCACGATTCCTAATGTGGGCTTATAAATGTCATCTGTGGGCTTATTTAGCTAAAAAACAGCTATTACAAACAAATAAGGTGCCCAAGGGGATGTTAATGGGTGCAAGATGCCCGCCGCACCCACCGCCGTTCGTGCCCAGCGCCGCCTTTCCGGACTTCTGCGCCGCCTCCTAATCCTCTGTGCCGCCTCTCGCTCTCCCTCCCTCCCCCCTCCTCCTGCTGTAAGATCTCGCGCATACAGGGGTTGAGCGAAGTGTCGGCGCATGCGCACTTCGCTGTAAGAAGCCAAATGGAGAAGTCCGCACGGGCGCATCAGGCAGAGCCCTGTGCGCAAGCGGGAGATCTTACAGCAGAAGGAGGGGGGAGGGAGGGAGAGCTAGAGGCGGCACAGAGGATTAGGAGGCGGCGCAGAAGTACGGAAAGGCGGCGCTGGGCACGAACGGCAGTGGGTGCGGCGGGCATCTTGCACCCATTAACATCCCCTTGGGCACCTTATTTGTTTGACTGACAGGTTAGTAATAGCTGTTTTTTAGCTAAATAAGCCCACAGATGACATTTATAAGCCCACATTAGGAATCGTGAAGACGCCCTGAACATCAGCATATGTTTAGCTGACAGGGGTCAAACCTGGTGACAGAATCCCTTTAAGAAAACAACAAAATTCAATTCTAAATATAATCCAGATAACCAACTGGAGATAAAGCAACATATAAATTGTCAGAGCAGGAATGTTGGGTATATTTCATGCGGTGATCTTCTTGGGGAACTAGTTCTTGTGAGGGAAGGTGGTGCTGAACATGAGTAGACAGTATGGAAGGCATCTGCATGAATTTTGTACAAGTAG
The DNA here is from genome assembly GCF_905171765.1 of Bufo bufo. Classification (NCBI taxonomy): domain Eukaryota; kingdom Metazoa; phylum Chordata; class Amphibia; order Anura; family Bufonidae; genus Bufo; species Bufo bufo. The sequence continues at coordinate 156,207,855 of NC_053394.1, forward strand.
TTCCTACATCGTCTTTCAAACGTTCGTCGTGCATGTGGTTTTTCATATATGCAGTTTTTCTTGCAAGGTGAGAGATTGTGGAGGGGGGAGTGGTGGCCTAGTATCGAGTGGGGGTAGGGGTGCTTGTAAACAGCCGATCGCTACTAGGCCACCACTTCCCCCTCCACAATCTTTCACCTTGCAAGAAAAACTGCATATATGAAAAACCACATGCACGACGAACGTTTGAAAGACGATGTAGGAACTACTTGTACAAAATTCATGCAGATGCCTTCCATACTGTCTACTCATGTTCAGCACCACCTTCCCTCACAAGAACTAGTTCCCCAAGAAGATCACCGCATGAAATATACCCATTATTATAATGTGCAGATTATATACAAAAAACGCACAAATGAGGAAAAAAAAACAAAAAACGCAGCGTTACCGCACTGTGTAATCTTTACCCAAACATTGCAATATCAATTTCCTTTAACTTTCTTTGCCATGCTGTCTCCTCTTCACATTTACATTTTCCCACTTTGCAGAAAAAACTGCTAGACTGCTTAAAAGACGGCTTAGGAATTATCCATACACACGGATCCACACAAATGTCTCCTATACTGTCCACAAATATATGAAAATCCACATGTATGATGAGCGTTTAAAAGAAGATGTACAAAATTCAAACAGACGTCTCCCATACTGTCCGCTCACGTCTAGCACTACCTTCCCCCACAAGAAAAGTTCCCCAAAGAGACCTTGACATGGAATATATCTCAGTGTTATAGTGTGCAGATGTGACACAAAAAATACACAAGTGAAAAAAACGCAACGTTACCGCACTGGAAATGCAACTATGGACTCTTCACTCAAACACTGTAATATCGACTTCTTGTAACTTATATTTCTTATGATGTCACCTCTTCACATCTACACTTCCTTACTTTATTCTATTATCTAAAGGATAGTGTAGGAACTATCCATGGACACAGATTCACACAGTTGTCTTTTATATTGTCAGCTAACATTTAGCAGGATTTCCCCCCATAGAAAGGCTCTTCAAAAGAAACCTCAACATGAAATACATTCAGGACTATAACAAGCAAATTATACACAAAAAATGCACTAGCAGAAAAAAAAAAATGCAGCGTTACCGCACGGGTGATGTAACCATGTAATTTTTATCCAAATATTACAATATCGATTTTCTGTAACCACAAAGTTTGTTTCCCATATCATTAAATCAAGAAAAAAGAAGAAAAGAAAGAAAGAAAGAAAAAGAAAATTAACATTCTGTGACTCGCCACATCCACATCATGGAATCCAGTCCAGTTTTTAATAATGACCATAGACAGGATATAAAAGCTAACTCATTGTTAGGTAGCGGGTAACCACTGATGAAGGAGGCAGTCTGGACCTCCGAAACGCGTATGGTGAAAATGTAGCAACCCAGAGTTGTGTTACTAAACTCTTTTACCCCGCTACAACCTGTTAAGGGCATTAACTTTGTCATCTAATGTAATTTCACATCATATTCTCACAAATGTGCATTCTAAGTCTTGTAGATGTATATTGCTGTAATTTCCATGTTCACCAGCAGGTGGCAGCAATGTGTTAGCAAGGACTTAGCTACAGTTTAGTGTTTCTGAGCTGGAATAGTACATTCCAGTTCAGCCCCCCCCCCCCCCTTCTGTGAGCAGAAGTGGGTTGCTCCCACATCCTGCCTCATGGGGAGGGTAGAAAGTTAAGTTAGTGTGTAACCCACCCCTTGCTAGGGGTAGGGTGTGCGGTTAGGAGCTCCCAGATATAGGGATCCAAGCCAGGATCTTGTCTCGGCTGAGACATTGATCATCATCCCCAGCCTGAGCCTTCAGCTCCAGCTGGAAGAAAGCAAGCAGACACCTCCAGTTATAGGAAGAAGTATACCCTGAGACAATAACTGTGAGTACCGTCCAAAGACCCAGGAGAAGCTAAATTCCTCCTCAGCTAGTCAGTCCGTAATTCAGCAGAAGATAGTCAGTGCAGAAGCTAAATTCCTGCCACATTACAGAGCAACAAGCAGACGTCCTTTCCTGCAAAGCTCCAGGTACAGTACAGACCAAAAGTTTGGACACACCTTCTCATTCAAAGAGTTTTCTTTATTTTCATGACTATGAAGGCATCAAAACTATGAATTAACACATGTGGAATTATATACATAACAAACAAGTGTGAAACAACTGAAAATATGTCATATTCTAGGTTCTTCAAAGTAGCCACCTTTTGCTTTGATTACTGCTTTGCACACTCTTGGCATTCTCTTGATGAGCTTCAAGAGGTAGTCACCTGAAATGATCTTCCAACAGTCTTGAAGGAGTTCCCAGAGATGCTTAGCACTTGTTGGCCCTTTTGCCTTCACTCTGCGGTCCAGCTCGCCCCAAACCATCTCGATTGGGTTCAGGTCTGGTGACTGTGGAGGCCAGGTCATCTGGTGCAGCACCCTATCACTCTCCTTCATGGTCAAATAGCCCTTACTTTCAAAGTTTTCCCAATTTTTCGGCTGACTGACCTTAATTTCTTAAAGTAATGATGGCCACTCGTTTTTCTTTACTTAGCTGCTTTTTTCTTGCCATAATACAAATTCTAACAGTCTATTCAATAGGACTATCAGCTGTGTATCCACCTGACTTCTCCTCAACGCAACTGATGGTCCCAACCCCATTTATAAGGCAAGAAATCCCACTTATTAAACCTGACAGGGCACACCTGTGAAGTGAAAACCATTTCAGGGGACTACCTCTTGAAGTTCATCAAGAGAATGCCAAGAGTGTGCAAAGCAGTAATCAAAGCAAAAGGTGGCTACTTTGAAGAACCTAGAATATGACATATTTTCAGTTGTTTCACACTTGTTTGTTATGTATATAATTCCACATGTGTTAATTCATAGTTTTGATGCCTTCATAGTCATGAAAATAAAGAAAACTCTTTGAATGAGAAGGTGTGTCCAAACTTTTGGTCTGTACTGTATATGATCGAGCAGAAGATAAATTCCTGCCAACATTTGCCAATACCTGCTGAGACCTAAGACAAAGCTGTATCTTGTTTGGATAAAAGCTACTCTCAGACAGTATATACCGACAGTATATTCTAACACAGAGGCGTTCCCATGGTGATGGGGACGCTTCAGGTTAGAATATACTAAAATAACTGTGTACATGACTGCCCTCTGCTGCCTGGCAGGTGCTGCCAGGCAGCAGGGGGCAGCCCCCCCCTGTAGTTAACACATTGGTAGCCAGTGCGGCCGCCCCCCCCCCTCCCCTGTAGTTAACTCATTGGTGGCCAGTGGGCCCCCCTCCCTCCCCTGTAGTTAACTCGTTGGTGGCCAGTGGGCCCCCCCTCCCTCCCCTGTAGTTAACTCGTTGGTGGCCAGTGGGCCCCCCCTCCCCTGTAGTTAACTCATTAGTGGCCAGTGGGCCCCCCTCCCTCCCCTGTAGTTAACTCGTTGGTGGCCAGGTAAGTATAATGGTTCTACAAATTGCTAAGTAACCATGGCAACCGGGACTGCAGTAGCGTCCTGGTTGCCATGGTTACTGATCGGAGCCCCAGCGATTAAACTGGGACTCCGATCGGTACTCTCCGCTGCCACCAATGATAGGGGGGAGATTTTAATTAGGAGGGGGAGGGAGGGGAGAAGGCCCACTGGCCACCAACGAGTTAACTACAGGGGAGGGAGGGGGGGCCCACTGGCCACCAACGAGTTAACTACAGGGGAGGGAGGGGGCCCACTGGCCACCAATGAGTTAACTACAGGGGAGGGAGGGGGGCCCACTGGCCACCAACGAGTTAACTACAGGGGAGGGAGGGGGGGGCCCACTGGCCACCAACGAGTTAACTACAGGGGAGGGAGGGGGGCCGGCCGCACTGGCCACCAATGAGTTAACTACAGGGGAGGATGGGGGGGCGGCCGCACTGGCCACCAACGAGTTAACTACAGGGGAGGGAGGGGGGGGCCGGCCACACTGGCCACCAATGTGTTAAATACAGGGGGGGGCTGCCCCCTGCTGCCTGGCAGCACCTGCCAGGCAGCAGGGGGCAGTCGTGTACACAGTTCTTTTAGGGCTCTTTCACACCTGCGTTCTTTTCTTCCGGCATAGAGTTCCGTTGTCGGGGCTCTATGCCGGAAGAATCCCGATCAGGATTATCCTAATGCATTCTGAATGGAGAGAAATCCGTTCAGGATGCATCAGGATGTCTTCAGTTCCGGAACGGAACGTTTTTTGGCCGGAGAAAATACCGCAGCATGCTGCGCTTTTTGCTCCGGCCAAATATTCTGAAGACTTGCCGCAAGGCCGGATCCGGAATTAATGCCCATTGAAAGGCATTGATCCGGATCCGGCCTTAAGCTAAACGTCGTTTCGGCGCATTGCCGCATCCGCCGTTTAGCTTTTTCTGAATGGTTACCATGGCTGCCGGGACGCTAAAGTCCTGGCAGCCATGGTAAAGTGTAGCGGGGAGCGGGGGAGCAGTATACTTACAGTCCGTGCGGCTCCCCGGGCGCTCCAGAGTAACGTCAGGGCGCCCCAAGCGCATGGATCACGTGATCGCATGGCACGTCATCCATGCGCATGGGGCGCTCTGACGTCATTCTGGAGCGCCCCGGGAGCAGCACGGACTGTAAGTATACCGCTCCCCCGCTCCTACTATGGCAACCAGGACTTTAATAGCGTCCTGGCTGCCATAGTAACACTGAACGCATTTTGAAGACGGATCCGTCTTCAAATGCTTTCAGTACACTTGCGTTTTTCCGGATCCGGCGTGTAATTCCGGCAAGTGGAGTACACGCCGGAACCGGACAACGCAAGTGTGAAAGAGGCCTTAGTATATTCTAATCTGAAGCGTCCCCATCACCATGGGAACGCCTCTGTGTTAGAATATACTGTCGGTTCTGAGTTTTCACGAAGTGAAAACTCAGCTCTGAAAAAGCTTTTATGCAGACGGATCTTCGGATCCGTCTGTATAAAAGTAACCTACGGCCACGGATCACGGACACGGATGCCAATCTTGTGTGCATCCGTGTTCTTTCACGGACCCATTGACTTGAATGGGTCCGTGAACCGTTGTCCGTCAAAAAAATAGGACAGGTCCTATTTTTTTGACGGACAGGATACACGGATCACGGTCTCGGCTGCAAAACGGTGCATTTTCCGATTTTTCCACGGACCCATTGAAAGTCAATGGGTCCGCGAAAAAAAACGGGAAACGGCACAACGGCCACGGAGGCACACAACGGTCGTGTGCATGAGGCCTAAAGACAAGTTTGAACTTTACCCAAGGGCTGGATCTCAATTACTGCTGCAATTTCCTCTATTACTCCTACTAGCACAACACTCATTTTATTGCAAGTTAGCCAGGATCCAGGAGTCCAGCCGTACCCTGGTAGGAGACACCGTTGACACTATTGCCATTACCATACAGAGACATTACACCACTCTGGCATTCCTAACCTGGTGCGTGAGTTAAAACACCTTAAAGGGCCCTGTGACAGTACATTGCGCACGCTGCAATTGGCGTCACAAACTAAACTATAAACTATCACCTACCAATGACCTAGCCATTGCATAATTGGGCATCAGAGTGCATACCCCGGTCCGGCTCACCGCAAATGCACAATAAACCTGCAGTTATATCACTTGATGGACATCAATATATTGAATATTCTTGGAAGCGCTTCCAACAGCAATCTTCCCCTCTTCTGATTGAAGATCGCTACATAGTGAACGCGGACCGACCTGAGACACGTGGAACGCCATATACGGTGACGTCATACCCACGTGGGATGCCGAAGGAAAAGACTCGAATGCCAAACAAAGAGTCCCGAAAGGCGCACTAGCGGCCGCAACCGACGAGACCATCAGAGAAGGTAACCACAGTCAGGGTACGGTCCTTATTACCGTGTGGGACGCCACACAAGGTACAGCACCCGACTGATAGACTAACACGTATAAATAACCCTGCCAATGTCATCGGCAATAGAGACTGGCTACTAATTCGCAGTAAGGAAGCACTACAAATGATGAATGTACTAACATATTAACCCATTAACTAGCAAACCAACTGTATTGAAAACTATATCTTTATAACTACTGAAAACCCACCATCTTAGTGGCTACAAAGTGGCGTTTTCTAACAAAACAAAGACAGCCACCACAGTATAGCTGTCTCTACAGCAACCAAATATACAATCTACCCACCTACTGGAGAAACACTCCACCAACAAATAGCAATATATGGTGGAAACTATACATGCTTGCTAATCAGTGATCACTGATCGAGTTCTCATCTCCACCGACATGGTACCACAGCCCCTTTCCCCAATGAAAGGGTGAATCCAGTGTATGCATTTTAATAACAATATTATTATGTATTAATTTTATGCATTAATTTTAAGCACTATTTTTATGTACGATTTTTATGATTTTTATGCATGCTTTTTAACCCCTTTAGGGTTTTAACCCCTTTTTTATTTCACCATAAGGACCAGGCCATTCTTTGCAAATCTGACTTTAAAATGCTTTGACTTATCCAGGCCATTCTGAGATAGTTTTTTCGTCACATATTGTAATTCATGACACTGGTAAAATGAAGTAAAAAAAATTCATTTTTATTTATAAAAAAATTGCAAATTTACAAAAAATTTGTAAAAAAATTTAAATTTCCAAGTTTCAATTTCTCTACTTCTATAATACATAGTAATACCTCCAAAAATAGTTATTACTTTACATTCCCCATATGTCTACTTCATGTTTGGATAATTTTGGGAATGTTATTTTATATTTTGGGGATGTTACAAGGCTTAGAAGTTTAGAAGCAAATCTTGAAATTTTTTAGAAATTTTCAAAAACCCAATTTTTAAGGACCAGTTCAGGTCTGAAGTCACTTTGTGAGGCTTACATAATAGAAACCACCCAAAAATGACCCTATTCTAGAAACTACACCCCTCAAGGTATTCAAAACAGATTTTACAAACGTTGTTAACCCTTTAGGTGTTCCACAAGAGTTAATTGCAAATGGAGATAAAATTTCAGAATTTAGAATTTTTGGCAAATTTTCCATTTTAATCAATTTTTTCCAGTAACAAAGCAAGGGTTAACAGCCAAACAAAATACTATATTTATTGCCCCGATTCTGTAGTTTGCAGAAACACCCCATATGTGGCCGTAAACTACTGACTTATCCAGGGCACACAGTAGGGCGTAGAGGGAAAGGTGCGCCGTGTGGTTTTTGGAAGGGACTGGTTTATTTACACCATGTCCCATTTGAAGCCCACCTGATGCACCCCTAGAGTAGAAACTCCATAAAAGTGACCCCATCTAAGAAACTACACCCCTCATGGTATTCAAAACAGATTTTACTAACTTTATTAACCATTTAGGTATTGTACAAGTTATTGGCAAATGGAGATGAAATTTGAGAATTTAAATTTTTTGGCAAATTTTCCATTTTAATCAATTTTTTCCAGTAACAAAGCAAGGGTTAACAGCCAAACAAAATGCTATGTTTATTGCCCCAATTCTGTAGTTTACAGAAACACCCCATATGTCCGTAAACGACTGTACGGACACACAGTAGGGCGTAGAGGGAAAGGTGCGCCATATGGTTTTTGGAAGGCAGATTTTGCTGGACTGGTTTATTTACACCGTGTCCCATTTGAAGCCCCCCTGATGCACCCCTAGAGTAGAAACTCCATAAAAGTGACCCCATCTAAGAAACTGCACCCCTCAAGGTATTCAAAACTGATTTTACAAACTTTGTTAACCCTTTAGGTGTTGCACAACAGTTATTGGCAAATGGGGATGATATTTGAGAATTTAAATTTTTTGGCAAATTTTCCATTTTAATCCATTTTTTCCAGTAACAAAGCAAGGGTTCAACAAAATGCTATGTTTATTGCCCTGATTCTTTAGTTTGCAGAAACACCCCATTTGTGGCCATAAGCTACTGTACGGGCACACAGTAGGGCATAGAGGAAAAGGTGCGCCGCATGGTTTTTGGAAGGCAGATTTTGCTGGACTGATTTATTTACACCATGTCCCATTTGAAGCCCCCCTGATGCACCCCTAGAGTAGAAACTTCATAAAAGTGACCCCACCTAAGAAACTACACCCCTCAAGGTATTAAAAACTGATTTTACAAACTTTGTTAACCCTTTAGGTGTTGCACAAGAGTTATTGGCAAATGGAGATGGAAAATTTGCCCAATAATTTAAATTCTCATATTTAATTTTAATCCATTTTTTCCAGTAACAAAGCAAGGGTTAACAGCCAAACAAAATGCTGTATTTATTGCCCCGATTCTGTAGTTTGCAGAAACACCCCATATGTGGCCGTAAACTACTGTATGGGCACACAGTAGGGTATAGAGGGAAAGGTGCGCCGTTTGGTTTTTGGAAGGCAGATTTTGCTGGACTGGTTTATTTACACCATATCCCATTTGAAGCCCCCCTGAAGCACCCCTAGAGTAGAAACTCCATAAAAGTGACCCCATTTTGGAAACTACGGGATAAGGTGGCAGCTTTGTTGGGACTATTTTTAGGGTACATATGATTGTTTATCTATATTACATTTTTGTGAGGCAAGGTTAACAGAAATAGAAATTCTGAAATTTCATCTCCATTTGCCAATAACTCTTGTGGAACACCTAAAGGGTTAACAACGTTTGTAAAATCAGTTTTGAATACCTTGAGGGGTGTAGTTTCTTAGATGGGGTCGCTTTTATGGAGTTTTTACTCTAGGGGTGCATCAGGGGGGCTTCAGATGGGACATGGTGCAAAAAAAAAAGACCATCAAAATCTGCCTTCCAGAAACCATACGGCGTTCCTTTCCTTCTGCGCCCTGCCGTTTGGTCATACAGCAGTTTACGACCACATATGGGGTGTTTCTGTAAACTGCAGTATGAGGGTAATAAATATTAAGTTTTGTTTGGCTGTTAACCCTTGCTTTGTTATTGGGAAAAAACTGATTAAAATGTAAAATTTGCCCAAAAATTGCTTTTTTGGCACTGTTTTTATTTTTTACCGTGTTCATCTGAGGGGTTGGGGGGGGTATTTTTTATAGAGCAGATTCTTATGGACACGGCGATACCTAATATGTCTGCTTTTTTGTTATTTATTTATGTTTTACACTATATTATCTTTTTCTAAACAAAAGAAAAACATTTTAGTATCTCCATAGTCTGAGTCATTTTTTTTTAGTTTTTAGCTGATTATCTTATGTAGGGGCTCATTTTTTGCGGATTGAGAGGACGGTTTTATTGGCACTATTTTAGGGGGCATATGACTTTTTGATCGCTTGCTATTACAATTTTTGTGATGTAAGGTGACAAAAAAAGCATTTTTTGCACCGTTTTTATTTTTTATTTTTTTGACCGTGTTTATCTGAGGGGTTAGGGGGGGTATTTTTATAGAGCAGATTCTTAGGACGCGGTGATACCTAATAAGTCTACTTTTTTAAAATTTATTTTAGTTTTACTAAATAATATTTTTAGTTTTTGTGTCTCAAGTCTGAGAACCAGTTTTTTATCCGATTGTCAGTGGCTAAATTGGGATATAAATTTAGTACTCCATGGAAGTGTGGTACTCCCGGAAGCAACCAATAATGCAGAGGCCCGGATGATCGGGGCACGTGTCACACTGAGTAGTGTCCTTCCGTATCTCCCTCCTGTGACACACTCTGCACCTTTTTAGGGTCCGTCCCTTCTTTCCAGTATGGGGGACCACACCTGGAAAGTATTGGCCAGGGACAATCCAGGCGCCCCCAGTTCCCGAGGTACTTCGGCCTGCTCTTTCCCAGTCAGAAAAGATCTGGTCCTTGAGGACTGCCTCATAGAACTGAAGGAATGTCCCTGTGTTGCCAGCGCTCCGGGACAGCACAAAGAGTTGTACAAGGCAATCTGCACCAAGTAGACCGCAACTTTTTTGTACCTTGCCCGGGTTTTGCGCATGGCGTTATATGGCTAGAGGACTTGATCAGATAGATCAACTCCTCCCAAATACCGATTGTAGTCGACGATACAATCGGGCTTGAGGACCGTTGCCGCGGTACCTCGCACAGGGACAGGGGTGATGCCGTTACCATGAATTGTGGACAGTACAAGGACATCCCTCTTGTCCTTATATCTTACCAGCAACAGGTTTCAAGTGGTAAGGGCACGGGTCTCACCCCTGGGGATGGGTACCTGGAGGGGGTGGGCAGGGAGGCCGCGTTGATTTTCCTGCACGGTCCCACAAGCGGACGTGGATCTGGCGGCGAGGGACTGGAACAAGGGGATACTAGTATAAAAGTTATCCACGTACAGGTGGTAACCCTTATCTAGCAGTGGGTGCATAAGGTCCCACACAAGTTTCCCGCTAACACCCAGAGTGGGGGGACATTCTGGGGGTTCAATACAGGAATCTCCCCCCTCGTACACACGAAACTTGTAAGTGTACCCTGAGGTACTCTCACAAAGTTTGTACAGCTTCACGCCATACCTCGCCCGCTTAGAGGGAACATACTGGCGGAAAATGAGTCTCCCCTTGAACGCAATGAGAGACTCATCAACCGCGACCTCCCTTTCAGGTACATAGGGCATAGGGGGACGACTTGCTGCATTATCTGAATAATGCAGGTGTGATGGACTGAACCGTCAGTGGGGCTGCTGGAGGACCCTGAGGGCTAGCCTCCTTCCTACAGACTATGGACCGAGAACAATGGGGACCCCCTCAGACCTTTTGGGGTTACAAGGAACTATGAACCCTGATTTATGTGTGTAATTTATATGCCACATATTTCCTAGGGCCCATTAAAAAGGCATTGTGTGGATTCAGCAACACAAAAAGGGTTAACTCTGCACTGAGACTCCCACTGATTGTGTTAGTGATGGGATTAAGATAGTTGATTATAATAGCAGCCGACTCCTATGATACACTCAGGAGATAATCCCATCACATGTGTCTTCTCGTCCCCTATTCATTCATTATGGAGGGGGTGAAGATATCTGTTTGCATGTTAATTGTTGATTGCGTCAAAGACAATGCCAGTGTGTTTGTTGAATAGGGTTAGTTTTGTTTTAAACTGTACAGGATTGGCTGCTATGTCATGTCCTCAGTATGTCATGTGTATATAAGTCAATGCTGTGTGTTCAATAAAGAGTTCCTGTTTTACCCTTCATCATGTTGAGGCTGGTGTTTGGGTAACTGATCGACACTGGTGATTGCTATACGCTGAAGATTTGTGTCACGAGGGTATCGAGAACCACGCCTGACTCCGTTATACCCGGGGTCAGGAAGTCGCAGCGGTTGGCTGCACGCTCTATTTAAGATAGGGCTGTTTTCCTTATGGTAGCTTTCTGGGTTTGCTTTGCAAACCCTTTTGGCTCACTCAGGGATCCGTAGCTCCTTCTCCTCAGCTGTTCCTTGTCCAGCACTCCCAAACCTCCTTATATTCCTCTCTCACACTTCTCTGGTTGCCAGAGATAGAGCTTCCTGCCTGGACATCTATTCTGACCTTCTGGAGCTGTGTTGCTGCGTTCTCTGGTAGTTGGTCCAGAACGCTACCCTCCGGATCCCTGTTGGACCTTTGTGGTCTATTGTGATCGCCCACCTGGGTGTATGTGTTTGTCTGTTTTGTCTGTCCTCTCCCTGGTGTTTCCCTCTTAGTGATAGTGGTGCGGACTAGCGATCCCACCGGCCCGTTCACTATCTAGGGCTCATTTTAGGGAAAGCCAGGGTCTTAGGCACGTGATCGCCGCACGGGTGAGGAACCCGTCTAGGGACGTCAGGGCAGTCAGGTGCCAGCCGCAAGGTGAGTTAGGGGTCACCACCTTTCCCTCTCCCTTGGGCAGGGCTTTCCCTTTTATCCTCCCTGTGCGTGATGTCGGTCATTACAATTTGCTATACTCCCCTGGCTATAACTACTAGCTCTTGTAAGAGCTGTTACTGCTCTCTGGATTTAGGAGAGGTTCACCCACTGGAGCCTGGAGCCTTGTCGTAGGTCCAGGGTGGGTAGGAGACGGCGAGACCTCAACCAAGCTTCGGTGGTTCGTGGGGTCTGTGGCGGTTATGGTGTCAAGTGGAGTGCTTGGAGTCCTCGGGAAGCGCTAGGAGCATCCATCGACGGAGGTACCCGGTTGGGGTGCCAGGAGATCCGTTTACAGCAGGCATTTCCGGATGGCCTCAAACCGGGAGCGTGTCATGGCCGTACTGTAAAGTGGGGTCTGGTAGAGGACGTCCCCACTCCAGTAATGCCTGACACTAGGTTTCTTGACTAGGCCCATGTGCAGCACGAGGCCCCAAAACGTCCTCATCTCGGCTGCACTGACCGGGGTCCAGCCACCGGGCCTAGCCAAAAAGGAGCCCGGGTGTTGAGCAACGAACTGTTGGGCATACAGGTTTGTCTGCTCCACCATCAGATTTACAAAGTGGTCACTGAAAATAAGACTAAAATAGTCATATTCAGTGAAGCCCACTGTGGAAATCTGGATTCCTGGTTGGCCTACAAAATCAGGAATTACGGGCTCAAATCGCTCTGGGGTACACCAGACAAGTTCACCGGCAGGGGGCTCCGGTGGATTTAACTGGTGGGCCGGAAAACTAGTACGAGCCCCATAGCTGTACTAGGGTGGGCCACAGGGTCACTAGCATGGCGGTCCCCTTGCTCCGCCTAGCGGCGTCTCCGCCGCCTTGGGGGCTCATCATCATCGCTAGATGATGAGGAGGACGCGGATGACAACAGGAAAGTGGGGTCATCCTCGTCCTTGCTGGGACTGTCGGACTCGGAGGCAAGCTGGGCGTATGTCTCATCGGCCGAGAACATCCGGCGGTCCATAGGGGAGTGTGTGTCTGCGTGTGCGTGCGTGTAAATCTTTATTCAGTGTTCGTGTGTGTGGGGGCATGGGTGTTTGCGAACTCACCCTAAACCTAACAGACAAAAAAAAAAAGACTAACAAAAAAAATGGGCAGAAAATTTGAAAAAATAAAATAATTCAAAATCGCTGATCAACCGTCCGAAGTTGATCAGCGGTGGGGTGTGCGATGCGCTAACAGTGGCCAGACGCTAAAAGTGGCGGCCACAGTCAGCGTACGCACAAAAAGAAATAAAAAAAATGCTTGCGCCCAAAAAATAGTTGAGGGGGGGAGGGCAGGGGGGCAAGCTGCAGCACCCCTGGGGGGTCTAGGGTCACACAGCTGTGCTGTGGACCCCAGACACCCGATTTAGGGTGATTCAACAAAAATTTGCTTTTTGTTTTTTTTTCTCACTAACTTTCCCTGAATATCCCTGCCTAACCCAACCTTTCCCTAACCTTTCCCTAAATACCTGGGGGATGCTGGGGCACAGATGGGGGTGCTGGCTGGAGTTCGTTCAGCTCTGGATCCGACGTGGACCACGCACATTTTTAAAAAATTGCATTCCAAGAGCTATAACTTTTTAGTTTTTTTTTATCAATATCCCTTTATGAGGCCTTATTTTTTGCAGGACAAGTTATAGTTTTTAATGCACCATTTTGGGTACATATAATCATTGATTAACACCAGCTATCTGTCTTAAACCCCCGGTTTGCTGTGTTTCCGGGTTATTCGGGTCTCTGGGGACCCGATAACCCGGAACAGGATGGTGATCGGTGGTGTGATAATACACTACCAATCACCATCCTGTGATCCTGAGAGGTGATGGTGACATCACCTCTCAGGATCGCTCTTATTGGTCGGCTGGGCGGGTCATTCAAATTATTGCAGCGCTCCTCTCCTCCTCCTTTTGTGTCCGGGAGCCGAGGTGAGAGGAGCGCTGCAATAATTTGAATGACCCGCCCGCCCAGCCGACCAATAAGAGCGATCCTGAGAGGTGATGTCACCATCACCTCTCAGGATCGCAGGATGGTGATTGGTAGTGTATTATCACACCACCGATCACCATCCTGTTCCGGGTTATCGGATCCCCAGAGACCCGAATAACCCGGAAACACAGCAAACCGGGGGTTTAAGACAGATAGCTGGTGTTAATGATTATATGTACCCAAAATGGTGCATTAAAAACTATAACTTGTCCTGCAAAAAATAAGGCCTCATAAAACGATATTGATAAAAAAACAAAAAAGTTATAGCTCTTGGAATGCAATTTTTTTAAAATGTGCGTGGTCACTAAGGGGTTAAGTACCAGGATAACATGCCGTACCGGTACGTCATGTGTCCGGAAGAGGTTAAGTGATTACCTTTTTTTCCTTTTAAAGGGAACCTGTCACCAGTTTTATGGTGTCCTAACTAAGGGCAACATAAATAAGTGACTGATTCTCTTAGCAAAATGCTGGGTCACTTTCTTTAATTGACCCAGTCAATCTGCCAACATCTTGTATTGAAAAGCTGATAATGATGAGTCATGAATATTTATGAGCTCCTGACTCTCCCCGCCTACCTGCTGCTGATTGACAGTTATTTTCCATATGAATCAGCAGCAGGTGGGCAGGGGAGTGGCTATATTTCTGAATTAAATAAACGCTGGACTCGCTGACATCACGCTGGACTCAAATCAGCTCATTAGCATGCGGCATGTGGCATCTTTGTGTGTATATTATGAGGTAACCATCTGTCACACCAGTAAGTGAATACATCTAAGGTACTTTTTAGTAGTTAATGATTGTATATAATTAGTTAGATTATAATCAAATATCCACATGACAGGTTCCCTTTAAAGAGTTTTTTCACGGTTTAATCCTATATGAAATAAATGTATATTTTACCTACATTGCTCTCTGCGTGTTTACCAGGTGAAGAGTGCCGGTTTATTATATCCAAATTGTATATCTAACCTCCTCTGATTGGGTGAATCAGCTAAACCTAGAGCACCTGTACATTGTATTGGTCAGGTAAGCCACCAGTAATCCACTTTATTTGAGATTATATTTATAATAAAGTAATATTTAAGAATTTTCATTTTCTTAATTTCCCGGAGAACCTCTTTACGGGATAGTTTACATCACCGCTATTTTTCTGTTCTTCTGATCTGTCAGAAGAACAGAAAAATAAAGAAAAAAAGCAGATCATGTAAAAAAAAAAAAAATGGATCTTGTGTGTGCATCAGTTATGCACATTTGGCATCCGTTTGAGCCATTTCCATCTGAGGCTACTTTCACACCAGCGTTTTTGCTGGATCCGTCATGTATTAGCAAAAACGCTTCCATTACTGATAATACAACTGCCTGCATCGGTTATGAACGGATCCAGTTGTATTATGTGGACAGGGCTCATTTTCACCTTAGAGACCAGGCCATTTTTTGCAAATCTGACCAGTGTCACTTTAAGTGGTGATAACTTTAAAACGCTTTGACTTATCCAGGCCATTCTTAAATTGTTTTTTCGTCACATATTGTAATTCATGACAATGGTAATGGTAAAATGAAGTAAAAAAAAAATCATTTTTATTTATAAAAAAATACCAAATTTGCCAAAGATTTTGAAAAATTAGCAAATTTCCAAGTTTCAATTTCTCTACTTCTATAATACATAGTAATACCTACAAAAATAGTTATTACTTTACATTTCCCATATGTCTACTTCATGTTTGGATCATTTTGGGAATGACATTTTATTTTTTCAAAAACCAACTTTTTAACGACCAGTTCAGGTCTGAAGTCACTTTGTGAGGCTTACATAATAGAAACCACCCAAAAATGACCGCATTCCAGAAACTACACCCCTCAAGGTATTCAAAACTGATTTTACAAACGTCGTTAACCCTTTAGGTGTTCCACAAGAATTAATGGAAAATAGAGATACAATTGAAAAAAATCACTTTTTTTGCAGATTTTTCATTTTAATATTTTTTTCCAGTTACAAAGCAAGGGTTAACAGCCAAACAAAACTCAATATTTATGGCCCTGATTCTGTAGTTTACAGAAACACCCCATATGTAGTCGTAAACTGCTGTACGGGAACACGGCATGGCGCAGAAGGAAAGGAATGCCATATGGTTTTTGGAAGGCAGATTTTGCTGGACTGGTTTTTTTGACACCATGTCCCATTTGAAGCCCCCCTGATGCACCCCTAGAGTAGAAACTCCATAAAAGTGACCCCATCTAAGAAACTACACCCCTTAAGGTATTCAAAACTGATTTTACAAACGTCATTAACCCTTTAGGTGTTCCACAAGAATTAATGGAAAATAGAGATACAATTTCAAAATTGCACTTTTTTGGCAGATTTTCCATTTTAATATTTTTTCCCTAGTTACAAAGCAAGGGTTAACAGCCAAACAAAACTCAATATTTATGGCCCTGATTCTGTAGTTTACAGAAACACCCCATATGTGGTCGTAAACTGCTGTATGGGCACACGGCAGGGCGCAGAAGGAAAGGAATGCCATACGGTTTTTGGAAGGCAGATTTTGCTGGACTGGTTTTCTTGACACCATGTCCCATTTGAAGCCCCCCTGATGCACGCCTAGAGTAGAAACTCCAAAAAAGTGACCCTATTTTTGAAACTACAGGATAGGGTGGAAGTTTTGTTGGTACTAGTTTAGGGTACATATGATTTTTGGTTGCTCTATATTACACTTTTTGTGAGGCAAGGTAACAAGAAATAGCTGTTTTGGCATGTTTTTTTTTTTTGTTATTTACAACATTCATCTGACAGGTTAGATCATGTGGTATTTTTATAGAGCAGGATGTCACGGACGCGGTGATACCTAATATGTATACAATTTTTTTATTTATGTAAGTTTTACACAATGATTTCATTTTTGAAACAAAAAAAATCATGTTTTAGTGTCTCCATACTCTGAGAGCCATAGTTTTTTCAGTTTTTGGGCGATTATCTTAGGTAGGGTCTAATTTTTTGCGGGATGAGATGACGGTTTGATTGGCACTTATTTGGGGTGCATATGACTTTTTGATCGCTAGCTACACTTTTTGTGATGTAAGATGCCAAAAAATTGCGCTTTTTTACACCGTTTTTTTTTTTTACGGTGTTCACCTGAGGGGTTAGGTCATGTGATATTTTTATAGAGCTGGTCGATACGGACGCGGCGATACCTAATATGTATACTGTTTTTTTATTTATGTAAGTTTTACACAATGATTTCATTTTTGAAACCCAAAAAATCATGTTTTTGTATCTCCATAGTCTGAGAGCCATAGTTTTTTCAGTTTTTGGGCGATTATCTTGGGTAGGGTATGATTTTTGCGGGATGAGATGACGGTTTGATTGGCACTATTTTGGGGTGCGTATGACTTTTTGATCGCTTGCTATTACACTTTTTGTTATGTAAGATGACAAAAAATTGCTTTTTTTACACAGTTTTTTTTTTACGGTGTTCCCCTGAGGAGTTAGGTCATGTGATATTTTTATAGAGCCGGTCGATACGGACGCGGCGATACATAATATGTATACTTTTTTTTTATTTATGTAAGTTTTAGGCTTCATGCACACGACAGTATTTTTTCATGGTCCGCAAAACGGGGTTCCGTTGGTCCGTGATCCGTGACCATTTTTTCGTCCGTGGGTCTTCCTTGATTTTTGGAGGATCTACGAACATTAAATTTTTGGATCCGTTTGAAGTTGTCACAATATGGTGCAATTGCAAACGGATCCGTCCCCCATTGACTTTCAATGTAAAGTCAGGAGTTAATATACCATAGGATCAGAGTTTTCTCCAATCCGATGGTATATTTTAACTTGCAGCGTCCCCATCACCATGGGAACGCCTCTATGTTAGAATATACCATCGGATTTGAGTTAGATCGTGAAACTCATATCCGACAGTATATTCTAACATAGAGGCGTTCCCATAGTGATGGGGACGCTTCAAGTTAGAATATCCTACGAACTGTGTACATGACTGCCCCCTGCTGCCTGGCAGCACCCGATCTTTTACAGGGGGCTGTGATCCGCACAATTAACCCCTCAGGTGCCGCACCTAAAGGGTTAATTGTGCGTATCATAGCCCCCTGTAAGAGATCAGGTGCTGCGAGGCAGGAGGGGGCAGGCCCCCTCCCTCCCCAATATTATATTCATTGGTGGCCAGTGCGGCCTCCCCTCTCCCCCCCCCAAGTTAAAATCACGTTCCGAATCCCCCATCATTGGTGGCCAGTGCGGCCTCACATCTCCCCCCCCCTAGTTAAAATCACGTTCCCCCATCATTGGTGGCAGTGGAGAGTTCCGATCGGAGTCCCAGTTTAATCGCTGGGGCTCCGATCGGTAACCATGGCAACCAGGACGCTACTGCAGTAAGTGAAAGGTCTGTGCGGCGCATTGCCTATTGCACAGACCTGTCACTTACCAGTAGGAGGAGCGCCCGGCCGGTCACAGACATCGCAGCTCGCAGGTAAGTATAATGCTTCTAAAAATTGCTAATTAACCATGCCAACCAGGACTGCAGTAGCGTCCTGGCTGCCATGGTTACCGATAGGAGCCCCAGCGATTAAACTGGGACTCCGATCGGAACTCTCCACTGCCACCAATGATTTTAACTAGGCGGGGGAAAGATGTGAGGCCGCACTGGCCACCAATGATGGGGGATTCGGAACGTGATTTTAACCTGTGGAGGGGAGGGGGTCTGCCCCCTCCTGCCTGGCAGCACCTGATCTCTTACAGGAGGCTATGATACGCACAATTAACCCTTTAGGTGCGGCACCTGAGGGGTTAATTGTGCGGATCACAGCCCCCTGTAAAAGATCAGGTGCTGCCAGGCAGCAGGGGGCAGTTATGTACACAGTTCTCAGTATATTCTAACTTGAAGCGTCCCCATCACTATGGGAACGCCTCTGTGTTAGAATATACTGTCGGATATGAGTTTTGTGAAAGTTGCCAACGGCCACGGATCACGGACGCGGATGCCAATCTTGTGTGCATCCGTGTTTTTTCACGGACCCATTGACTTGAATGGGTCCGTGAACCGTTGTCCGTCAAAAAAATAGGACAGGTCATATTTTTTGGACGGACAGGAAACACGGATCACGGCCGCGGATGAACAACGGTGCATTTTATGAGTTTTCAACGGACCCATTGAAAGTCAATGGGTCCGCAGAAAATCACGGAAAATGGAACAACGGCCACGGATGCACACAACGGTCGTGTGCATGAGGCCTTACTCAATGATTTCATTTTTTAAACAAAAAAAATCATGTTTTAGGCTCCATTCACACGTCCGTGGTGTGTTGCGGACCCGCAAATTGCGGATCCGCAACACACCCGCCCGGCACCCCTATAGAAATGCCTATTCTTATCCGCAAGCTACGGACAAGAATAGGACATGTTCTATCTTTTGTGGAGCTGCGGACCCGAAGATCAGGGCCGCGCTTCGCAAATGCGGATGCGGACAGCACACTGTGTGCTGTCCGCATCCATTCCGTCCCCATAGAAAATGAATGGGTCTGCACCCGTTCCGCAAAATTGAGATGGAATGAGATGGTGGTTTGATTGTCACTATTTTGGGGTGCGTATGACTTTTTGATAGCTTGCTATTACACTTTTTGTGATGTAAGATGACGAAAAAAGGCTTTTTTACAACGTTTTTTTTTTTTTACGGTGTTCATCTGAGGGGTTAGGACATGTGATATTTTTATAGAGCCGGTCGATACGGACGCGGCGATACCTAATATGTATACTTTTTTTAATTTACTTAAATTTTACACAATAGCAGCTTTTTTAAAACAAAAAAAATTATGTTTTAGTGTCTCCATATTCTGAGCCATAGTTTTTTTATTTTTTGGGCGATTGTCTTAGATAGGGTCTTATTTTTTGCGGGATGAGGTGACGGTTGGATTGGTACTATTTTGGTGGGCATACGCCTTTTTGATCGCTTACTGTTGTACATTTTGTAATGTAAGGTGAAAAAAAATGGGTTATTTTATTTTTTACGGTGTTCATCTGAGGGGTTAGGTCATGTGATATGTTTATAGAACCGGTCGATACCGACGCGGCGATACCTAATATGTCTACTTTAACTTCATTTGGGGAAAATGACGTTTTTTGTTTATTTTTACTTGAAACTTTTAATTTTTTTGGGGGGGGAAACTTTATTTAAAAAAAAAAATTTTTAACTTTATTTTTTGTCCCACTTTGGGACTTCAACTTTTGGGGGTCTAATCCCTTTTACAATGCATTCCAATACTTCTGTATTGGAATGCATTGGCTGTATGAGTAATACTGTGTGTATTAGGCTACTTTCACACTAGCGTTCGTAGCGGATCCGTCTGATGTTTCATCAGACGGATCCGCTCCTATAATGCAGACGTTTGCATCCGTTCAGAACGGATCCGTCTGCATTATAACTTAGAAAATTTTCTAAGTCTGAAAGTAGCCTGAGCGGATCCGTTCAGACTTTACATTGAAAGTCAATGGGGAACGGATCCGCTTGAAGATTGAGCCATATAGTGTCATCTTCAAGCAGCGTTCAGGTGTCCGCTCACTGAGCGGAGCGGAGGCTGAGCGCTGGCAGGCGGATGCATTCTCAGTGGATCCGCCTCCACTGAGAATGCATTAGAGCTGAACGGCTGCGTTCAGGACCGCTTGTGAGAGCCTTCAAACGGAGCTCACAAGCGGACACCTGAACGTAGGTGTGAAAGTAGCCTAACTCATACAGCTTCCGGCCTGTGAGATCCAGGGGGCTGGATCTCACAGGCTCGTCACCGGAAGGCAGCGCAGATGCCTAAGGAAGGCATCGCGCTGCCTTCCATGCCATCGGGTCCCCTGTACAGCCGAATGGGGACCCGATCGCCACCGCCGCATAAGGTAAAAGCCGCAAACCGCAGGTCTGAATTGATTTGCGGTGATCGCCTACACGGGGGGGTCACGGGACCCCTCCTCGCCTTTAGCCAAGGCGCCTGCTCAATGATTTGAGCAGGCACCTTGTTCCGATCACTGCCCGCCGCGCGGCGATGATCGGAAATACACAGGGCGTACAGGTCCTTAAGTACCAGGACATCAGGGCGTACCTGTTGGCCCTGTGTCCTTAAGAGGTTAAAATAGCCATGATCCATCATGAACGCCATTGAAAGTCAATGGGGGACGGATCCGTATTCTATTGTGTCAGAGAAAACGGATCCGTCCCCATTGACTTACATTGCGTTATTCAGCCCGCGATGGGGATGCAACCAAACGGAACGGTATGCATTCTGGTACATTCTATTCCCTTCAGTTCAGTTTTGTCCCCATTGACAATGAATGGGGACAAAACGGAAGCGTTTTCCCCCGCTATTGAGATCCTATGACGGATCTTAACAGCGGAAAGGCAAAGCGCAGGTGTAAAAGTAGCCTAAGATCAGTTTTTTTAGACGGAAAAAAGTACTGCATACAATACTTTTTTTCTGTCTAAAAAACGGATCTCGGACGCATATGGCTCAAACAGATACCAATTGTGCATAAGCATACTTTCTCATCTGCGCTTTTCCTTTCCAGTATTGAGATCCGTCATAGGATCTCAAAACCAGAGGAAAACATTTCAGTTTTGTCCCCATTCATTCTCAATGGGGACAAAACTGGACTGAACGGAACGGAGTGCACCAGAATGCATTCCGTTTTGTTGCAAGCAGCATTTTTGAGTGCGTCATGGGATACGGAGCAAGACAGATTCGGCATGAAACACAATGTAAGTCAGTGGTGCCGGATCCATTTTCTTGGACACAAAAAACCCCCGGATCTGGCGCCCATTGACTTTCAATGGTGTTCATCATGGATCCGTCATGGCTATGTTACAGATAATACAACTGGATCTGTTCATAACAGATGCAGACAGTTGTATTTTCAAGATGGAAGCGTTTTTGCTGATCCATGTCGGATCCAGCAAAAACGCAGATGTAAAAGTAGCCTTACTGATACACAGGATCCGTTTCTTTTTACAGGATCCGTTTCTTTTTACAGGATCCGTTTTTTTCCCTTTAATTTTCTGTTTTGCTGATAGATAAGAACGGAAAAATAACAGTGATGTGAACTTTCCCTAAGAAGGGTTTGATCACTCACAATGTGTCCCTGCATTTCAAACAAAACCATGAATGCAATCCAAAAGGTTTGAAGGCTGTTGGTATTTGTCGGGTGGACAGCATTGGAGAGGGGGTGACATTATTAATACTTTGTCACAAAAAGAGACAGAATATATTTTTCTGATGAACAACCTTTCTTCAAGTGGATTGAATATGGAAATTGGCATTAATAGTTTTATTTGAGTTTTTCGCCTGTGTTCACACTGTGCAGTTTAGAACCTCTTTGGCTGGAAAACTGGGATTCTTTCTTGGATGCTATTGCATGGAGGGTTGCGTTACAGCCATACAGGGTGAATATACCAGTATGATTGATTTGTTATATTTGATAATTTAATAGGGGATTGATTATTTTTACTTTATCCCCAACAAACTAATAACCTTTGCCCAAGTAGGTGAAATTATGAAATTAACAGTGATTGGGGGATCTCACAATTTTAGGTTGTGTTCACATAGTGAAGTTTCAATGCAGTTTTGTTTTTTTCAATTTTTTCTTTTTAATCTTGGGACAGGGAATTTACTTGATAATGGGTTTTCTGGGTGCTTACCACTTACCGTCGGGTCGTTACTGCAGTTAGAGGCTGCGTTAGAGCTGCACTGTGTGAATGAACCCTTATGATGTTCTTAAAGAGGACCTTTCATTACAATAAATCCCTGGGCGCCGCTCCGTTCTCCCGGTATAGGCTGCGGTATCTTCAGATTTTCGGCTCAAATGGGAGGAGCCTGCTCTTGTTCTCCTGGGCGTCTCCTTCTCCCAGGCTGGAGTGCTGGCCAATCGCAGCACTCAGCTCATAGCCTGGGAGATAAAAACCTCTCAGGCTATGAGCTGAGCGCTGCGATTGGCCTGGGAGAAGGAGACACCCAGGAGAACAAGAGCAGGCTCCTCCCAGTTGAGCCGAAAATCTGAAGATACCGGAGCCTATACCGGGAGAACGGAGCGGCGCCCAGGGATAATAGTAAGTGCAGGGAGATCCCTGGGTGCCGCTCTCCATGTCAGCATACTTAGTTTAGATTTTTTATTGTAATGAAAGGTCCTCTTTAAGTGATGTTTGTGAGGGTGTATTCACCTCACCGTTTAGCTTTCCGCTCTTCTGATCCGTCAGAAGTAGAGAGAGAAAAAAAAAACAGGATCCTGTAGAAAAAATGGATCCTGTTGCATCAGTTGTCATCCGTTTCAGCCATTTCCTTTTTTTTTTAACGGGGGCAAAAAAGTACTGCATGCAGGACTTTGTGTCCGTCTAAAAAATGGATCTTAGATGGAAATGGCTCAAATGGATGACAACTGATGTAAAAGGATACTTTTTTTTTTTTTTTTTACAGGATCCTGTTTTCTCCCTCTCTCTCTTCTTTTAAAGGATCAGAAGAACGGAAAGCTAAACGGTGAGTGAATGCACCCTAAGGGCAGTTACTTTTGACCTGAAAGTGGAAGCCTTGAAAGGTGAAACTAGTTGGGTACTTATGAGCTTCATCCTGACATGATTCCTACAATTTTATTACATGTGTTATACAGAATATTCATCTTGTGTGTATTCTGAATAAATACATCAGGCTGTTTTATCTTAAATGATTCTGCACAAGGCTCTGTCTCTTTTTGTCTCCATGTTCCTGTGAACGTTGGCAGACTCCAGCTGGCAAACAATGATTTGAAGGTGTGAAAGGGTTGTTCCAGTTATACAAATGTATCTCCTATCCTCAGATTGGTGGAGATCCTACAGCTGGGACCCACACCAATCAGAGAACAGGCGTCCCATAACCCATGGAGCCTCCTTAAAATGGATGGAGTGGCTGGTCGGTAAAGCGCGCCATTGCTCCATTCATTTCTATGGGAGTGCCAGAGATGGCCGAGTACAACGCTTCCATAGAAATGAATGGCACAATTTTCCGACCAGCCACTCCATACATTTCATGGGGGACTCCACAGTGGATCTCCAGCCTGCCAGCGGCGATCGTTCGCTGGCAGGCTGGAGATGCGATTTTTTTAACCCCTAACAGGTATATTAGACGCTGTTTTGATAACAGCGTCTAATATACCTGCTACCTGGTCCTCTGGTGGTCCCTTTTGTTTGGATCGACCACCAGAGGACACAGGCAGCTCAGTAATATGTAGCACCAAACACCACTACACTACACCCCCCCCTGTCACTTATTAACCCCTTATTAACCCCTGATCACCCCATATAGACTCCCTGATAACCCCCCTGTCATTGATCACCCCCCTGTCATTGATCACCCCCTTGTAAGGCTCCATTCAGACGTCCGTATGATATTTACGGATCCACTGATACATGGATCGGATCCGCAAAACACATACGGACGTCTGAATGGAGCCTTACAGGGGGGTGATCAATGACAGGGGGTGATCACCCCATATAGACTCCCTGATCACCCCCCTGTCATTGATCACCCCCCTGTCATTGATCACCCCCCTGTAAGGCTCCATTCAGACGTCCGTATGTTTTTTACGGATCCACGGATACATGGATCGGATCCGCAAAACACATACGGACATCTGAATGGAGCCTTATAGGGGGGTGATCAATGACAGGGGGGTGATTACCCCATATAGACTCCCTGATCACCCCCCTGTCATTGATCACCCCCCTGTAAGGCTCCATTCAGATGTCCGTATGTTTTTTACGAATCCACGGATACATGGATCGGATCCGCAAAACACATACGGACATCTGAATGGAGCCTTATAGGGGGGTGATCAATGACAGGGGGGTGATTACCCCATATAGACTCCCTGATCACCCCCCTGTCATTGATCACCCCCCTGTAAGGCTGCATTCAGATGTCCGTATGTTTTTTACGGATCCACGGATACATGGATCGGATCCGCAAAACACATACGGACATCTGAATGGAGCTTTATAGGGGGGTGATCAATGACAGGGGGGTGATCACCCCATATAGACTCCCTGATCACCCCCCTGTCATTGATCACCCCCCTGTCATTGATCACCCCCCTGTAAGGCTCCATTCAGATGTCCGTATGTCTTTTACGGATCCACGGATACATGGATTGGATCCGCAAAACACATACGTACGTCTGAATTGAGCCTTATAGGGGGGTGATCAATGACAGGGGGGTGATCACCCCATATAGACTCCCTGATCACCCCCCTGTCATTGATCACCCCCCTGTAAGGCTGCATTCAGATGTCCGTATGTTTTTTACGGATCCACGGATACATGGATCGGATCCGCAAAACACATACGGACATCTGAATGGAGCCTTATAGGGTGGTGATCAATGACAGGGGGGGTGATCACCCCATATAGACTCCCTGATCACCCCCCTGTCATTGATCACCCCCCTGTCATTGATCACCCCCCTGTAAGGCTCCATTCAGATGTCCGTATGTTTTTTACGGATCCACGGATACATGGATCGGATCCGCAAAACACATACAGACATCTGAATGGAGCCTTATAGGGGGGTGATCAATGACAGGGGGGTGATCACCCCATATAGACTCCTTGATCACCCCCCTGTCATTGATCACCCCCCTGTAAGGCTCCATTCAGACATTTTTTTGGCCCAAGTTAGCGGAAATATTTTTTTTTTCTTACAAAGTCTCATATTCCACTAACTTGTGTAAAAAAATAAAATCTCACATGCACTCACCATACCCCTCACGGAATCCAAATGCGTAAAATTTTTTAGACATTTATATTCCAGACTTCTTCTCACGCTTTAGGGCCCCTAGAATGCCAGGGCAGTATAAATACCCCACATGTGACCCCATTTCGGAAAGAAGACACTCCAAGGTATTCCGTGAGGAGCATATTGAGTCCATGAAAGATTGAAATTTTTGTCCCAAGTTAGCGGAAAGGGAGACTTTGTGAGAATAAAAAATAATAAAATCAATTTCCGCTAACTTGTGCCAAAAAAAAAAAAAGTCTATGAACTCGCCATGCCCCTCATCGAATACCTTGGGGTGTCTTCTTTCCAAAATGGGGTCACATGTGGGGTATTTATACTGCCCTGGCATTTTAGGGGCCCTAAAGCGTGAGAAGAAGTCTGGGATCCAAATGTCTAAAAATGCCCTCATAAAAGGAATGTGGGCCCCTTTGCGCATCTAGGCTGCAAAAAAGTGTCACACATCTGGTATCGCCGTACTCAGGAGGAGTTGGGCAATGTGTTTTGGGGTGTCATTTTACATATACCCATGCTGGGTGAGATAAATATCTTGGTCAAATGCCAACTTTGTATAAAAGATAGGAAAAGTTGTCTTTTGCCAAGATATTTCTCTCACCCAGCATGAGTATATGTAAAAAGACACCCCAAAACACATTGCTTAACTTCTCCTGAATACGGCGATACCACATGTGTGACACTTTTTTGCAGCCTAGGTGGGCAAAGGGGCCCACATTCCAAAGAGCACCTTTAGGATTTCACAGGTCATTTTTTACACATTTTGATTTCAAACTACTTACCACACATTAGGGCCCCTAGAATGCCAGGGCAGTATAACTACCCCACAAGTGACCCCATTTTGGAAAGAAGACACCCCAAGGTATTCCGTGAGGGGCATGGCGAGTTCCTAGAATTTTTTATTTTTTGTCACAAGTTAGCGGAAAATGATGATTTTTATTTTTTTTTACAAAGTCTCATATTCCACTAACTTGTGACAAAAAATAAAAACTTCCATGAACTCACTATGCCCATCACGAAATACCTTGGGGTGTCTTCTTTCCAAAATGGGGTCACTTGTGGGGTAGTTATACTGCCCTGGCATTTTAGGGGCCCGAATGCGTGAGAAGTAGTTTGAAATCAAAATCTGTAAAAAATGGCCGGTGAAATCCGAAAGGTGCTCTTTGGAATGTGGGCTCCTTTGCCCACCTAGGCTGCAAAAAAGTGTCACACACCTGGTATCACCGTACTCAGGAGAAGTTGGGCAATGTGTTTTGGGGTGTCTTTTTACATATACCCATGCTGGGTGAGAGAAATATCTTGGCAAAAGACAACTTTTCTCATTTTTTTATACAAATTTGGCATTTGACCGAGATATTTATCTCACCCAGCATGGGTATATGTAAAATGACACCCCAAAACACATTGCCCAACTTCTCCTGAGTACGGCAATACCAGATGTGTGACACTTTTTTGCAGCCTAGGTGGGCAAAGGGGCCCACATTCCAAAGAGCACCTTTCGGATTTCACCGGCCATTTTTTACAGATTTTGATTTCAAACTACTTCTCACGCATTCGGGCCCCTAAAATGCCAGGGCAGTATAACTACCCCACAAGTGACCCCATTTTGGAAAGAAGACACCCCCAGGTATTTCGTGATGGGCATAGTGAGTTCATGAAAGTTTTTATTTTTTGTCACAAGTTAGTGGAATATGAGACCTTGTAAGGAAAAGAAATAATAAAAAATCATAATTTTCCGCTAACTTGTGACAAAAAATAAAAAATTCTAGGAACTCGCCATGCCCCTCACGGAATACCTTGGGGTGTCTTCTTTCCAAAATGGGGTCACTTGTGGGGTAGTTATACTGCCCTGGCATCCTAGGGGCCCTAATGTGTGGTAAGTAGTTTGAAATCAAAATGTGTAAAAAATGACCTGTGAAATCCTAAAGGTGCTCTTTGGAATGTGGGCCCCTTTGCCCACCTAGGCTGCAAAAAAGTGTCACACATCTGGTATTGCCGTACTCAGGAGAAGTTGGGCAATGTGTTTTGGGGTGTCATTTTACATATACCCATGCTGGGTGAGATAAATATCTTGGTCAAATGCCAACTTTGTATAAAAAATGGGAAAAGTTGTCTTTTGCCAAGATATTTCTCTCACCCAGCATGGGTATATGTAAAATGACACCCCAAAAAACATTGCCCAACTTCTCCTGAGTACGGCAATACCACATGTGTGACATTTTTTTGCAGCCTAGGTGGGCAAAGGGGCCCACATTCCAAAGAGCACCTTTCGGATTTCACCGGCCATTTTTTACAGATTTTGATTTCAAACTACTTCGCACGCATTTGGGCCCCTAAAATGCCAGGGCAGTATAACTACCCCACAAGTGACCCCATTTTGGAAAGAAGACACCCCAAGGTATTTCGTGATGGGCATAGTGAGTTCATGGAAGTTTTTATTTTTTTGTCACAAGTTAGTGGAATATGAGACTTTGTAAGAAAAAAAAATATATAAATCATCATTTTCTGCTAACTTGTGACAAAAAATAAAAAGTTCTATGAACTCACTATGCCCATCAGCGAATACCTTAGGGTGTCTACTTTCCGAAATGGGGTCATTTATGGGGTGTTTGTACTGTCTGGCCATTGTAGAACCTCAGGAAACATGACAGGTGCTCAGAAAGTCAGAGCTGCTTCAAAAAGCGGAAATTCACATTTTTGTACCATAGTTTGTAAACGCTATAACTTTTACCCAAACCATTTTTTTTTTACCCAAACATTTTTTTTATCAAAGACATGTAGAACAATATATTTAGAGAAAAATGTATATATGGATGTCGTTTTTTTTGCAAAATTTTACAACTAAAAGTGAAAAATGACATTTTTTGCAAAAAAATCGTTAAATTTCGATTAATAACAAAAAAAGTAAAAATGTCAGCAGGAATGAAATACCCCCAAATGAAAGC
The DNA here is from genome assembly GCF_905171765.1 of Bufo bufo. NCBI lineage: Eukaryota > Metazoa > Chordata > Amphibia > Anura > Bufonidae > Bufo > Bufo bufo. Next base: position 156,236,424 of record NC_053394.1, read on the forward strand.
TCTATTAGTGAGAAGAAAAGGAGGTAAAATTCATTTGGGTGGTAAGTTGCATGACCGAGCAATAAACGGTGAAAGTAGTGTAGTGCAGAAGTGTAAAAAGTGGCCTGGTCATTAAGGGGGTTTAAGCTAAGGGGGCTGAGGTGGTTATAGGTTGCGGCTTGGTTATCTGCAGCAGCTTATGATGATCCATGCAGGTGTACAGGAGGGAACGTTGGTGAGGATACTAAAAGGAGATCATTAGGGGGACAGTGCCTGCATTGTTGGTGAGAAGATTGCTCCTTTGGAGTAAAGCCGGTGTTTTGACACTGACTGCACTGACTATTCTACCAATGTAGAGACTAGGGATGAGCGAATTACATATTTTCAAGTTCGCGTGCAGGTTCGTGTGGTGGTATTTACTGAATTGCATTATGGATTCTGTTACCACGGACAATAACGCAGTTCCATGACGGAATGCATAACGGAATGCCTTTAGAGGCATTCCGTTATTCATTCCATCATAATAGCAGTCTATGGCCTGCAAAACGGATCAGTCTGGTTTACGTTATGCAGGAGAGGACTCCAGCATAACGTAAACCGGACGGATCCGTAATGCAGCCCATAGTCTTCTATTATGACGAAATAAATAACGGAATGCCTCTAAAGGCATTCCATTATGCATTCCGTCATGGAATTGCGTTATGGTCCCTTGTAACGGAATCCATAACGCAATTCAGTAAATACCACCACACGAACCCACACGCGAAATTCAAAATATGAAATTCGCTCATCCCTAGTAGAGACCTTTTTTTAATTTATACCAACAGCGGTGTGTTGGGATTTTTAGGTTCACCTTTTGCACTCCAGGTCTTTACTTGGTTTATGGTTAATAACGTAATTTTGCCTCCCCTTAAGAGGGAGGAAAACATTCCCCCATTTGACTTTCATAGCGAGGGTTTAAAAGCATGGCTATCCAGTAATCATCAGACTGCTTCATGAGTCATATGCCTGCCAGTGTGTAAGCAGCCATATAGCTCGCCATTCTGGCCACAGTGCTCGAGGGGCCACTTCTTTCTGAATCTGCCCCCCACTGAGACGATTGGGTGATGTGGCCAGTGTCACTATCATCATCATCCTCTACCTCGGACTTCTCCTACTCCTCCAGTAGCAGTTCCTCAACCTCCTCCTCCATGGGAGTTTCTCTTTGTGAGTGCCCAACAGCTACAGAGCAGACAACAAGATGCGTTAGCTGTTCTTCCACCATCGTCCCATGCATAAGCATGAGCGTCTGTTCATGCTGCAGTTGTCCCTACTGACAAATTTTGTGGCCTCTTTAAGGGCTTCATCACCTGACAACTGTTTCTGAAGAGCTGTCACTACCTGACCTCGAAACAATGGTAAGGTGGTCAGGTGCATAACAAAATCATTCACAGCTTTCTACTGCTTGTACAGACGCTCCAGCACCCCATGCCAACCCTTGAACTGTCTGGACATACCCTATTATTCAGAGATTTAAAAGAGTACTCTCTCGGTTGTAAAAATAGGTTGCACCCTTGTATTGTGTTTAACCCCCCCCCCCCCCCCTTCCCAAACACCAACACTTAAACTGTGCAGGGAAGGTGATTTGATTTCTGTGTAAGATGTAATTTACGTTCAATTTCGCTGGTAGAAAAATGGCGTTATTGCTTTTGCTAAAATGCAACACATTTGAAAACAGTACAGATATGATGCACTCAGCAGCAGCAGATGGGTTATTGTCGTAAAGTGCTTCTGCTATAATGCAGTGTGTTTAGCACGGACGGATATGGAAAAAAAAGTACACCAATTGTTGAGCAGTAAGCACTGCAACATAATGCTAATTGTACTGGGAATAAGCTGCCAATAAGCCCATAGAAACTTCAGCTTTGGGAAAAAAAACTGCCTTCTTTCTGTTCAAAATAAATGTTCTGCAGGTGGCTGCTTTTGAGGTTCTGCATCAGCTGCAGCTGTATTATAAGGCAGTAACTGCAGCTAGAAGGCACTGCCAGAGCCTCGACTCCTCACTCCCTGAGAGCTTCCCCTGCCCTTCCCTATTCTACCCAATTATTTTTCTCTCTAGTCTTCCCCTTCACTGTTCCTAGCACTAAAATAAAAGTTCAATTGTGACTGTACACTATTCCTAAGATCGTTTTCTGCTGGAGACTGCTATACCCATCCACCCTCAGCAGCTGAACACCTAATGACGTTCTAGTCATTCTGCTAGGGCACCTTCCTGCCTACTGATTGGCTCATCAGCGCAAGCCCTCCGCCCCCCACTTCCTCTCAGGGTCGTGTCAGCATCCTTATTCTACCTCCCTCGTGTTTTTTCCTGCTGAGATTTTCAGAAAAATGGTGCTGCATGCCGTTTTACTGAATTTGTCCGAAGTGAACCTGAAAAGCTTCAGCTTTGTCTTGTGCATTTTTAGGAAGTTCCGGTTTTATTATGAACTGGTTCACCCATCTCTAATCCAATCCTATTATGTTTATTACAGTCCACTGAGCTACTGTATCTACTACCTTCTTTCTGCTGAGACATCCTATTGTGTGATACCGTCTGAAGCTCTACGTATTTTCTGTTTTTGGTATTATGGTATCCCATGAGATGCTTGTAAGCTAGTGTGAAGAGTTGGCATGGTTTCTGGGCTGCTGTCAGGTACGTGTAGAGAGGAGCTTGTCCATGGAGTTTGCTGTCACCCGGGCAGCATGTGCGCAGAGTCAATATTTCCCGTTTCCATGTTGTCTTTTTCATATTCATGTGATTTGGTGTTAGGAGCAGGAATGAGCCTGGTGAACGCAGTGAGAGATTCCAGCTCTAAATGTAGATACTTGACTTTTTCCAGACAACATTCCTGGTCCTGTGTTTATAAAGTGAATTCCAGGGGCTCCGACTGAATAATTAATGAAAATACCACCATGTGCGCAGTACCCCATCAACTATTTGCAGAATAGCAACAGAACGCAGCCAGTGACTGTGTATGCTAATGTTTGCCTATAAAGCAGAATATTATATGTAGCAGCACTGGGTTTGGAGAAAATTGATGCCTCAGTTGCATCTGTCATTTTCACTGACCCATAGACTAGAATTAGCGTCATGGATCTGTAAAAACAGTCATATATCACCCATGTAGTACTGCAATCCCATACTCTCCTACATAAAACGTGCCAGTTTTCAGATTATTATTAAGTAATCAAATATCTCCTTATGGAGAGCGTCTTAAATGGAGTGAGAAGTTTTATAGGCAAGATAATGCAGCCAGCAATCACCCCGAAGCAGCTGTCTGCAGATGAGATGCTGGCTTATTTATTATCCAAGTCATGTTTTAAGACCTACTTGAAGTGTCGAACATTGACTTACAGGATAGCTGCCTTACATCTGGTGACATTAGAGGCAGAGCGTGCTAAGATCTCATTTGCATACCCTCTTCTATTAAGTAATAGTAACAACCATGGAGGTCTAAAATAGTGAAGTGTAAATTATTTACTTTACTAGTAGTCTATAGTTTTGAAGGGATTAATGTCAACATCCTTGGTGGTCTAGGGCTGTGAAAATGGGTTGTTAAATCCCTGCTAATCTAGGGGTGAAATAAATGGTGTCCAGTGGTAACTCACTTTTCCAGACTAGCTAGCACAGAATATAAGAAAGGTTCTTACTTGTAACGCTCCAACGGGTGTGGACCAGCTATGCCACTTACCGGTTTGGCTTTGGGCCAAACTTGGGAGCGGAATCTAAGTGTTCCCCTGGTCTTCACCCTTTATCCCGCTCCAAGATGCGGAAGCTGGTCTTAGCTGCAAGGGAGACACCAGGTCGCTACCGCAAGAGTGGTCCCGGTTAAGTGGCAGCTGGCCGAGCAGGCCAGAACTCCCCAGTGCAAGCACTAGGGATACAGGCAGGTGGAGCGAGCTGTCGCTGGATGGAAGAAGCAGTGATTAAGCAGTGCTGGAGCTGTTAAAACAGCAGAGCTGAATAGCTCAAGTGCAGCAGGTGTAACAAGCTGAACAGCAGACAGAGGCGTGGTCGACAACCCGAATCATACACTTTAGGGCAGCGAGGTACAGGAGGATCAGGCAGAGACAAAGTCAGGATACAGGCTAAGGTTGAAAGAAGGATAACAACAGGCACTACGAGCTGGAACCTTCGCTGTAGAAAACTACAATATCGCTCAGGCATCACAGGAAGGGGTAAGCACCCTTATAAAGGTGGTGCCTTGCCGGGATTGGAGAGAAGGTGGAATCAGGGGCATGCATGAACCTTTAAAGAAACAGGATGCGTGCGGCTCCTACAAGGTGCAACTGAAGCTGTCGCTGCCTGCGACAGTGCAGGAAAGCGGGACCGGAGCCTGCAGTGGAGAGGAGGAGCCTTGTGTGCAGTTCGAATGAGGTACATAGCAGGATGTGCTGCACGCTGGCGGCTGCCAACTGCCGTTTTTACAGTTCTTGGTCCTGATGTGCTGAAAAAATCTTTTGAGAAGATTCTGAGCATGTATATTTTCCTCCGGCTCCAAGGAACGTTCCTCAGGACCATAATTCTTCCAGTCTACAAGGAAGTACCTCTTGCCACCAACTACCTTGAAATCGAGGATGTTCTGTACTTCAAATTCAGATTCTTGGCCTGTAGGAATGGAAGTAGTGGTGGAGGGGGGTCTGGAAAAGGAGTTGAGGACCAATGGTTTCAGGAGAGATACATGGAAGGAGTTTGGAATCCGGAGGGTAGGAGGCAACCAGAGTTTGTAGGAAACAGGGTTGATGCTCTCTAGGATCTCAAACGGACCCAGAAACCGGGGAGCAAATTTGTAACAGGGTACCTTCATGCGCATGTTCCAGGAGGAAAGTCAGACTTTGTCGCCAGGAGAGAACTGAGGAGATGGTCTACATCTGGTATCTGCATTCTTCTTCATACGGGTAACTGCCTGAGAGATAGAGTCCTTAGTCTGTCTCCAGATGCTGAGGAAGTCTCTGAACAAAGAATTAGCAGCTGGTAACCTTAGAAGATGCAGACGGGGATGAAGTCCATACACTATATAGAAGGGAGAAGAGCATGTAGATTCTCCGGAATGGCTGTTTTAAGAGAATTCCACCCAAGGCAGGAGCCGAACCCAGTCCAGTCATCATGCTGAGCAGAGACAAAGTGACGTAGGTAGTTCTCCAAGATCTGGTTAATTCGTTCAACTTGCCCATTAGACTGAGGATGGTAACCAGAAGAGAAATCCAACTTGACCTCAAGTAGCCCACAGAGCGCTCGCCAGAATTTGGAAGTGAATTATACCCTGCGATCAGACACAATGTTCAGAGGTAGGCCATGAAGGCGGAAGATGTGTTCTATAAACAGACAGGCCAATCAATTAGCAGAAGGCAATCCAGGCAGCGGAATAAAATGTGCCATCTTGGAAAATCTGTCTACCACTACCGAGATTACGGAACAGCCAGCAGAGGACGGGAGATCTGTGATAAAGTCCATAGCGATGTGCTGCCAGGGGACTTCAGGAATGTGTAACAGTAGTAGCAAGCCCGTGGGTTTGGTTCGGGAAGCCTTGTAGCGGGCACAGGAAGTACAGGCAGACACAAACTCCCGGACATCTTTGGGTAGGGTTGGCCACCAATAGTGAGGGGACAGTAAATCAAGGGTCTTACGCACCCCAGGGTGATCAGCATACTTGGAGCATTGTCCCCAAGAAAGAATTTTCCTCTTCTTGGCCTGCGGAACGAAGATCTTCCCCGGAGGAATATCTCTCACACGGACTGGCGCCACAGAAACCAGACAAGACGGTTCTATGATATGTTGAGGTTCTTCAATCTGATCCGCTGGGTCGAAAGAACGGGAAAGTGCATCAGCCTTTACATTTTTAGCAGCCGGTCGGAAATGCAGAAGAAAATTGAATCTGGCAAAGAAAAGTGCCCAGCGAACCTGACGTGGATTTAGACGCTGTGCAGACTGTAGATATGTCAGATTCTTGTGGTCAGTGTATATCACCAAAGGATGCAGAGCTCCCTCCAGAAGGTATCCCCATTCTTCCAAGGCCATCTTGATAGCCAGCAGCTCTCTATCGCAGATGGAATAGTTTCTTTCCGCAGAAGAGAAGAGCTTGGAGAAGAAACCACACAAGACAAATCTCCCTTTGGAGTTCTTCTGTAGCAGGATGGCACCTGCTCCAATAGAGGGAACATCCACTTCAAGGAAGAACTGTTTGGAGGTATCCGGATGACAGAGAACCGGAGAAGCGGCAAAGCAGTCTTTGAGATGCAGGAAAGCAGACTCAGCTTCAGGGGTCCACTTCTTTACTTCTTTGCATCCACCCTGTAACGGGGTTCCGAAGGTGCACTCGGTGCCCCATTAGCCACAGACCTGCTGCTTAGCTTCGGGAGCGAGGATCTGTGTTTGACCTCGTTCCCAGGGCGGCTTTACTAGCTGGGTAGCTCCCTGCTCCTAAGTCTGCTTTCAGCGCCGAGCTGATCACTCGGTGCTCGACTGGTTGGTCTGTCAGTCATGTGACGCTGGCCACGTCACATGACCCTCACTCCCCACTATAAATACAGGCAGCCTGCTGGTCACAGGTTGCCTGTTAATTTAGGTTCCACCTGTGACTTTGTCTTTCCTGCTGAATTCCTGACGATCCTCTGCCTGCTCCTTGTGTACTTTGCTGCTCTCCTGGTATTCTCACCCCGGCTTCCTCCTGACGATCCTCTGCTGACTCCTTTGGTACTTCACGACTCTCCTGGTATTTATGACCCCGGCTTCTCCTGACAATTCTTTGCTTGCTCCATTTGTACTTTGTAGCTTTCCTGGTATTGACTCGGTCCGTTCACGTGCTGTTGTTTGTCTGTCTGTCATCCCTGCACTTATTCCAAGTTAGGGATTGCCGTCCAGTTGTCCCCTGTCATTAGGACTCGCGAGGCAAGTAGGCAGGGCAAGGGGTAAGGGTGGAGCGCAGTGGTCACTTCCCTCCCCCTGTGTGTGTGTGTACGCGACCGTTACACACCCCTTTCTTCGTCAGAGCAGAAATAGGAGCTGTGAGGGAAGAGAAGTTTGGGATGAACTGTCTATAGAAGTTGGCAAACCCCAGGAACCTTTGAATGGCACAGAGACCTTGAGGATGAGGCCAGTTCAGGACGGCTGAGACCTTGTCGGGGTCCATTTGCAGACCAGAGCTGGAAACAATGTATACCAGGAAGGGTAAGGTGGACTGCTCAAAGACACATTTTTTGAGCTTAGCGTACAGACCCTTCTCCCTTAATCGCTGCAAAACCAGGCACACTTGCTTCCGGTGAGTGGTCAAGTCGGGGAATAGATGAGAATATCATCGAGATACACCACTACACAGTTGTACAACAGGTCCCGGAAGATATCGTTCACAAATTCTTTAAAAACTGCAGGAGCGTTGCATAGGCCGAACGGCATGACCAGGTTCTCATAGTGGCCATCACGGGTATTGAACGCCTTCTTCCTCTCGTCGCCTTCATGGATTCGGATCAGGTTATACACACCACGCAGATCCAACTTATAAAATATCAGAGCACCTCGGATACGGTCGAACAGTTCAGAAATCAGAGGCAGAGGGTACTTATTTTTGACCGTGATCTTGTTCAGCCCACGATAATCTATGCACGGACGGAGTGACCCATCTTTCTTGGCCACGAAGAAGAATCCGGCTCCTGACGGAGAGGTAGACTTTCGGATAAATCCTCTCTGGAGGTTTTCCTTAACATACTCGGCCATAGCCTGAGTTTCAGCCAGAGATAATGGATAAACCCTTCGGCGAGGTAGATCGATCGGGCAGTCATAAGACCGATGAGGTGGTAAAGTCTCAGCCTTCTTCTTACAGAAAACGTCCTCATATGCCACATATTGCGGACGCAGACCAGACAGTTTCATAGGGACCGGACGAGGAGACGTTGGGCAAACCACCGACAGTCAGGAAGAATGTCACAGAGGACCCCAGCGGAGAATATCCCCCGTACGCCAGTCTAATACGGGAGAATGCTGCTGTAGCCAGGGCAATCCCAGAAGTACTGAGTCAGTGGAATCCGGCAGGACATAGAAAGATATTTCTTCAGAATGTAGCACCCCGACTTGGAGTTTAACTGGAGCAGTGATGAACTGGGCAGTGGTTGTCCATTTACAATAGCTGCCATCAGAGGCTTCGCCAGACGAGTGGTGGATAACTGGCACTTGGTCACCAGGGCTTGATTAACAAAATTTCCGGCTGCGCCGGAATCCAGGACGGCAGGTACAGATATACTGTTTTTTCCAGAGGACAAGACAATGGGAATAGGAAGTTTGGGAGAATTGTCTCTTTCACCTAGGGTCACTTCTCCCATAGTGCCTAGGCGCAGAAATTCCGCCTTCTGTGGACAGGTATGAACAACGTGACCCTTTCCGCCACAGTAGAGGCATAAGTCTTCTGCTCGTCGCCGCTGGCGCTCCTGGTCAGAGAGCTTCAAGTGTTGCACCTGCATAGGCTCTTCAGGCGGAACCGCAGCAGGAGTCTGAACAGTCCTCTGGAAGACAGGTGCGAGTTTAGATGTCCATCTCACCCTTGCGGCTTGATCGAAACGTTCTTGAAATTGCACGTCAATACGTGTGGCCAATGTGACCAAAGCGTCCAGAGAGACAGGAAGATCCCTTCCCGCAAGTTTGTCTTTAATACGGTCACTAAGACCCTCCAAGAATACGGCTTGTTGAGCTTCATCATTCCAGGACAGTTCTGCGGACAGGGTATGGAACTGAATTGCGTATTGTCCCACTGTAATTGCGCCTTGACGCAGACGAAGGAGCGCAGAGACTGCAGACGAGGCACGACCTGGTTTCTCAAACACCGTACAGAAAACAGTTAGGAAGGTCTGAAGGTTTGCAGTCTCAGGTCCGCTTCGCTCCCATATAGGATTAGCCCAGGCTAGAGCTTCTCCAGAGAGCAGAGAGACTAAGAAAGCTACTTTCGCTCGGTCAGACTGGAACTTGTCTCCATGTAGCTCAAAGTGGATCAGGCACTGATTCAGGAACCCTCTGCAGGCTTTTGGATTGCCACTGTAGCATGGAGGGAAAGGCAGCTGGACAGCAGTTATGCCATGGTGTGAATGCGATGCAACAGGATTTGCAGGAGTTGCTGGGACTTGAGGTATGGCAGGAGCAGGTGTAGATAGCGCGTCCAGACGGGCGGATATCGTGTTCAGACACTGCAGCAGGAAATCTTGGCGTTCGCTCTGGAGTTGTAGCTCTTGGTATAAATTTTGCACCACAGGCCTGGGCTTGCCAGCGAGGTCCATGGCCTGAGCAAACTGTAACGCTCCAATAGGTGTGGACCCGCTGTGCCATTTACCGGTTTGGCTTAGGGCCAAACTTGGGAGCCGAATCTAAGTGTTCCCCTGGTCTTGACCCTCTATCCCGCTCCAAGATGCGGAAGCTGGTCTTAGCTGCAGGGGAGACACCAGGTCGCTACTGCAAGAGTGGTCCCGGTTAGGTGGCAGCTGGCCAAGCAGACCAGAATGCAGGTAGGTGGAGCGAGCTGTCGCTGGATGGAAGAAGCGCAACAGCAGAGTCAGATGAAGCAGAGCTAAGTTAGTGATTAAGCAGAGCTGGAGCTGTTAGAACTGCAGAGCTGAATAGCTCAGGTGCAGCAGGTGTAACAAGCTGAACAGCAGACAGAGGCATAGTCGACAATCCGAATCATATACTTCAGGGCAGCGAGGTACAGGAGGATCAGGCAGAGATGAGGTCAGGATATAGGCTATGGTCGGAAGCAGGATAACAACAGGAACTACGAGCTGGAACCTTCTCTGTAGAAAACTACAATATTGCTCAGGCATCACGGGAAGGGGTAAGCACCCTTATAAAGGTGGTGCATGGCCGGGATTGGAGAGAAGGCGGAATCAGGGGCGTGCACGAACCCTTAAAGAAACAGGACACGTGCGGCTCCTACAAGGTGCAACTGAAGCTGTCGCTGCCTGCAACAGTGCAGGAAAGCAGGTCCGGAGCCTGCAGTGGAGAGGAGGAGCCTTGTGTGCAGTTCGACTGAGGTACATAGCAGGATGTTGTTACATTACTGTACAAGGGTGCTGGTTGTACAACAATGCACTGATGTAATTCTTCTCTTGCAGAAGCAACAGTATTGCCTATGAGATAGAAGGTGGGGAGCCTTGAAGACAATACTTACAATAAAGATAGCACAATATCATAGTAGCACAAGTTGCACTGATAAAGAATAATACATAGCAATATAAATAGCTGACAAAATAAAAACATAAGGGGGCAGAATTACTAATACTGCCGTACTTTACACTGTCTAAGGATATGAATCACAGTCTTAATATTAGACAAATGTACTATTCTGGCACATGAATGTTTATAAATTTATTTTGTATCGTAAATCCTGCGGCAAATTTACGCTGGATTTCCGTCCATGCCCCAAAAATTTGTCAATGTGCCCAAAAATTGTGTCCATGAGGAATGCTCTCTTCCAACTAAGCCTCACCCCTTTCTTGTAAATTCACGCCCTTTGTTGACTTGATTTAGAAAAGTTTGTAAAACAGTTGGTAAATGTGATACAAAGCATGCACAGCAGAAAAATAAATAAAAAAATGGTGCATTTTCAACAAGAAATTCATTAATAAATGAATTAATAATAAATGGTATAATACATATTTATTAATTACACCAATGCATTAACCGATCAGCTTGAGTTAAACCCAGCACTAGCTGAGAAACTAGACCCACAAGTCATGTCTGAAACAACACAGCTAATTTTCTGTGATATTCTGCAAAGATTAAAGATATTAACCCTGACATATGATAAATGAACTTTATCCATTCCATAAAGCCCAGATTTAACTTTAACCACCTCAGCTCCCCTAGCTTAAACACCCTGAAAGACCAGGCCACTTTTTACACTTCTGACCTACACTACTTTCACCGTTTATGCTCGGTCATGCAACTTACCACCCAAATGAATTTTACCTCCTTTTCTTCTCACTAATAGAGCTTTCATTTGGTGGTATTTCATTCCTGCTGACATTTTTACTTTTTTTGTTATTAATCGAAATTTAACGATTTTTTTGCAAAAAAATGACATTTTTCACTTTCAGTTGTAAAATTTTGCAAAAAAAACGACATCCATATATAAATTTTGCTCTAAATTTATTGTTCTACATGTCTTTGATTAAAAAAAAATGTTTGGGTAAAAAAAAAAATGGTTTGGGTAAAAGTTATAGCGTTTACAAACTATGGTACAAAAATGTGAATTTCCGCTTTTTGAAGCAGCTCTGACTTTCTGAGCACCTGTCATGTTTCCTGAGGTTCTACAATGCCCAGACAGTACAAACACCCCACAAATGACCCCATTTCGGAAAGTAGACACCCTAAGGTATTCGCTGATGGGCATAGTGAGTTCATAGAACTTTTTATTTTTTGTCACAAGTTAGCGGAACATGATGATTTTTATTTTTTTCTTTTTTTTCTTACAAAGTCTCATATTCCACTAACTTGTGACAAAAAATAAAAAGTTCTATGAACTCACTATGCCCATCACGAAATACCTTGAGGTCTCTTCTTTCCAAAATGGGGTCACTTGTGGGGTAGTTATACTGCCCTGGCATTCTAGGGGCCCCAATGTGTGGTAAGGAGTTTGAAATCAAATTCTGTAAAAAATGACGAGTGAAATCCGAAAGGTGCTCTTTGGAATATGGGCCCCTTTGCCCACCTAGGCTGCAAAAAAGTGTCACACATCTGGTATCTCCGTATTCAGTAGAAGTTGGGGAATGTGTTTTGGGGTGTCTTTTTACATATACCCATGCTGGGTGAGATAAATATCTTGGTCAAATGCCAACTTTGTATAAAAAAATGGGAAAAGTTGTCTTTTGCCAAGATATTTCTCTCACCCAGCATGGGTATATGTAAAATGACAGCCCAAAACACATTCCCCAACTTCTACTGAATACGGAGATACCAGATGTGTGACACTTTTTTGCAGCCTAGGTGGGCAAAGGGGCCCATATTCCAAAGAGCACCTTTCGGATTTCACTCGTCATTTTTTACAGAATTTGATTTCAAACTCCTTACCACACATTTGGGCCCCTAGAATGCCAGGGCAGTATAACTACCCCACAAGTGACCCCATTTTGGAAAGAAGAGACCCCAAGGTATTCGCTGATGGGCATGGTGAGTTCATGGAAGTTTTTATTTTTTGTCACAAGTTAGTGGAATATGAGACTTTGTATGAAAAAAAATAAAAAAATCATAATTTTCCACTAACTTGTGACAAAAAATAAAAAATTCTAGGAACTCGCCATGCCCCTCACGGAATACCTTGGGGTGTCTTCTTTCCAAAATGGGGTCACTTGTGGGGTAGTTATACTGCCCTGGCATTTTCCAGGGGCCCTAATGTGTGGTAAGTAGGTAAATGACCTGTGAAATCCGAAAGGTGCTCTTTGGAATGTGGGCCCCTTTGCCCACCTAGGCTGCAAAAAAGTGTCACACATGTGGTATCTCCGTATTCAGGAGACGTTGGGGAATGTGTTTTGTGGTGTCATTTTACATATACCCATGCTGGGTGAGATAAATATCTTGGCAAAAGACAACTTTTCCCATTTTTTTATACAAAGTTGGCATTTGACCAAGATATTTATCTCACCCAGCATGGGTATATGTAAAATGACACCCCAAAACACATTCCCCAACTTCTCCTGAATAGGGAGATACCACATGTGTGACACTTTTTTGCAGCCTAGGTGGGCAAAGGTGCCCAAATTCCTTTTAGGAGGGCATTTTTAGACATTTGGATACCAGACTTCTTCTCACGCTTTGGGGCCCCTAAAATGCCAGGGCAGTATAAATACCCCACATGTGACCCTATTTTGGAAAGAAGACACCCCAAGGTATTCAATGAAGGGCATGGCGAGTTCATAGAAAAAAAATAATTTTGGCACAAGTTAGCGGAAATTGATTTTTTTGATTTTTTTCTCACAAAGTCTCCCTTTCCGCTAACTTGGGACAAAAATTTCAATCTTTCATGGACTCAATATGCCCCTCAGCGAATACCTTGGGGTGTCTTCTTTCCAAAATGGTGTTATTTGTGGGGTGTTTGTACTGCCCTGGCATTTGAGGGTCTCCGCAATCATTACATGTATGCCCAGCATTAGGAGTTTCTGCTATTCTCCTTATATTGAGCATACGGGTAATGAGATTTTTTTTTCCGTTCAGCCTCTGGGCTGAAAGAAAAAATGAACGGCACAGATTTCTTCATTCGCATCGATCAATGTGGATGAAAAAATCTCTGCCAAAAAAAGGAAAAGGAGGGGAAAGGCGTCTGCCAGGACATAGGAGCTCCGCCCAACATCCATACCCACTTAGCTCGTATGCCCTGGCAAACCAGATTTCTCCATTCATATCAATCGATGTGGATGAATAAATCATTGCCGGGATTTTTTTTTTTATATATACAAAGTGTTTGCCAAAGTATATGAACACCGCCACCTCCTCAGCTCATATGCCTCGGCAAACATATCTTTTACTGCAGAGGAGAAATCTCGTCTTGCAGCGCCGCATACACCGACTTGCGTGTAATCTGACAGCAGCGCAATGCTTCTGTCCGAATGCACATCAGTGCTGCAGCTAGTCGATCGGTTGGTCCACCTGGAAGGTAAAAAAAAAAGAAAAAACCAGGCCGCAACACAATAATTTTATTAACTTTGGAAGAGAACATAGAAACTTTAACTTTTTGAACTGAACATTAACCTTTTTGCTTACTGGTGTTTTTTTTTTTGTTTTTTTTTGTTTTTTTTTACCTTTATAGAACAAACCTCTCCTTCCTCATGGGTCAATGTGCAAAGCGCAAATCGCCCAAAGATGTGGCGAAGTACGTTATGCACTTTGTCCCATGTGAAAGGAGACATTTGCAGCAGCTGTGAGTGAATGGGCCCTAATAGCCCTGTGTGCCTGTCCTGGTGAGATGTGATCCCTATGCTAGGTGTACCTGTGTGTGGTACTTCCGGAAACACTCTCCTAAGCATAGGGCAGGGTGGTCAGGACAGTCAGGACAGAAATAGCGGGTGTCACGCCTTATTCCACTCCTGCTACAGACACGACATCTTTTTCGGGGTGACGGTTGGATTGAGGTACCAGCAACGACATTGGGGAAATGTCGCTCGTGTAGACGGCTAACTACACTGGTGGATGGGGCCACGGAACCTTCTGGATACAGGAGGTTCTCGATGATCTCTTCCTGGAATTTGAGGAAGGATCGTGTTCTCCCAGCCTTACTGTAGAGAACAAAACTATTATACAATTGAATCAAATATACAGACACCTTCTTATACCAGCGTCTGGTTCTGCGGGAAACTAAATACGGAGACAACATCTGGTCATTGAAGTCCACCCCTCCCATGAGCAAATTATAGTCGTGGACTGAGAGGGGCTTTTCAATGACACGGGTTGCTCGCTCAATTTGGATTGTCGTGTCTGCGTGAATGGAGGAGAGCATGTAAACGTCACGCTTGTCTCTCCATTTCACCGCGAGCAGTTCTTCATTACACAAGGCAGCCCTCTCCCCCCTTGCAAGACGGGTGGTAACGAGCCGTTGGGGGAAGCCCCGGCGACTAGGTCGCACGGTGCCACAGGCTTAAATCCGTTCTAGAAACAAATGCCTAAAGAGGGCCACACTTGTGTAAAAATTGTCCACATAAAGATGGTACCCCTTGCCGAATAAGGGTGACACCAAGTCCCAGACTGTCTTCCCACTGCTCCCCAGGTAGTCAGGGCAACCGACCGGCTCCAGGGTCTGATCTTTTCCCTCATAGACACGAAATTTGTGGGTATAGCCTGTGGCCCTTTCACAGAGCTTATACAATTTGACCCCATACCGGGCACGCTTGCTTGGGATGTATTGTTTGAAGCCAAGGCGCCCGGTAAAATGTATTAGGGACTCGTCTATGCAGATGTTTTGCTCGGGGGTATACAAATCTGCAAATTTCTGGTTGAAATGGTCTATGAGGGGCCGAATTTTGTGGAGCCGGTCAAAAGCTGGGTGGCCTCTGGGACGGGAGGTGGTGTTGTCGCTAAAATGCAGAAAACGCAGGATGGTCTCAAATCGTGTCCTGGACATAGCAGCAGAGAACATGGGCATGTGATGAATTGGGTTCGTGGACCAATATGACCGCAATTCATGCTTTTTAGTTAGACCCATGTTGAGGAGAAGGCCCAGAAAAATTTTAATTTCGGAAACTTGGACTGGTTTCCACCGGAAAGGCTGGGCATAAAAGCTTCCCGGGTTTGCGGTTATAAATTGTGTGGCATACCGGTTTGTCTCTGCCACGACTAAGTCCAAGAGCTCCGCAGTCAAGAACAGCTCAAAAAATCCCAGGGCCGAACCGATTTGAGCCGTCTCAACCCGAACTCCAGACTGGGCGGTGAAAGGGGGAACTACAGGTGCGGCTGAAGTTGGTGACTGCCAATCAGGGTTTGCCAGCACCTCAGGGACTCTAGGGGCTCTACGGGCCTGTCTGTGCGGTGGCTGCGACGGGGTAACTACTGCACGTGCCACCGTACCAGCTTCAACTGCCCTTCTGGTGCTCGCTACTTCACCATGTTGTACGGCAGTGCTGGTACTAGGTCCAGGAAGGGCTGCGCTGCTGGTGTATGCCTCACCACGTGATCCGGCAGCGACAGCCCCACTCTGCTGCTCTTGAAGCGGATCCTGCGTAACCTGTGGTCTAGCGACACGGGGCCGGGTACGCCTGGTGCTATCAGGGACCTCAGCCTCCTCGTCCGAACTTTGGGTCAGAGAGCCACTGCTTTCCACAGGTTCATATTCTGACCCGCTAGATTCGTCAGATGAGGGTTCCCACTCCTCATCCGACTGGGTCAGAATCCTGTAGGCCTCTTCAGAAGAATACCCCCTGTTTGACATTTTGGACTACTAAATTTAGGGGTATTCCCTGAGACTACCCAAGAAAAAAAGCAAGCCTGTCTTACAAAGGGGAGGCTAGCGAAGTACCGGAGGCCGCTGCGGTTGATAAAAAATATCAAAACTGATTTTTTTATCGCCGCAGTGCGTGTAAAGTGAATGTGCAGTGATCAAAAAACAAAAATTTTTTTGTCACTGCGGCGGGGCGGGCGTGGGTGAACGCACGTGTGGGCGACCGATCAGGCCTGATCGGGCAAACACTGCGTTTTGGGTGGAGGGCGAGCTAAGGTGACACTAATACAATTATAGATCTGACCGTGATCAGTTTTGATCACTTACAGATACTATAAAAGTACAAATGCTGATTAGCGATACGCTAATCAGCGAATAAAAGTGACTGCGGTGCAGTGGGCTGGGCGCTAACTGACGCTAACTACCTAACCAAGGGGCCTAAACTATCCCTAAAACCTAACAGTCAATACCAGTGAAAAAAAAAAAGTGACAGTTTACACTGATCACTTTTTTTCCTTTCACTAGTGATTGACAGGGGCGATCAAAGGGGTGATCAAAGGGTTAATTGGGGTGCAGGGGGGTGATCTGGGGCTAAGGTGTAGTGTTTGGTGTACTCACTGTGAAGTCTGCTCCTCTGCTGGATCCAACCGACGAAAAGGACCAGCAGAGGAGCAGACAAGCCATATAACAGATCATATTTACTAATATGATCTGTTATATGGCTTGTGATTGGATTTTTTGAAAATCGCCAGCCTGCCAGCCAATGATCGTTGCTGGCAGGCTGGTGACGAAATTGTTCTTTAACTTTTGCCGGCCCGCGATGCGCATGCGCGGGCCGGCAATGCCCGAAATCTCGAGTCTCGCGAGATGACGCACGGATGCGTCCAGGAGGAATGAATCAACCACCTTCCGGACGCATCCGTGCGTTAGGCGGTCGGGAGGTGGTTAAAGAGGACCTTTCACCAGAATAAAACATCTAAACTAACTATACAGACATGTAGAGAGGCGCCCAGAGATCCCCCTGCACTTACTGTTATCCCTGGGCGCCGCTCCATTCGCCCGGTATAGCCTCCGGTATCTTCATAGTTAGGCTCCACCCAGGGAAACCTGACGGCGTCTCATTCTCCCATGCTGTAGCGCTGGCCAATCGCAGCGCTCAGCTCATAGCCTGAGAGAAAAAAAAACTCTCAGGCTATGAGCTGAGCGCTGCGATTGGCAGAAGTTTTATGCGAATGATTCGCTCATCCCTAATTAGTTGTTCAAAAAGCGAGGCTCAAAGTGAAAGCAAGATGCTCCAAGCTAGGCTAATACTTAACCTTTATGACAAAACTTGCAGAAAATGTTTGTGACGGATCGCCTACCATCCCGACTGGGTGCCTCCGTCGAACGATGCTCCTAGTGCTCGCAAAGGACCATCAGCACCGCACTCGACACCATAACCACTGCAAACCCCACGAAACCGCCGCAGCTTGGTTTGGGGTTTCGCCGTACTCTACCCACCCTGGACTTAAGGCTGGGCTCCAGCTTCCAGTAGGTGAACCTCTCCTTAGTCCAGAGAGCGAAACAAGAGCTAGGGATTATACTCTGGAGAGTATAGGGATTATAGCAATCCCCAGAGTGAAGTGCTCTATCCCCCAAACATGAGCCCAGACTTCATGAAGGGTAGAACAGGACACTTTAATGCCAGCCAGCACTCACAATCTATACAATTCCACAGGCCAGAGGTACAGTTCCTGTGATACAGTGATTTACGATACAGTTAACTAAGACAATGGACTAACTCAGTATACATATACAGTTCAAGAGGTCTAACAACATAACTTAATGAAGCATGCAAACAGACATCCCCTCCCCAGTGTCTTAATGGAAAAATACGGAGAGAGGAGACACATGTGATGGGATTATCTCCTGAGTGTATCAGAGGGTGATCTACTCCTCTACACCGGAGTCTGCTACTTAATCCCATCACTAACACAATAGAACAAAGGGACAAATGAACTAACACGTTCCTTGGGAGCCTTAGTGCAGAGTTAACCCTTTTTGTGTTGCTGGGTTCACCCCTGCACCTTTAATGGGCAATAGAAACGATATGGCCTATAATACTCCCTGACGAAGGTACGCCGAAACTCGCGTTGGGGTAGCGCCATCCTGGGTTGTCAGTTCACACAAGGTCCACTTTAGGTAAGCCTAAGGTCACAGTCCTGCTCCCACGGCTCGGTGCTGCCGGGGTTGAGACCTCACACCTGGCTTTTTCATTCCAGTTGCTGGCTATTTACCTTTCTTTATTTTCCTGTTCAGCATACTATGTATTACAGCCATGGTTGTTTTTCTGATTGACCTTTCCTTACTCCATATTACTTTACATCTTCTTCTCACATATGGTCTATGGGCTGGTCATTGCATCTAGTATTTTCCCATGACCATTACTTATTTGTACTATGTACTTTGTGACCTGTGTGTTCTCCCAGGGTGGCGCCTGTTCTCTCCTCTTCCCTGCTCCCACCACCTTGTTCATGGCATCACCTGTATGTATTTTTAACTATGTTCTGATATAACTTAATAAAATATTTATTTATTAATTATTCATTTATTTATTTATTTATTTATTATTTTTGGTACCTTGAGCTTCTTTTCTCCTTCTTTGTTCATGTACTAGTTTAGTAGCTCTTCTCTGAACTGTCTCCAAAGTATCAATATCCTTCTGGAGATATGGTCTCCAGTACTGCGCACAATACTCCAAATGAGGTCTCACTAGTGCTCTGTAGAGCGGCATGAGCACCTCCCTCTTTCTACTGGTAATGCCTCTCCCTATACACCCAAGCATTCTGCTAGCATTTCCTGCTGCTCTATGACATTGTCTGCCTACCTTTAAGTCTTCTGAAATAATGACCCCTAAATCCCTTTCCTCAGATACTGAGGTTAGGACTGTATCACTGATTGTATATTCTGCTCTTGGGTTTTTACGCCCCAGGTGCATTATCTTGCACTTATCAACATTAAATTTTAGTTGCCAGATTTTTGACCATTCCTCTAGCTTTCCTAAATCCTTTTCTATTTGGTGTATCCCTCCAGGAACATCAACCCTGTTACAAATCTTTGTGTCATCAAAAAGCAAAAAGACACACCTTACCATCGAGGCCTTCTGCAATTTCGCTGATAAAGATATTAAACAATATGGGTCCCAACACAGATCCCTGAGGTACCCCACTGGTAACAAGACCATGGTCTGAATATACTCCATTGACTACAACCCTCTGTTGTCTGTCCCTCAGCCACTGCCTAATCCATTCAACAATATGGGAGTCCAAGCCCAAAGACTGCAATTTATTGATAAGCCTTCTATGTGGGACAGTATCAAAAGCCTTACTAAAGTCTAGATAAGCGATGTCTACTGCACCTCTGCCATCTATTATTTTAGTCACCCAATCAAAAAAATCAATAAGATTAGTTTGGCAGGATCTCCCTGAAGTAAACCCATGCTGTTTTTCATCTTTCAATCCATGGGATTTTAGATGTTCCACAATCCTCTCCTTAAGTATGGTTTCCATTAATTTCCCCACTATTGATGTCAGGCTTACTGGCCTATAGTTGCCCGATTCCTCCCTACTACCTTACTTGTGAATGGGCACAACATTTGCTAATTTCCAATCTTCTGGGACGACTACTGTTACCAGTGATTGGTTAAATAAATCTGTTAATGGTTTTGCTAGTTCACAGCTGAGCTCTTTTAATAGCTTTGGGTGTATCCCATCAGGCCCCTGTGACTTATTTGTATTAATTTTAGACAGCTGACTTAGAACCTCTTCCTCTGTAAAGACACATGCATCAAAAGATTCATTAGTCTTCCTTCCTAACTGAGGTCCTTTTCCTTCATTTTCCTTTGTAAAAACTGAACAGAAGTATTCATTGAGGCAGTCAGAGAAAACTGCAGAGAATGAAACAGTTGATGCAACCTCCCGTATATCATTTCCAAGTGTGCGAAAAGCTTCCTTCACCTTTGAAACCTCATTGCAAGCCAGATCATTTGTCCCAAGATGGACAATAACATCCACCTCCCTTTCCTGCTTTGCTTGCCTAACAATATTAAGGATACGTCGTCTATCCCTGCTAGCGGTAGCACCAGGGAGACATCTCACAACACCATTTTCCTCAAACTTCACACCTCTTATGATGGAATCACCCACCAACAGCTGCTTACTATCAGTCCTCACCTTCTCCTTTTTGTCTTTGGCTGCAGTCTTGCATAATTTAGGCATGGGAGATGATTGTTTCTCACCCACTGTGCTTGAGCCATCCTCCATGTTGCTCTTGCACTCTGAAAGTGCTGCAAATTCTTATATCTTCCCTGTCTCACAAACCTAAACAACTTTTTAACACTTTCAACTCTCTTCTCCGTCCCCCAGTGCCCCCACTCTTACCTCTCATCTAAGCTGAGGACTTTGCCACATACTTTAAACAAAAGATCGATAACATCACAGAAAGTTTCAGTGCACAGTACCCACAGCCCCTCTACACAACTACTCAGTCCTTTTCTCCCAAAAACCTGCTTCTCCACCATTACAGAAGAAAATCTTTCCACCCTACTCTCCAGATCACATTTCACCACCTGTGTACTTGACCCAATCCCTTCTCACCCCCAACCTCACCACAGTGTTTATCCCAGTCCTGAAAGAGAAAGGTAGTAAAGGGCGGCTCACCTTCTGACTGGTGATGCATAGGTGCTCCAAACTTTTCAAAGGTGAAGGAAGCTTTTCGCACACTTGGAAATGATATACGGGAGGGTGCATCAACTGTTTCATTCTCTGCAGTTTTCTCTGACTGCCTCAATGAATACTTCTGTTCACCATTTATCCCAGTCCTAACTCATCTCTTCAACTTTTCACTAACCTCCGGTGTCTTCACCTCTAGTTTTAAACATGCCACCATTACACCCATCCTCAAAAAGTCTTCACTTGACCCATCTTCTTTGTCCAGTTATCCCCCCATATCACTTATTCCATATGCCTCAAAGCTACTTGAACAACATGTCCATTCTGAACTGCCCTCTTACCACTCCTCCTGCTCATTCTATGACTGACTACAATCTGGCTTCCGACCCCACCACTCGATTGAAACTGCCCTTACCAAAGTCACAAATGACCTGCTAACAGCCAAAACCAAAAAACATTACTGTCTCCTCCTTGATCTGTCCTCTGCCTTTGACACTGTTGAAGACTCCCTTCTGTTACAAACTCTCTCATCTCTTGCCATCATGGGACTGGCCCTCTCCTGGATCACACCATACCTCCCATGGCTTTCAGTATCACTTTTATGATGACACACAAATCTACATCGATGGTCCAGACATCACCATCTTACTATCCAGAATCCCATAATGCCTATCTTCCATATTCTTCTTCTTCTCCTCTCGCTTTCTAAAACTTATAATATCTCCCGCATCTGCGCATTCCTCAACCAGGAGTTTGCAAAAATGCCCTTATCATCTCCCGCCTAGACTACTGTAACATCCTCCTCTGTGGTCTTCCATCTAGCACACTCGCACCCTTCCAATCTATCCTCAACTCTGCTTCCCGACTAATCCACCTCTCCTCTCGTTACCCCTCTGCCTCTCACCTCTGTCAATCACATCACTAGCTCCTCATTGCCCAGCGAATTCAGTTCAAAATACTAACAAATACGTATAAGTCTGTCCACAACCTGTCCACTCCATACATTTCTGAGCTACTTTCCCGATATATCCCCACACGTAATCTTCGATCCTCTCCTCTTATCAGCTCTTCCCACAATTGCCTCCAGGATTTCTCTCGTGCATCCCCCATACTCTTGAACTCTCACCTACAATGAAATCCTTCAAAAGAAACCTGAAAACCCACCTCTTCAGACAAGCCTACAACCAGTGACCCTGCTGCCACTATACCGCCATGACCAGCTTTACTCTCACCTACTGTGTCCTTCTCCCATCCCTTGTAGATTGTAAGCCCTCACAGGCAGGGCCCTCTCTCCTTCTGTACCAGTTTGTAACTCATCTTGTTCATGCTTAGTGCAATTGTCTGTATTATGTATGTATGCCCCTTTTTATATGTACAGCGTCATGGAATGAATGGCCCTTTAATAGTAAATAATAATAACCCCTATTAAATTGTTCTGTCTTGGATTTTCGCAACAAAATGCTAAAAGTAACCCCATATACCTTCACCTCTAACACCGCTAAACCAAAACTCACACTCTGCAATCCATAATGCAGCAAAAAAGGCAGCCACATAAGTCTAAATAAAAATAACTCAAAACAATCCAAAAAAGACATCTAATATTTCCCAGAACTGCACTAACATCTGAGCAAAAATTGTCCTTCTATTATCAAAGGAAAGAAAACATTCCTATAACCCTTTAACATCTGTTTGACTGAGAAATAAATGGATAAAGGCTGCTTGCCTATTTATTTAAGAAAGAAATTAAATTTCTGCTTGCATCTTACTGTTGGATCAAAGAGACAACCAATTGCCCATTAAATTATTAACAACATTTCTAAGATCACGTCCACTTGTAAATTGTCTACTTCCACAGAATCACAAAATAATGTCCATTCCCTCATGCGGCCGAATAACTGGCCCATGTTCTAGGAGCAGAAGATTTATTGATATTATCTGTAATTAGTTCCATATTAGGTCCCACAAGCTGAGCAGGCAAGGAATACCATCCTGAGCCATATCACAAAATCTCTCATACTGGAAATGAGAGAGCACAAGACCAGATGCCTTTAAAGGCTTGGACTTGCCCATAGTGGAACAAGTGAAACCTCTGGTGGGCCCCTAAGCAAGATTGTGCTTCCAGACCCCCAACCCAGGACAAGTGGCAGATGGCACAATAGATTGACTGCACTACATACAGATAGCAAAGAGCATCTCAACCAGTCTATGTCTGTATAAAAAACTGGGAAGATTACTAACCAAAATGCACAGTTTATTATTAGAGATGCATCAGGTGGTGGAGAAGACTTCTAGGCATAGATATAGGCCAGTCAGTATCCTCTTTCCTCAGGTACCTTGATGTTGCCGCAGGGGCCTCCATCATCCATCTTCTTGAGCATCTTGCTGCTGCCTGCTGCTGTGTGAGCAGGTAAAATTTGCATGTAGCTGTACAGCAGGCCCCCAGAAGAAATTTTATTGGTGAGACTTAGGCACCCCAGTCCAACACTGTGCCTTAATAATTTAGCAGTCAGGTCACAGAGAGTGTGAGTAAACCCCTTTATTGTTCATGTACAGAAGTACTATATACATTTATTTCTAAAATTACTACCCCAGACAACAAGTGTAGTAACAACTAGGAACAACTCTAAAATTCCTATTTAAACCATTTTTATGCCATTTTTTTTTACAGACCACTGTCTATTCCTGTCAGCTCCATAATTAATACTACCAGATGCATCTGTAAGCACAAAAAAGATTTATTATATTGAAACTCATCCTGCTAGTCTATTGAATTTACCCAGGAATTCAAGCCAAAAACGTATCCTTTAACCCCTTCCCAACATCTGCCATACAGCAGATATCAGGACTTTGAACATGGCATCCACTCAGGAGCTGAGTAGGTTCCATCACCGCCGAGTGGCAGAGTCCATGATTGGAGACAACACCAATCATGGATTTTTAACTGCTCACAAGCTATGGTCAATAGTGATCACAGCAACTAAGTGGTCATTTACCGGGAGTGCTGCGCTTCCAGTAACAGAACAGCTCCAACGCAGCAAGATTGTAGGAGCCATTCGGTTTCTATGGAAGCCTCTGAAGGCTCTGAGGCCTGCGATAGCAAAGTTCACAAGGAGGGCTTGATAGGAAAGTAGTGATATGTCCATAGACTCCAATGGTAAATCATTACATGCTAAGTAACACAATTCAAGGTTAATGTCCCTTGATGAATTAAAAAAAAAAAAAAAAGGCTTTTAAATATTAAAAAAATATATAAAAATTGTAATCACCCACTTTTCACATTTTACAAATAAAAATAAACAATAAAAGAATAAAGATCATTTGTATCGCCGTCTGCCAAAATGCCTGTACTTTTAAAATATAAACATATTTATCCCATACGATAAACAGTGTAACAGAAACAAGTATCAAAGTGGTTGATTTGCCATTTTTTGGCCACTTCACTTTCCCTCAAAAATGGAATAAAAATAGATCAAAAAGCTATACATACCCCAGAATGATATCAATGAAAAATACAGACCACCCCACAAAAAAGATCTGTTACCCAGCTCCATATAAAATAAATATAAAAAGGTTGGGGGGGGGGGGGGGAATCAGAATATAGCGATGCAAAGAAATAATTTTTAATTTTTTAAAGGTATTAAAACACAAGTACAACTATAAAAATGTGGTATCACTGTAATTGTACCCCCTTCCCGACTGATCAGCGCAGGGATTAAAGATCCTGAAATCTAGCAGCAGCAGGTCGGGTCCTGGCTGACAGACACAGCGGGGACTCTGAGGAGAAGACAGGGGCAGTTTATTACCGCTTCTGCCTTCTCCTGTGCCGGCAGGAGATCGTGGAGGAGTGCAGGCTTGCTTTCCGTCCTGGGATGCGGAGCAAGACATGCCCCACAAGTCATGACCCACAATGCAAATCAATGGGGACGGATCCGTTTTCTCTGACACAATAGAAAACGTATCTGTCCCCTATTGACTTTTAATGGAGTTTATGACGGATCCGTCTTGGGTATGTTAAAGATAATACAACCGGATCCGTTCATAACGGATGCAGATGGTTGTATTATCAGTAACAGGAGCGTTTTTGCTGAACCCTGTGGGATCCAGCAAAAACGCTAGTGTTAAAGTAGCCTCACTCCTATAGAGTGACCCAGTGATAATAAGAACGCCTAATGTCCCCTGGATTTAAAATGCCCCCACAGTGCCCCCAGTATTTATATCGCCCCATAATGTTATAATGCTCGCCCTGAAGTGCTTCCAGTATTTATAATGCCCCCTGAAGTTATATTCCTCCCTGTAGTGTCCTCAGAATTTATAATTCCTGAGCCCCTTCACCATACAGTCCCATGTAAATAACACTATTTCCCTTCCCCCGAAGTAAAGTCCCATGTAAATAACATCACACCATCTCTCCAGCCCCCTCCAAAATACTGTCCCATGTAAATAACACCATTTCACTCCCTTCAGCCCCTCCAATATACAGTCCCATATAAATAAAATCACCACCTCCCCAGCCGCCTTCAACATACACTCCCATGTAAATAATATCACCCCCTCCCCAGCCGCTTCCAACATGCAATCCCATGTAAACATCACCCCCTCAGCATTCAGTCATATGTAAAGAACATCAATCCCTCCCTCAGCCTTCCTCAACATGGAGTCCCATGTAAATAACATCGCCCCTCAACATTCAGTCCCATGTAAATAACATCACTCCCTCCCCCAGCTGCCATCAACATACAGTCCCATATAAATAACATCACTCCCTCCCCCAGCCGCCTTCAACATGGAGTCCCATGTAAATAACATTGCCCCCTCAACATTCATCCCCATGTAAATAACATTACTCCCTCCCACAGCTGCCATCAACATTCAGTCCCATGTAAATAACATCACTCTCACAGCCGCCATCAACACACAGTCCAATGTAAATAACATAATTCCCCCAGCCACCTGCAACATGCAGTCCCATCTAAATAACATCACCCTGCCCAAGCCACCTCCAACATGCAGTCCCATGTAAATAACATCAATCACTCAACATACAGTCCCATGTAAATAACATCCCTCCCTTCAGCCCTAAAATACAGTCCCAGTTAACTAACCACAACTCCCAGCATTATACTCTGCCTCTCACACTGAGAATCTATCCCTTCAATTACCTCTCCTAATGTAGCAGACCCCACATCACTTTCTTCCCCAGGACTTTTCCTCTTCACTACTGAGAGCCCTCCTCTCCTGCACTGGTCACATGATGATTACATCATTGCAGGTCCTTCTCAACCACTGCCTTCAGCACTGGTCACATGGACTGTGATGTCATCAGCTCTTCCAGTGCATTAGATTTAATTGTATTGCCATCTTGAGTTGTATCTATCTGGCAGGCAGGACATTCAGGGCCCAGGCCCCGAATGTTTTAACCTAGCAACACCCCTGGTCAGCAAGGAGGGAACCAGTGCCCCAAAATAACATGGGCCAAGTCAGAAGTAGATTCTAAATTCACCCAGATGGGGGCGGGTGACAGCTATGAATAAGGAGCAGCTGGGCCAGTCGAGCCGCTCTAATACTTTATCAAATTTATCAAATTAGAGACAGAGAAGCCTCCCAACCTTTTATGTAGAAACACGGTCGTCAGTTTATTACGTGGACGGCGTCTCACCCATATGAAAGAGGAGAGATCACAGTGCAATGTCCGAAGTTCAGCTATGGGAACAAGGACAGGGAGGGACCTAAATAGGTACGACAAGCAGGGCAATATTATAATCCTTCGTATTCAGGAAAGTAGGGGTGAGTCCCACCTGCCGAGGTCAGTCCGGATATCTCCAAAAGGAGGGGTATAATTGGTTCGGTATAGCCCTGACAGATGTGGGGTAACATATACACCAAGATAAGAAAGCTTAGTTGGACATGTGCGATAGCCAAATTCGCGTTCAACAAGGGCAATGATAATATTACAGTACATAGCCTCTTATTTTGAAGAATTTATCTGAAGATCAGATACTGAAGAAAATCTAATATATAAAGCTGAGTGTATGTAAGTGTGTGTGTGTGTGCGTGTGTGTATGTATGTATGTATGTCCGCTAAAGGAATCCACACCGTCGCATTTACAATCACGAAATTTGACACACAGGTACATCAGGTGTCCGGGAAGGTTTTAGACCGGGCCTTAGCTCTCTAGCACGTACCGTTCCTGAGATATTTAAAAGAAAAATGCAAATATGGCACATCACATGACCTACATTAGCCAATAGAAGTCTTTCTCTTCATATCCCAACTGCCATACACACGGTCACATGTCCCTTATCAGCCAATAGAAGCTTGCAGGTTCTTAGTCTCCACATACACACAGTTTTACACCAGGTTTCCATAACAACCCAGCCATTTTTCTTCACTACTCTAGGTCAACTTTAAAGAGGCAGGGAGCTGTGGATGACAATGGTAAGGGAGCGAAGTGCTGTGGAGGTCACAGTTCAGGGGGCAGGTAGGGTGGCCATTCAGGCCACCCTCAAAAGACGGACTTTAAAACCCCGCCCCCAAGTCCCGATAAGGCACGCCCCCTCCCACTCCGCAGCTGACAGGAATTGAAAAAATAAAGGTAAAAATCAACTTCTATCAGCTGCAGGGGTGGGAGTGAGGGTGACTTTCTCCCTGCAGCTCACGCTCAGACAGCACAGTGCTGCTGTCTGAGAGTGAGCTGTTCAAAAGAACATCTCTGTGTCCATCCAGGCCCTGCGCCAGACAGAGGACAGAGAGTCTGAAAGCCAGACTGTCCGGCCTAAAAACGGACCTCTGGCCACCCTAGGGGCAGGCTACTGTGGAGGTCACAGTTAAGAGTACGGTCCGCTATGGAGGTCAGTGTTAAGGGGCAGATTGCTGTAGAGGCCACTGTTAAGGGGCGGGGTGTTGTGGAAATCACTGTTAAGGAGATGGGGTTCTATGGAGGTCACTAATAAAGGGGAGGTTGCTGTGGAGGTCACTGTTAAAGAGGCGAGATGCTGTGGAGGTCACTGTTAAGAGGGCGAGATGCTGTCGAGGTCACTGTTAAAGGGGCGGGCTGCTGTGGAGGTCCTGATAAGGGGGCAGGATGCTGTGGACGTCACTCTTAAATGGGCGGGCGCTGTGGAGGTCTCTGTTAAGGGGACAGGTAACTGTGGAGGTCACAGTTAAGGGGACGGTCCGTTATGGAGGTCAGTGTTAAGGGCGGGGTGCTGTAGAGGTCACTGTTAAGGGGGCGAGGTGTTGTGGAGGTCACATTTTAAGGGAACAGAACTCTGTAGAGGTCACTGTTAACGGGGGAGAGTTATTGTGGAAATCACTGTTAACGAGACGGGGTACTGTGGAGGTCACTAATGAAGGGGCAGCCGCTGTGGATGTCACTGTTAAAGGGGAGGGAGCTGTGGATGTTACCAGGGCCGGACTGGGGATAAAAACCAGCCCTGGAAAAAGTTACATACCAGCCCCACAGCATTGCGTCATTATTTACTTGTTTATAATAGGAGAAAGCATTCATTTTAAAACACGTGTGTAAACACGAATATGAACTTTGCCCCACGATAGCTCTTTTGTAGAACCCCCATAAAAACTTACAATTACTTGGCTTGGCCCTTGGGGATCTCGGACGCCACTTCAACACTTTGGCCGGGGGCTCGGCGGAGCTGATGTTGTGCTTTATCCTAATGAGAAAGATTTCATAATAAGGATTTGGAGAAGGGGCAGAGGGATAGCAGAGCAGGGAGAGGCTGGTGCTGCTACTAGGGGGTCATACCATGGGGGAGTAATAAAGCCCACCATAATGCCCCCCCCCAGTAGTAATAATTCTCCTTATAATATGCAAAACATACCCCTTTGTAATGCCCCCAGTTGAGCTAATGTTCCCATAATGTGCCAACATAAAATACCCCTTCTCAGTGCCCCCGTAGATGACCCCCATAGTGCTCCCCCCTTCCCCATAGTACCCACCATAATGTGTCCCAGTATAAAATGCCCCTATACAGAGCCCCCCATATAAAATATCTTCTTTTTAGCCTCAGTAGATGCCCCTATAGTGCCCCCCAATAATCTGCAGTAAGATGTGCCCCCATAGATGCCCCCATATCATGTGCCAGTAGCCAGAGCCCCCCCCATATCATGTGCCAGTAGCCAGAGTGCCCCCATATCATGTGCCAGTAGCCAGAGTGCCCCCATATCATGTGCCAGTAGCCCCCCATATCATGTGCCAGTAGCCCCCCTTATTGCCAATAGCCCCCTTATGGGCCAGTAGCCCCCCTTATGTGCCAATAGCCCCCTTATGTGCCAATAGCCCCCCTTATGTGCCAGTAGCCCCCTTATGGGCCAGTAGCCCCCCTTATCATGTGCCAGTAGCCCCCTTTATCATGTGCCAGTAGCCCCCCTTATCATGTGCCAGTAGCCCCCCTTATCATGTGCCAGCCCAGTAGTCCCCCCTTATCATGTGCCAGCCCAGTAGCCCCCCTTATGTGCCAGCCCAGCCCAGTAGTCCCCCCTTATCATGTGCCAGCCCAGCCCAGTAGTCCCCCCTTATCATGTGCCAGCCCAGTAGTCCCCCCTTATGTGCCAGCCCAGCCCAGTATTGTACCTATATAAATAAAAAAATAAAAAATAAAAAACTTATACTTACCTCCAGCAATGTGATGCGATGCAGGCCGCCTCTTCCGTCTGTGTCCCTCGCTATACGGCAGTCAGGCGACGCGATGACGTCATCGCGCCGCCTGCACCGGCCTCTGATAGGCTGCCAGCACTAGGCCGGCAGCCTATCAGAGGAACAGGAGGGGACACACCTCTCCCTCCTCTGCCGCAGCACAGGCATCTGTATTGCCGTCCTGAGGACGGCAATACAGATGACTATGGAGATGAGCGCTTCCGCAATGGAAGAGCTCATCTCCTGCTCTGCCCTGCCGCCGGCCGCGGCCGCCCCCACTTGTCACCAGGGCCGCGGCCTTGCGGCACTCAGGCTTGCCGGCCCACCGGGAAATTTCCCGGTATCCCGGCAGGCCAGTCCGGCCCTGGATGTTACTGTTAAGGGGGCAGGCCGCTGTGGAGGTCACTGTTAAAGGGGCGGGGTAGATGTCACTGTTATAGTGGATACTGTAGATATCTTTTAACAACACACACAACTATGTGTACTGTACACAGTACTGTGTACAGTTCTGGGCTCCTGTGAACAAGGAAGACATAGCAGAGCTGGAGAGGGTCCAGAGGAGGGCAACTAAAGTAATAACTGGAATGGGGCAACTACAGTACCCTGAAAGATTATCAAAATTAGGGTTATTCACGTTAGAAAAAAGACGACTGAGGGGAGATCTAATTACTATGTATAAATATATCAGGGGGCAGTACAGAGATCTATCCCATCATCTATTTATCCCCAGGACTGTGACTGTGATGAGGGGACATCCTCTGCGTTTGGAGGAAAGAAGGTTTGTACACAAACATAGAAAAGGGTTCTTTACGGTAAGAGCAGTGAGACTATGGAACTCTCTGCCTGAGGAGGTGGTGATGGTGAGTACAATAAAGGAATTCAAGAGGGGCCTGGATGTATTTCTGGAGTGTAATAATATTACAGGCTATAGCTACTAGAGAGGGGTCGTTGATCCAGGGAGTTATTCTGATTGCCTGATTGGAGTCGGGAAGGAATTTTTTATTCCCCTAAAGTGAGGAAAATTGGCTTCTACCTCACAGGGTTTTTTTGCCTTCCTCTGGATCAACTTGTAGGATGACAGGCCGAACTGGATGGACAAATGTCTTTTTTCGGCCTTATGTACTATGTTACTATGTTACTATGTTACAAAATATACCCGTGCAGATCCTTCTGCTAGTTGCTTAAATAAAACAGTGAGATTGGGACAGGAGACAGCTGCATTAGTGAGGGTAAGCAAAAGGTAATCTGCGAAGAGATTCACCTTCAGTTCATGGAGACCTATATATTAACCCCTTTGATATAGGATTCCTGCCATATCAAGGCAGCAAGGGGTTCCATGACTAGGGCAAAAAGAGCTGGGGACAGGGGGACACCCTGCTGCGTTCCTTTACCAATCGTAATGGGAGAAGGGGCCAAGGAAGGTAATTTAAGAAAGGCAGAGGGATCGGAATAAAGGGCAGTGAGGACATGAACAAACGGATCCTGAAAACCCACTTTTCCAAGGACAGCAAAAAGATAATCCCAGGACAGTCAATCAAATGCCTTTTCAATGTCCAGGGAAAGTGGAGTAAGGGGCATATGAGAATTTTGCGCACCTTGTCAGGAGCTTCTTGTTGGGGGAGAAGGCCCACCTGATCAGGGTGTACTAGTTGAGGGAGCATCTGGTTAAGTCTATGAGATAATATTGAAGTGAAAATCTTTGCATCCAGATTAGGGAGGGATATCGGCCTGTAATTAGCAGGGAAATGGGGGTTTATATTGGGCTTCGGAGTAACCGTAATAAGAGCGTCTAGGAAACTCAGGCATGGCATGAACCCCTGAAGCAGATAATTACACGAATTCTTTATGTAATGTGCTAAAGTGGTAGCAAACTTTTTTTAAAATAAAGAGTAGTCAGTCTGCCTGGACCCATTGCCTTCCCCAATTTTAGGAGCTTGAGCGCCATATCGACCTTAATATATGAAATTTCCCTACTGAGTTAGTGGAGGGTCTCCTGGGTTAAACCAGGTAGACAGGGGAGGACTGGGAACTTAAAATGGTCCTGAAAAAATACTAAAAGTGGCCCCATTTTGTAGTCCGCTCCAAATTGATGGAAGGCAGGGCCAGCAATACCATATTGTGGCACATTATACCACCCAAACAGAGCCAAATACCACAGTCCATTACAAAATACTGCCGCCAGCAGCACAAAATACATCCCCAAAATCTGACACTGGCAGGTTGTTAGGAGGGCCCAGGCAGCCCCCTGGGCATCAGCCCACCGGGAAATTTCCCTGTAAGATCTATGGCCACTTTGCCCCTGCAGTTGCGAGGAACATAGCCATGGAGGTGGGTGAGGAGGGTGGCCTATGTTTGTAAAATGCCTGATAGAAACTGGAGAAACTATCATAGATTCGGTTAGGGTTGCTAGTGACCTCACCTTTCTGAGTTTGTATTTTAAGAACTTGATAAAGTTGCTGACGGTCTTTCAATTTTTTAGCAAGGAGTTTGTCAGGTTTGTTCGCCCACTTGTAGTATTTAGCTTGCATCCATCGTAGAGCTTTTTCCTATGGGAAAGTAGCGTGTTTAACAGCAATTTAGTAACTTTGATACCCTGATGTAAGTATAAAGAAGGGTGTTGTTGGTGAACATAGACCAAGTGACAAAGGCTGAGCGGATCGGACCGCAGGGGCAGTATGTGAGTGCACGGTGGGCTGATGGGGGTAGTAGTCGTACTCACGGTTTTGCAGCACCCTGGGTCGGCGTGCAGTGATGAGGATGAGGAAGACAGCACTAAATCCTCCTGGGCACTCTCTATTGCAGGGAACACCAACCAGATGGAATTTGAGTTGCCCTCGATGGTAATGGGTATGCTTAGGGTGCTTTGGTGGCTGGGCCCCTGTGTTGTTTATGACGCCATCACCGTAAGGTGCAATTAGGAGATAGCGTAGAATGATGAGAGAGGCAGTAGTTGAACCAAACAGGAACTTTACTTGTAAATTGTAGTCTTGCAATAAGTATCATCAAATAGCAGCACTTTGTCATAAATACAGATGGTAAAGCTGTAAATCCCAATAACAGGCTCAGTGAGGTGGTGCATGTAGGTTCCAGCTCAACTGTATAGGAGTAATGATCTTACTTGTACTTGGTTCCTGATTTTGCTCTGGTTACTCAGCCTTTCAATAATAGTTTGGATCCTCTGTAAGTTCTATTCTGCAATTCAGCAATATTCAGTGATTCAGTAATTCAGCAACCCAAGGGCGGTCTCCCTCATGGCAGGCAAACTCGCTGCTCCATTCTTTGAAAAGGTTGAAAAAGATACAGCAATTATTCTCTCAATCCCTGGAAGGGTCCCTGGAAGGGGTATTACAGTAAAGGATCAATAAGTCCTAGTCTTGGACTACAAAGGTTGAAGTAGCTTGATTCCCTGGGCTAGGCCCAGGAGAACAGAGACAAGTCTGTCTCCTCTCCTCCTAACTCCTCATCTCCCTCTAACTTCCTGTGGCTGACCTACAGTGGATATAAAAAAGTCTACACACCACTGTTAAAATGTCAGGTTTCTGTGCTGTAAAAAAATGAGACAAAGATAAATCATTTCAGAACTTTTTCCACCTTTAATGTGACCTATAAACTGTACAACGCAATTGAAAAACAAACTGAAATCTTTTAGGTGGAGGGAAGAAAGAAAATAAATAATAATAATAATGTGGTTGCATAAGTGTGCACACCCTCTTATAACTGGGGATATAGCTGTGTTCAGAATTAAGCAATCACATTCAAAATCATGTTAAATAGGAGTCGGCATACACCTGCCATCATTTAAAGTGCCTCTGATTAACCCCAAATAAAGTTCAGCTGCTCTAGTTGATCTTTCCTGAAATTTTCTTAGTTGCATCCCACAGCAAAAGCCATGGTCCACAGAGAGCTTCCAAAGCATCAGAGGGATCTCATTGTTAAAAGGTATCAGTCAGGAGAAGGGTACAAAATAATTTCCAAGGCATTAGATATACCATGGAACACAGTGAAGACAGCTATCATCAAGTGGAGAAAATATGGTACAACAGTGACATTACCAAGAACGGGACGTCCCTCCAAAATAGATGAAAAGACGAGAAGAAAATTGGTCTGGGAGGCTACCAAGAGGCCTAGAGCAACATTAAAGGACCTGCAGGAATATCTGGCAAGTACTGGCTATGTGGTACATGTTAGAGACAAATAGTATGAGACTGGCACTCAATTATGTGGATCATATAGATTGTGGCAATTTATTACAGTAATTAATCACACTTAAAAAGGGTATACAATAAAATACAATCCCATGAAATAAAATCAAAAATAATATAAAATGAATCCGCAGAGTAAAAACACACTTGAAACGCTCAGTCAAGGTATATACTGTATCACCTTCAATTAATTAAGGTTGAGCGTATAGTTCATAAAAGGAAGTTCCAGGTCCGGCACTGTTTTTTGAGAAGACAATTACTTCCTTAATAATCACAATGTTCTCTCAGAAGTATTCCCTTGTTTAACCACTTAAGGACCACAGGTTTATACCCCCCTAAAGACCAGGCCCTTTTTTACAAATCGGCACTACACTACTTTCACCGTTTATTGCTCGGTCATGCAACTTACCACCCAAATGAATTTTACCTCCTTTTCTTCTCACTAATAGAGCTTTCATTTGGTGGTATTTCATTGCTGCTGACATTTTTACTTTTTTTGTTATTAATCGAAATTTAACGATTTTTTTTGCAAAAAAATGACATTTTTCACTTTCAGTTGTAAAATTTTGCAAAAAAAAACGAGATCCATATAGAAATTTTGCTCTAAATTTATAGTTCTACATGTCTTTGATAAAAAAAAAATGTTTGGGTAAAAAAAAAATGGTTTGGGTAAAAGTTATAGCGTTTACAAACTATGGTACAAAAATGTGAATTTCCGCTTTTTGAAGCAGCTCTGACTTTCTGAGCACCTGTCATGTTTCCTGAGGTTCTACAATGGCCAGACAGTACAAACACCCCACAAATGACCCCATTTCGGAAAGTACACACCCTAAGGTATTCGCTGATGGGCATAGTGAGTTCATAGAACTTTTTATTTTTTGTCACAAGTTAGCGGAAAATGATGATTTTTTTTTTTATTTTTTTTTCTTACAAAGTCTCATATTCCACTAACTTGTGACAAAAAATAAAAACTTCTATGAACTCACTATGCCCATCCCGAAATACCTTGGGGTCTCTTCTTTCCAAAATGGGGTCACTTGTGGGGTAGTTATACTGCCCTGGCATTCTAGGGGCCCAAATGTGTGGTAAGGAGTTTGAAATCAAATTCTGTAAAAAATGACCTGTGAAATCCGAAAGGTGCTCTTTGGAATATGGGCCCCTTTGCCCACCTAGGCTGCAAAAAAGTGTCACACATCTGGTATCTCTGTATTCAGGAGAAGTTGAGGAATGTGTTTTGGGGTGTC
The DNA here is from genome assembly GCF_905171765.1 of Bufo bufo. Taxonomy (NCBI): domain Eukaryota; kingdom Metazoa; phylum Chordata; class Amphibia; order Anura; family Bufonidae; genus Bufo; species Bufo bufo. Next base: position 156,271,129 of record NC_053394.1, read on the forward strand.
TTTTTACATATACCCATGCTGGGTGAGATAAATATCTTGGTCAAATGCCAACTTTGTATAAAAAAATGGGAAAAGTTGTCTTTTGCCAAGATATTTCTCTCACCCAGCATGGGTATATGTAAAATGACACCCCAAAACACATTCCCCACCTTCTCCTGAGTACGGCAATACCAGATGTGTGACACTTTTTTGCAGCCTAGGTGGGCAAAGGGGCCCATATTCCAAAGAGCACCTTTCGGATTTCACAGGTCATTTTTTACAGAATTTGATTTCAAACTCCTTACCACACATTCGGGCCCCTAGAATGCCAGGGCAGTATAACTACCCCACAAGTGACCCCATTTTGGAAAGAAGACACCCCAAGGTATTCCGTGAGGGGCATGGCAAGTTCCTAGAATTTTTTATTTTTTGTCACAAGTTAGTGGAAAATGATGATTTTTTTTTTTTTTTTTTTCATACAAAGTCTCATATTCCACTAACTTGTGACAAAAAATAAAAACTTCCATGAACTCACTATGCCCATCAGCGAATACCTTGGGGTCTCTTCTTTCCAAAATGGGGTCACTTGTGGGGTAGTTATACTGCCCTGGCATTCTAGGGGCCCAAATGTGTGGTAAGGAGTTTGAAATCAAATTCTGTAAAAAATTACCTGTGAAATCCGAAAGGTGCTCTTTGGAATATGGGCCCCTTTGCCCACCTAGGCTGCAAAAAAGTGTCACACATCTGGTATCTCTGTATTCAGGAGAAGTTGAGGAATGTGTTTTGGGGTGTCTTTTCACATATACCCATGCTGGGTGAGATAAATATCTTGGTCAAATGCCAACTTTGTATAAAAAAATGGGAAAAGTTGTCTTTTGCCAAGATATTTCTCTCACCCAGCAGGGGTATATGTAAAATGACACCCCAAAACACATTCCCCACCTTCTCCTGAGTACGGAGATACCAGATGTGTGACACTTTTTTGCAGCCTAGGTGGGCAAAGGGGCCCATATTCCAAAGAGCACCTTTCGGATTTCACAGGTCATTTTTTACAGAATTTGATTTCAAACTCCTTACCACACATTTGGGCCCCTAGAATGCCAGGGCAGTATAACTACCCCACAAGTGACCCCATTTTGGAAAGAAGAGACCCCAAGGTATTCGCTGATGGGCATAGTGAGTTCATGGAAGTTTTTATTTTTTGTCACAAGTTAGTGGAATATGAGACTTTGTATGAAAAAAAAATAAAATAATAAATCAGCATTTTCCACTAACTTGTGACAAAAAATAAAAAATTCTAGGAACTCGCCATGCCCCTCACGGAATACCTTGGGGTGTCTTCTTTCCAAAATGGGGTCACTTGTGGGGTAGTTATACTGCCCTGGCATTTTCCAGGGGCCCTAATGTGTGGTAAGTAGGTAAATGACCTGTGAAATCCTAAAGGTGCTCTTTGGAATATGGGCCCCTTTGCCCACCTAGGCTGCAAAAAAGTGTCACACATGTGGTATCGCCGTATTCAGGAGAAGTTGGGGAATGTGTTTTGGGGTGTCATTTTACATATACCCTTGCTGGGTGAGAGAAATATCTTGGCAAAAGACAACTTTTCCCATTTTTTTATACAAAGTTGGCATTTGACCAAGATATTTCTCTCACCCAGCATGGGTATATGTAAAATGACACCCCAAAACACATTCCCCAACTTCTCCTGAGTACGGCGATACCAGATGTGTGACACTTTTTTGCAGCCTAGATGCGCAAAGGTGCCCAAATTCCTTTTAGGAGGGCATTTTTAGACATTTGGATACCAGACTTCTTCTCACGCTTTGGGGCCCCTAGAATGCCAGGGCAGTATAAATACCCCACATGTGACCCCATTTTGGAAAGAAGACACCCCAAGGTATTCAATGAGGGGCATGGCGAGTTCATAGAAATTTTTTTTTTTTGGCACAAGTTAGCGGAAATTGATATTTTTTATTTTTTTCTCACAAAGTCTCCCGTTCCGCTAACTTGGGACAAAAATTTCAACCTTTCATGGACTCAATATGCCCCTCACGGAATACCTGGGGGTGTCTTCTTTCCGAAATGGGGTCACATGTGGGGTATTTATACTGCCCTGGCATTCTAGGGGCCCTAAAGCGTGAGAAGAAGTCTGGAATATAAATGTCTAAAAAATTTTACGCATTTGGTTTCCGTGAGGGGTATGGTGAGTTCATGTGAGATTTTATTTTTTGACACAAGTTAGTGGAATATGAGACTTTGTATGAAAAAAAAAAATAATAATTCCGCTAACTTGGGCCAAAAAAATGTCTGAATGGAGCCTTACAGGGGGTTGATCAATGACAGGGGGGTGATCAATGACAGGGGGTTGATCAATGACAGGGGGGTGATCAGGGAGTCTATATGGGGTGATAACCACAGTCATTGATCACGCCCGTGTAAGGCTTCATTCAGACGTCCGTATGCGTTTTGCGGATCCGATCCATCTATCAGTGCATCCGTAAAAATCATGCGGACATCTGAATGGAGCTTTACAGGGGGGTAATCAATGACAGGGGGGTGATCAGGGAGTCTATATGGGGTGATCACCACAGTCATTGATCATGCCCCTGTAAGGCTTCATTCAGACGTCCGGATGCGTTTTGCGGATCCGATCCATCTATCAGTGGATCCGTAAAAATCCTGCGGACGTCTGAATGGAGCTTTACAGGGGGGTAATCAATGACAGGGGGGTAATCAATGACAGGGGGTGATCAGGGAGTCTATATGGGGTGATCACCACAGTCATTGATCACGCCCCTGTAAGGCTTCATTCAGACGTCCGGATGCGTTTTGCGGATCCGATCCATCTATCAGTGGATCCGTAAAAATCATGCGGACGTCTGAATGGAGCTTTACAGGGGGGTAATCAATGACAGGGGGGTAATCAATGACAGGGGGGTGATCAGGGAGTCTATATGGGGTGATCACCACAGTCATTGATCACGCCCCTGTAAGGCTTCATTCAGACGTCCGGATGCGTTTTGCGGATCCGATCCATCTATCAGTGCATCCGTAAAAATCATGCGGACATCTGAATGGAGCTTTACAGGCGGGTAATCAATGACAGGGGGGTGATCACCACAGTCATTGATCATGCCCCTGTAAGGCTTCATTCAGACGTCCGGATGCGTTTTGCGGATCCGATCCATCTATCAGTGCATCCGTAAAAATCATGCGGACATCTGAATGGAGCTTTACAGGGGGGTGATCAGGGAGTCTATATGGGGTGATCACCACAGTCATTGATCATGCCCCTGTAAGGCTTCATTCAGACGTCCGGATGCGTTTTGCGGATCCGATCCATCTATCAGTGCATCCGTAAAAATCATGCGGACATCTGAATGGAGCTTTACAGGGGGTTGATCAGGGAGTCTATATGGGGTGATCACCACAGTCATTGATCATGCCCCTGTAAGGCTCCATTCAGACGTCCGTATGCGTTTTGCGGATCCGATCCATCTATCAGTGGATCCGTAAAAATCATGCGGACGTCTGAATGGAGCTTTACAGGGGGGTAATCAATGACAGGGGGGTAATCAATGACAGGGGGGTGATCAGGGAGTCTATATGGGGTAATCACCACAGTCATTGATCATGCCCCTGTAAGGCTTCATTCAGACGTCCGGATGCGTTTTGCGGATCCGATCCATCTATCAGTGGATCCGTAAAAATCATGCGGACATCTGAATGGAGCTTTACAGGGGGGTAATCAATGACAGGGGGGTAATCAATGACAGGGGTGTGATCAGGGAGTCTATATGGGGTGATCAGGGGCTAATAAGGGGTTAATAAGTGACAGGGGGGGGGTGTAGTGTAGTGTAGTGGTGCTTGGTGCTACTTTACTGAGCTACCTGTGTCCTCTGGTGGTCGATCCAAACAAAGGGGACCACCAGAGGACCAGGTAGCAGGTATATTAGACGCTGTTATCAAAACAGCGTCTAATATACCTGTTAGGGGTTAAAAAAAACACATCTCCAGCCTGCCAGCGAACGATCGCCGCTGGCAGGCTGGAGATCAACTCTCTTACCTTCCGTTCCTGTGAGCGCGCGCGCCTGTGTGCACGCGTTCACAGGAAATCTCGGCTCACGCGAGATGACGCCTATTGGCGTTAGCGTAGCCTGGGGGAGCCGCCGCGATGACGCCTTTCGGCGTTAGCGTGGCGGCAAGCGGTTAAGGGCAATGAAAACAGTAATAGAGTCCGAAAAACGGGACCTTAATGTTCCGGTATATATTAATATAAACTGTGCGTGGTGAGTGAGGCGTAGATTGATCTCTTACCCCATGCCGCTTGGAAATTGCTTATCTCCACTCACCACCTTGTACCGGCGTCTTCTTCTCCCGTTTGGCGTCCTCGTCCGAGACTTCCGGGTCACGTGGTATATGTCTCGCGGGACTTGGTCTGTTTGGTCCGGTGTTGCTTACGAATATTTATTCGTCGATTCTTGTGAAGCGCTTCACGGATCAAGTAGTCGGTCCTCTGTAGTTAGTCCAGATCTCTCTTTATAGGGGTGAACTTACGCCAAACGCGTTTCGGGGACCTCTCTCCCCTTCCTCAGTGGCTCAACCCCCATTACAATGTCACTTCCTTTTATAGTTCACTTTGAATTATCGAAAACCTGAACCGGAATCGGATTTTCAGCTCTCTGTCGCAACCATGCGTTATTGGTGCGATTTTTCATACAGGAAGTGCAGAATTATTAGGCAAGTTGTATTTTTGAGGATTCATTTTATTATTGAACAACAACCATGTTCTCAATGAACCCAAAAAACTCATTAATATCAAAGCTGAATATTTTTGGAAGTAGTTTTTAGTTTGTTTTTAGTTTTAGCTATTTTAGGGGGATATCTGTGTGTGCAGGTGACTATTACTGTGCATAATTATTAGGCAACTTAACAAAAAACAAATATATACCCATTTCAATTATTTATTTTTACCAGTGAAACCAATATAACATCTCAACATTCACAAATATACATTTCTGACATTCAAAAACAAAACAAAAACAAATCAGTGACCAATATAGCCACCTTTCTTTGCAAGGACACTCAAAAGCCTGCCATTCATGGATTCTGTCAGTGTTTTGATCTGTTCACCATCAACATTGCGTGCAGCAGCAACCACAGCCTCCCAGACACTGTTCAGAGAGGTGTACTGTTTTCCCTCCTTGTAAATCTCACATTTGATGATGGACCACAGGTTCTCAATGGGGTTCAGATCAGGTGAACAAGGAGGCCATGTCATTAGATTTTCTTCTTTTATACCCTTTCTTGCCAGCCACGCTGTGGAGTACTTGGACGCGTGTGATGGAGCATTGTCCTGCATGAAAATCATGTTTTTCTTGAAGGATGCAGACTTCTTCCTGTACCACTGCTTGAAGAAGGTGTCTTCCAGAAACTGGCAGTAGGACTGGGAGTTGAGCTTGACTCCATCCTCAACCCGAAAAGGCCCCACAAGCTCATCTTTGATGATACCAGCTGTAGCGGAGTGCGATATTAGAATCCACGATCTCCGCTGGTATAACAGGTAAATCCGCAGTAACGCTGAACAGTAAGGCAATGTTCCCAATCCTCCCAATAACCGGACGAGACACAGTCTGGGAGTCAACTAACTTTACTAGGCACAGCACACATGTTTCATACCCCTCAACAGCCTCATTTACATACAATAGGGTGAATAGATTACTATAATACAAGGAAAGGTGGGGGCAGACAATAGCAAGGGCTGATGGGAGGTTGAGGGGGGTGTGTGGACAGCCGAACCTAAAATAATATAAAAGAGTCCATCTGTTACAGCCCAATATACATAGCAAAACAGATATAGCATACAGCACAACCTACAGACAACCTTTCTTACATTATAGTCCAGAAGTGGCTAGGTTTGCCACAATGCTCCCCCAGAACCAAGCCGGCATACACAGTCTGATCCCAACGGATCGGCTTGGGGATGTCCGGGAGAGTACTCACAGATCACTTTTCAAGTTCAGTTTGTCTGGATAACCCGTCGGCGTTACCGTTTTGTTTCCCTGGGCGGTAGTGGATGGTAAAGTCAAACGGCTGCAGCGCCAAACTCCAGCGCAGCAGCCGGGCATTGTCTCCAGCCACACGGTTTAGCCACACCAACGGGTTGTGATCTGTGAGTAAGGAAAAAGGTTGTCCATACAAATACGGCTGTAACTTTTTGAGGGCCCACACCACGGCCAGGCACTCCTTCTCAATGGCGGCATAGCTTACTTCTCGTGGCAATAACTTTCGGCTCAAGTAAGCTACGGGGTGTTCTCCGCCATCGGCTCCAACCTGGCTCAGCACTGCTCCCAATCCAAACATTGAAGCGTCTGTGTGAACAAGAAATCTTTTAGTTGGATCAGGAGCAGCAAGTACGGGAGCATTAGTTAGAGCAGTCTTCAGTTGTTGGAATGCCTGATCACACTCTGGGGCCCAGACCACCTGTCGAGGCAGATTCTTACGTGTCAAGTCAGTCAGGGGTTTGGCCAGGGCGCTATAATTGGGCACGAATTTTCTATAGTACCCTGCGGTACCCAGAAACGCTAGCACTTGGGTTTTTGTCCTAGGGGTGGGCCATTTAGCTACAGCTTCACTTTAGCTGGTTCCGGTTTCTGTTGCCCGCTTCCCACCCGGTGGCCCAAGTACTGCACTTCGGCCATCCCTATATGACACTTGCTGGGTTTCAGTGTAAACCCTGCCTCTCCAATACGATCTAGGATGGCCCCTATGTGTTGTAGGTGCTCTGCCCAGGTCTGGCTGAATATAGCGATGTCGTCTAAGTAGGCACAGGCGTATTCCTGGAATCCGTCCAGTAACCGATCTACCATCCGCTGAAAAGTTGCCGGAGCGTTTTTCATCCCGAATGGCATGACCCGAAATTGATACAGGCCAAACGGGGTGACAAACGCCGACTTGGGGATGGCATCCTCGGCTAGTGGAATCTGCCAGTATCCCTTACATAAATCTATGGTAGTGAGATACTGGCCCCGTGCCATCTTATCCAGCAGCTCGTCTATCCGAGGCATCGGATAGGCATCAGACACCGTTTTGTCATTTAGCCTCCGGTAGTCGACACAGAAACGTGTCGTGCCGTCCTTCTTGGGTACCAGCACTACCGGCGATGCCCAGGGGCTATCAGAAGGTTCGATAACCCCTAGCTGCAACATCTCGTCAATTTCAGTTTTGATATGTGTCCTGACTGCTTCAGGGACGCGATATGGAGTCTGCCGCATAGGTAGCTGTCCCGGGGTTTCGACTCGGTGGGTGGCTAGCGGAGTGTACCCAGGCAAATTGGAGAAGGTAGCCCCTTTAGCTATAATCAGCTCTTGTACCTGGGCACGCTCCTGAGGGCTTAGCCGCTCCCCCAGCTGAACCCCCTTGGAGGGCTCTGTCTGGTCTTCCTGTTCTAATAGGTCAGGTAGGGGCAGATTCTCCTGATCCTCAGAGGCTGAGGCGCATATCGCCGCCACGTCCTCTATCCTCTCATGGTAGGGTTTGAGCATGTTTATATGGAGCATGCGTCTCTTCCCTACCCCTGAGCAGGGGCCAATCACATAGGTGGTGTCACATCTCTGCTCCACCACCTGGTATGGGCCTTGCCAGATGGCCTGCAGCTTGTCTGTGCGGACGGGTTTTAGAATCAAAACCTTCTGCCCCACTTGAAAGCTGCGGTCTCTGGCTCCCCTATCGTACCAGCGGCGCTGGCGTTGCTGGGCCGCCCGGAGGTTGGTGCGCACAGTCTGAGTCAGCGCCTCCAGACGGTCCCGGAACTCCAGTACGTAAGATACGATAGGGGTTCCATCTGGGCTACTCTCACCCTCCCAATGCTCCCTAATTAGGTCTAACGGCCCTCGTACCCTTCTTCCAAACAGTAATTCAAACGGAGAAAACCCTGTCGATTCTTGGGGTACCTCCCTGTATGCGAAGAGCAGGTGGGGTAAAAACCGCTCCCAGTCTTTGTGCGCTTCTCCAAACGTACGGAGCATCTGTTTCAGCGTACCGTTAAATCTTTCGCATAGGCCATTGGACTGGGGGTGGTAGGCCGAATTTATTATTGGCTTAATGCCACATATCCTCCACAGTTGTTGGGTGACCTCGGCAGTGAATTGGGTGCCCCTATCGGATATTATTTCTTGGGGAAATCCTACCCGGGAAAATATCTTCATTAAAGCCTCGGCCACCGTTTCAGCATGGATATTAGTGAGGGCTACGGCCTCAGGGTATCGTGTGGCATAGTCCACTACTGTTAAGATAAACCTTTTCCCAGAGGGACTGGGTTTGGGTAAGGGCCCCACTATGTCGACGGCCACCCTACTGAAAGGTTCTGAAATAATAGGGAGGGGACATAATTTAGCTTTGTGGCGGTCACCTCGCTTGCCTACTCGCTGGCAGACATCACAGGAGGTGCAGTACTGCCTCACATCTTTAGAAATCCCTGGCCAGAAAAATGCATGGGTTAACCTATATCGGGTACGGGTCATCCCTAGATGCCCAGACAAGGGAATATCGTGCGCAATCCTAAGTAGCTCTTGCCGATATTTCTGGGGAACCACTAACTGTTTGGTGGTCACTGTGACTGACCCCCCCACCCCTCTTTCAGCAATCCGGTACAGTAGCCCCTTCTCCCACGTGTACCGCTCCCCCTCTAACCCAGCCTGGTCGGTGTGTACTCTGTCCCTATATATCTGTAGCGTGGGGTCTGACTTTACCTCTGCCTCAAATGTAGTTGGGGTATCCCAGGACATACGTGTCGTGTGGGGGTCATGGTCTCGTACCTGAGCCTCAGAATGTGCTAGTGGAGCCGTGATGCGAGCCTGCTGCCGTGTGGTCACTGGATGAGCTTCCTGGTGTGGAGCCTGGGGCACAAAAGCAGAGGTCATCTGGCCCAAGTCATTCCCCCGTACAACATCTGCTGGTAGATTTTGCATGAGGCCCACTTCCACAACCCCCTCTCCCACACCCCAATCCAAATGCACTTTAGCAGTGGGTAGTCGGTACACTGCTCCCCCCTGCCACCCTTACGGCCACTGATCCGCCAGTGTGAGCGGAACCTGGAACCAGATGGGGTGCGATCAAGGTGAGCGTGGCTCCGGAATCTCGGAGCCCTTGTACTTCCTTCCCTTCCAGGGTCACCAGCTGGCGATGATGCTGTCTGTTGTCGGTGGCTCGAACGGACATCACCTCGTGTAATACCCCTAGAGGTTCCTCGGCTTGCACACTCCACATCTGTTGGGCAGCTGGCTCCCGCTGATAATGGAGGGCAGCAGCCCTTGGTGCCGGATTCGGTCGAGCTTGGTTCCAGGCGGGTCTGCCTCGATTTTGGGTGCACTCACGGGCCATATGCCCCCACTGTTTGCAGGTGTGGCACTGGATATTGGCACGTCCATTATACCTGGAGGGTGGTGGTAGGTTCCCTGGGGACGGGCGAAAAGGAGATGCAGGGGGAGCGTGGGGGGGTGGAATGCTGGGTGACCCCGCGGGTAACTTTTGGGGAGGGTTACCTGATGCCTTCTCGCATCAAAATGCTGATCGGCTAAGCGTGCCGCTTCTGTTAGGGTGAGAGGCTTCCTGTCCCGCACCCATTCTTGTGTCTCTGGAGACAAACCGTTGAAGAATTGCTCCAACAGCATTAACTGCCGCAATTCTTCCATAGTAGTGGCTTGGCTGGCTTGTATCCACCCTTGTGATGCTTGGTCCAGCTTGTGTGCCCACTCAGCATGAGAATCTTTCTCTGGTTTTCGCAGGTTTCTAAATTTCCGCCGGTATGCTTCTGGGGTAATGGCATACCTCTCTAATATCGCTCGCTTTACTTTTTCATAATCTTTGCTGTCCTCGCTGGGTACAGCGCGATATGCTTCCGCTGCCCGCCCTGCTAGCTTGCCTGCCAGCAAGGGGACCCATACTGCCCGTTCCAAGTCATGTAAATCACACAGCCTTTCAAAATTCTGTAAAAACCCATCAATCTCATCCTTCTCCTCGCAAAATACTTTAAAGGCATGATAGGGAATTTTGGGTTTTACCTGGCTGTAGAGTGACCCAGTGGTGGATTCCGCTCGGGACGGTGCATGCTGTGGGCTGTGTGCCATCACGTACTCCTGCACATTGGCCATTACCATTTGCATCATGGCCTCTGATATAGGCTGTGGCAGAAATTCCAGCCTGGTTCTCATTTCCCTCTGGTAGAGTGTCTCCTCCATGGCTGCTGGGGGTGTAGCGCTGCGGGCTCTGTCTCCCTCTATCAGCTCACAATTAGTATGTCCTTGGGTTTGTTGCTGGCTACTTTACCCCTGGCTTCCAATAGCTCTTTCAATGTCCGCCGTTTCAAAGCAGCATAATCAATCTCCATTCACCTCGCTGTTCGTTCCTTTGTTCCATACGAATTGCCCTTCACTTTCCTTGTTCGGTAGTTTCAATTTACACGAACACCGCTTTTCGGCTGTAAGGTTGGATCACGTCGCTTGCCACCAATTGTAGCGGAGTGCGATATTAGAATCCACGATCTCCGCTGGTATAACAGGTAAATCCGCAGTAACGCTGAACAGTAAGGCAATGTTCCCAATCCTCCCAATAACCGGACGAGACACAGTCTGGGAGTCAACTAACTTTACTAGGCACAGCACACATGTTTCATACCCCTCAACAGCCTCATTTACATACAATAGGGTGAATAGATTACTATAATACAAGGAAAGGTGGGGGCAGACAATAGCAAGGGCTGATGGGAGGTTGAGGGGGGTGTGTGGACAGCCGAACCTAAAATAATATAAAAGAGTCCATCTGTTACAGCCCAATATACATAGCAAAACAGATATAGCATACAGCACAACCTACAGACAACCTTTCTTACATTATAGTCCAGAAGTGGCTAGGTTTGCCACACCAGCCCAAACCAGTACTCCACCTCCACCTTGCTGGCGTCTGAGTCGGACTGGAGCTCTCTGCCCTTTACCAATCCAGCCACGGGCCCATCCATCTGGCCCATCAAGACTCACTCTCATTTCATCAGTCCATAAAACCTTAGAAAAATCAGTCTTGAGATATTTCTTGGCCCAGTCTTGACGTTTCAGCTTGTGTGTCTTGTTCAGTGGTGGTCGTCTTTCAGCCTTTCTTACCTTGGCCATGTCTCTGAGTATTGCACACCTTGTGCTTTTGGGCACTCCAGTGATGTTGCAGCTCTGAAATATGGCCAAACTGGTGGCAAGTGGCATCTTGGCAGCTGCACGCTTGACTTTTCTCAGTTCATGGGCAGTTATTTTGCGCCTCGGTTTTTCCACACGCTTCTTGCGACCCTGTTGACTATTTTGAATGAAACGCTTGATTGTTCGATGATCACGCTTCAGAAGCTTTGCAATTTTAAGAGTGCTGCATCCCTCTGCAAGATATCTCACTATTTTTGACTTTTCTGAGCCTGTCAAGTCCTTCTTTTGACCCATTTTGCCAAAGGAAAGGAAGTTGCCTAATAATTATGCACACCTAATATAGGGTGTTGATGTCATTAGACCACACCCCTTCTCATTACAGAGATGCACATCACCTAATATGCTTAATTGGTAGTAGGCTTTCGAGCCTATACAGCTTGGAGTAAGACAACATGCATAAAGAGGATGATGTGGTCAAAATACTCATTTGCCTAATAATTCTGCACTCCCTGTATATTGATGCATTTTTTAGATATTGTCTCCATTTAATTGCGGTTAGATCATATAGTAAAGGAGACATCTCTGCGGTATTGCTTTCTTAAGATATAGTTTAAAAACAATACATATATATCAATACAGATGCTTAAAAGATAATTGCTATAATATCAATAGGCCTACTTATATTGACCATATACAATTTAAAATACACATTCTATATCATAACTCTGCGGAATGGTATAAAAACAGTATCTAAAAATATATAAAAATTTATAATGTCATAAGGGACTATAAAATAAAAATTATTCATTATACTTGGTTATTGGTGGAGATTGAGCCCCCCATGCCACAGCCAGTGGGGCAAACATATTCTGTTATTGAATCTGTATTGTTTCTAGTTTCTCTATTTTCAAACTTTTATTGTAGGAATGGGTGGGTGGGCCCACCACCAAGGGGGGATTAGAGTGCCGATAATCGGCCAGACATATGATCCTCCATTGGATGGGGGGCACACCCCCTATGTATAGTCTAGAGGAAGCCGAAGATTTCCAATTCAGCATTCAAACCTGCTGGCAATAGACTACCAAAATCATATATAAGCCGAGATTCCGCTCTGGACATTTTTTCCACATGTTTCCCCCCCTCCAGTGTATATCTATCTTCTCCAGGGCCATGAATATCAATCCTCCAGGATCTTGATTATGGGCCTCTTTGAAATGCTTCGAAAGTGAGTGTTTCAGGTATCCTTTTTTTATATTGGACACATGTTCAGAAACCCTCACTTTTAACGTCCTCTTGGTTCTCCCAATGTACTGTCTGGAGCAGGGGCATTGGAGAAGATATATCACACTGGTTGAGTTGCAAGTCAAAAATTGTTTAATCTCCCATGAAAAAGCATTTTGAGTCAAATCTATTTTCTTGATATTCTTGGGGGCTTTTGTGACCTTGCAGCCGGCACATTGGCCGCACCTGGGGTACATGTGACAACAATCTCCCGTATTCTTCATATGTCTTGGCTATGGGGTAGAGTGGCAGACTTCTTATGAAGAAAAACATCCAAGCCAGGCCACATTTTGAAAAAACACATCTGAAGTCTCCCAAAAGCATGTGGGAAAAGATATGTTTGGCGCAAAAACAACACTGCACATCACCAAAAGAACACCATCCCCACAGTGAAGCATGGTGGTGGCAGCATCATGCTTTAGGGCTGGAACTGGGACCTTAGTTAAGCTAGAGGGAATTATGAACAGTTCCAAATACCAGACAATATTGGCACAAAACCATCAGGCTTCTGCTAGAAAGCTGAACATGAAGAGGAACTTCATCTTTCAGCATGACAACGACCCAAAGCATACATCCAAATCAACAAAGGAATGGCTTCACCAGAAGAAGATTAAAGTTTTGGAATGGCCCAGCCACAGCCCAGACCTGAATCCAATAGAAAATCTGTGGGGTGATCTGAAGAGGGCTGTGCACAGGAGATGCCCTCGCAATCTGACAGATTTGGAGTGTTTTTGCAAAGAAGAGTGGGCAAGTCTTGCTAAGTCAAAATGTGCCATGTTGATAGACTCATACCCAAAAAGACCGAGTGCTGTAATAAAATCAAAAGGTGCTTCAACAAAGTATTAGTTTAAGGGTGTGCACACTTATGCAACCATATTATTTTATTTTTAGATTTTTATTTCCCTCTACCTGAAAGATTTTAGTTTGTTTTTCAATTGAGTTGTACAGTTTATAGGTCACATTAAGGCCTCATGCACACGACCGTATTTTGTTTCCGTGTCCAATCCGTTTTTTTTGCGGATAGGATGCGGACCCATTCATTTCAATGGGTTCGCAAAAAACGCGGACAGCACACCGTGTGCTCTCCGCATCCGTATAGGCATTATTACAATGGATCCGTAAAAAAAAACGGATCCGCAAAAAAAAACTGATGCCATAGTGAACGTCATCCTTTTTTTTGCGGATCCGCAATTTGCGGACCGCAAAACACATACGGTCGTGTGCATGTAGCGTAAAGGTGGAAAAAGTTCTGAAATGATTTATCTTTGTCTCATTTATCCATATCCACTGTATATAAATGGTGTTACAGAGATCTCTAATGTTGGATGGATGTAATGCATTCACCAGCCTGAAATAGGAATTTAGCAGCTGTGACAAAGGAAATGCATAAAATGGCATGAAATGACATATAGCAATTTGGAGTGTTCCCATCCAATTGGAGTGGGACACTACAAGGCTACTTTCATACTAGCGTTTTTGCTGGATCAGCAAAACACTTCCGTTACTGATAATACAACCATTCTGATCGGTTATGAATGGATCCGGTTATATTATCTTTAACATAGCCAAGAGGTATCAGTCATGAATACCATTGAAAGTCAATGGGGGACGGATCCGTTTTGTACTGTGTCAGATTGTCTCAGAGAAAACGGATCCGTCCCCATTGACTTGCATTGTGGGTCATGATGGATCCATCTTGCTCTGCATCTCATGATGGAAAGAAAACCGCAGCTTGTTGCAGTTTGCTCTCCTGTATGGGAACGCAACCAAACAGAACATAATGCTTTTTGGAGCATTACGTTCTGTTCAGTTACATTTTGTCTAGTGTGGAGCGAACTGAACTTTACGATTTTTGGTACCCGGACCCGAACCCGAACTTTGCCGGAAAAGTTTGGGTTCGAGTTCGGTGTCCAGGCATTTAATAAAGCTCGTTGAAAGGCTGCAGGGCAGCCAATCAACAAGCTTTTAAACTGTGCGCCCTTAGAAGCCATCACAGCCATGCCTACTAATGGCATGGCTGTGATTGGCCGGTGCATCATGTGACCCAGCCTCTATATAAGCTGGATCACGTGTAGCACCACCCATAAGCTCTCAGTAGTGAAAGGACAGAAAGCAGGCAGCTGAAGTGAGGGACAGTGTTAGTGCTATTTTTTTTGTGGGTGCAATACACAATCTTTGTGTCACAGCCACTATCTCTGGCTGTGACCTTCCGTTCTTGCTTGTTCGGCGCCCCTCGCTGAAGTTCTGTTCCTGTGTATTATTTGTGGTTCTGTATGGGTTAACTCCCCTGTGTTCCTATTAGGAGTTAATCCTCTGTCTGCTCCATGGGTGTGGTCTCTCTGCTGCACCCATGGAACCTGTATATAAGGCTGAGGTTTCCTCAGTTCTTTGTCAGCTCTCCTGGTGTGTGTTGTCTTGTCCTGCTCTGCTCCTGGTTTGTACTCTTTCTCCCATGCTGCTGACCCATGGGATCCGTGTCTGTCTGCCTGTGCTCTGTGAGTTTCCCTACTTGTTCATTTGCGTCCTTTTCCCTGTCTTTCTGTTCTGCCAGTTATGTTTTAGTTACTTTGTGTTTATTCTGATGTCTGTGTTCAGCAAGCTTTTGCAGCAGAGTGGCATGACAAGGCCATGCAGTTTAATACTGGTGGAGCAAGTCCTCTGCTCATTGCCACTCCTGCTCCCTTGCATGAACTCCTGCTTGTGTTATTATTTGCCCTGTTTTGTATTTACCTGTCTGTTATGTTTGCCTATGTGCCGTCGGTACCTTCTGGTACCTGTTGTCCATTCGCTCCTGCTGTCACTGTCTAGGTCACGCTCCAGAGTGGACCCTGGAAACTTTCTGCAGCTAAGTCTAACCCTACCATCTAGGGCTCTAGTGAAAACCAGGAGTTGCTTAGTTACGCCCCTCTGGAGTATTACTAGACAGTGGCGCAGTGGGGGTTTTCTCCCACTGTGCTGACGGTACATAGAGCTCAAGTTTTGTCTGTGCTGCCTTCCCTGTTTTGTTTGTGCAATAAACTCTCTTATGTGTCTGTACCTGATTTCCATCCGTTTATTGCATGACGACGCGGTGGTCTCTCCGGGGACCTCCAACTCGTGACACTTTGCACCCCTGACACAGAAAGCTAATCATAAATCTGGCTGTTAAAGAGGTTGTCCGGTCCCAAAATCAAAATTCTTTGTATGTGCTCCTAACCAGGGCCGCTGATAGAAATCATGGGGCCCCGTACAGCATACATGACGGGGCCCCCTTCAGCTCCACCCCCTGATCCCTCCTTCAGCCACACCCCTGGCCCCGCCCTTGGCCCCTCCCCAGACGCCGCCTTGAAACAACATGCAGATTTGTCTACAAGTGATATTTATGGCGCTGGGGGGTCGTCTGTGAATGGCGCTGTTATGGAGGGGATCTGTGAATGGCACTGTTATGGAGGGGATCTGTGAATGGCACTTTTATGGAGGGGATCTGTGGATGGCACTGTTATGGAGGGGATCTGTGGATGGCACTGTTATGGAGAGGATCTGTGGATGGCACTGTTATGGAGGGGATCTGTGGATGGCACTGTTATGGGGGGATCTGTGGATGGCACTGTTATAGAGGGGGATCTGTGGATGACACATACCGTATATAGCATCTTATGCTATGTGTCATCCACAGATACCCCTCCATAACAGTGCCATCCACAGATCCCCCCCATAACAGTCATCCACAGATCCCCCCATAACAGTGTCATCCACAGATCCCCCCCATAACAGTGTCATCCACAGATCCCCCTCCATAATGGTGCCATCCACAGATCCCCCCCATAAGTGTCATCCACAGACCCCCCGGCCCCCCCCATAAGTGTCATCCACATGACAGACCCCCCCCATAACAGTGCCATCCACGGATCCCCCGCCCTCCCTATAACAGTGCCGTCATGACGTCATCCATATAGATCCCCCCCCGCCACTCACAGTAGTATACATTAATAAATCGGTGCAGCCGTGCAGGCTGCAGACAGTAACTTTAATTTTAGCACAGGCACAGCGCTCATCTCTTTACTAAAATACTACCTTACATTCAGCTCCTGCCTCCTCCCTCCACCCTCCAGCCTCCAGTAACAAGTGCGGGCGGCAGCGCTTACTCACTGACGTCACGCGCCTGCGCCGCCTAGTGGGAGGAGAAGCGTGTGACGTCAGTGAGTGAGCGCCGCCCCCACACTGCCTGCTGTTACTGGAGATCGCCACTACGATATCAGCACATCAGCCTGATCCACCCCCTTTGATCTGCCGTTTCCAACTTGCGCTACCCCCGGAGCACCAGCCTGAGCGCTCGTTCGGCACAACAACACTGCAGCAGGAGGATCTCCCCGGCCTCCAGCGCACCAGCCGAACAGCGCCGCCCAGAGAGGCTTCCCCCGTGACGTCACTGACTCAGTCCCCGCCCCTTTAACCTTTAGAAGCGCGCGCTCCCAGACACATGGTGAGCGACGCCAGATACAGCAGCAGCACACTGGAGCCAGCCCACTGACAGCAAAAAAATTAAAATGGCTCGGGAGTCGGCAGCCCGGGCCCCCCTGCCAGCCGGGCCCGGTACAACTGGGCCAGCTGTACTGGCCTATCAGCGGCCCTGCTCCTAACACCGCTCTCCATGCATACATATGCCCCCAATACCGGTTTTTCACGTCTGAGCTTTCCTTCCCCCCTAGAAGACATCACATTATCCTGGCAGATCTGTTTACTTTCTCCCCTTCTTGTTTTGTTGAATACATAACTTTATTGATACACAAGCCTGGCTGCACTGCACAGAGATGAGTCACAGGCTGGACACGCCCCCACTCTGCTCTGCCTGCAGCAGCTACTCCATCTATAACTCCTGTGTCTTTCTACACTCAGACAGGAATCTACTTCTCACCAAGTGTCTAAATCCCATCACTGACCGTCCAAAGGCTCTGCCCACACATGTGTATCTAATCCTATCCTGTGTGATACAGTCTGCTGAGCTGTTTATCTAATCCCATCACTGAACGTCTGCAGACTCTTCCCTCACCATCTCCAGAGTGTAAAAAACAGCTTGAGGGCTCATTCACACGAACGTGTGATCCCCGTTGCTGTATTGCGGACCGCATTTGCGGATCCGCAATACACGGGCACCGTTCAGTGGCCATTCCGCATCACGGATGTGGACCCATTCATTTCAATGGGTCCAGAGATGCGAAACGGAACACTTGCTCTATCTTTTTGCGGAACGGAAGGATCGCGGACCCATTCAAGATTTTCTCTATCCTCATCACCCAGTAACAGCTACTTTTTACTGTTTGCCGAAAGTCCACAAGGGGACCTCCCCCATTAAGGGACGACCGATTGTCTCTGGGGTGGGCAGCCTATCACAAAATTGTGGGATTTATGTAGATCAAGTGCTGCGCCCCTTTGTACAGTCATTACCCTCTTATGTGAGGGACACAAGTGACCTTTTAGGTAAACTTGAGGACATCTGCGTAGAACCACATTGGTTCTTGGCCTCCATTAACGTAGAGGTACTCTACTCTTCCATTCCGCACGAGAAGGGTTTAGACGCCACTAGTAATTTTCTCAAAATGAGGGGGAAAGAGTTCATGATGCACTATACCTTTATTCTTGAACTGTTGGACTTTGTCCTCTTAAGTAATTTCTTTCTGTTTGACAATCGGATTTACCACCCGCTCAGGGGCACTGCTATGGGCAGTTCCTGTGCGCCTTCATACGCAAATTTTCTCCTGTGCTGGTGGGAAGAATCCGTTGTCTTTTGTGAACCCTCACGGTGGTTTATCGATCATATCGCTCTCTGGTCCCGCTACATTGATGACATCTTTTTGTTGTGGAGCAGGGTAGAGAGCGAATTCGATAGACTTGTTTCTGAGCTGAAGAGGACGTTCTCATTTCTATAGACGACAAAGGTGGACTCTGTACATATATCTATCGGAAGCCTACATCTACTAATTCCCTCCTTAGGTGGGACAGCTGTCACCCTGTCCCACTTAAGAGAGGGATACCCACTGGTCAATACCTTAGATTGAAACGGAATTGCTCAGAGGAAATTGACTTTAAGTGCCAGGCAAGGGACTTAAGAAACAGGTTTCAGGAAAGGGGGTATCTTGACAAGACCCTGAGATTAGCCTACCAAAGAACACAAGTACTTACATGTACAGAACTGCTTCACCCTACGACTCATACAGTGCAGAATCCACAAGACACTATTCGGGTCATAGGCACATATGATGCGGCTGCATCCCAAGTCAAAAGGAACCTAGCACGCCACTGGGACACTTTACTGATGGACCTGGATCTGGCGGAGGTCCTCAGTCCCTCTGTTTCAGTTACCTTTAGGAGGGGCCACAATTTAAAGGACAGATTGGTACATAGCCATTTTACCGCCCCCCCCCCCCAGAAAGACCTTGTACATGGTTGGATGTGCCACTGACGGGTTGTTACAGATGCGGCCATTGCAGCTTCTGTGACTACCTATCACAAGGAAAAACTTTTAGGGGCGAACCTAATGACACCGTTTATCATATACGAGATTTTATAAATTGCCGCACAACTGGCGTAATTTATTTAATGACATGCATCTGTGGACTACGCTATGTCGGCAAGACTTTTAGAGAACTGCGCAAGCGCATGAGTGAACACATCAGTGAAATACGTAATAACAAGGATACTCCTATAGTGATTCTGGCTATGAGATTATGCTGCCGACACCTGCCTCCTGTATTAAAAGTTAAAGACAACCTTTCGTGGGTCCGGACTTAGTTAAGTAGCAGGCTACATAGAGCGGCGCCCAGGGATCTCCCTGCACTTACTATTATTCCTGTGCGCCGCCCAGGGGAGAAGCTGATGTCTCCTCCCCATCGCTCCGATAGTAGTAATTAGCATACGGAGCAGGAGACTATAACTGGGGCACAGCGGGCGAACGGAGCAGCACCCAGGAATAATAGTAGGTGCAGGGAGATCCCTGGGCGCCGCTCTACATGTTCTGCTAACTCCCTGGGCGCCGCTCTACACGTCCTATCATTGGTGGCGCAGTGTGCCCGCTCCTCCTCCGCCCCTCTCTCCTCATTGGTGGCAGCAGCGGTACAGGGGGAGGGAGAGACTGCTTCCTTCTCCCCTGTGCTGCTGAGGAAACATGAACGCGCTGACAGCGCTCATGTTCTGTGATACTAGACTTGCGCAGCAGCGCAGCCCAGTATCGAAAAAATGGAAATCCTGGTATCGTATCAATGCCAGGACAAAAGTATCGATTGGGTATCGAAATTTCGATACCCGCAACAACCCTACCTCCTACTCCGCTTCCTCCTCTACCGCCTCCTCATCTGGTGAGCGTAACACCTTCACCACCAACTTCAGCACAGCCAGGGAAAAATGACAGCAGACTGTTTTGAAACTCATCTGTTTGCGGGAAAAAACCCACTCCGCGCAGGAGCTGTGGACAGGCATGGAACAACAGACCGATGAGTGGTTGGTGCCACTGAGCCTCAAGCCCAGCCTGGTGGTGTGCGATAATGGGCGAAATCTCGTAGAAGCTCTGGGCCTAACCGGTTTGACGCACATCCCTTGCCTGGCGCATGTGCTAAATTTGGTGGTGCAGAGATTCCTGAAAAATTAACCCAATATGTCAGAGCTGCTGCAGAAAGTGCGGTCTGTCTGTGCGCGCTTTCGGCGTTCTCACCCTGCTGCTGCTCGTCTGTGTGCGCTGCAGCGTAATTTCAGCCTTCCCTCTCACCGCCTCATATGCGAAGTGCCCACAAGGTAGAACTCCACCTTGCAAATGCTGGAGAGACTGTGCGAGCAGCAGCAGGCCATAGTGGAGTTTCAGCTGCAGCACGCACTGGTGAGTCACTCTGCGGAACAGCACCACTTCACCACCAACGAGTGGGCCTCCATGCGGGACGTGTGTGCCATGTTGCGCTGTTTCGAGTACTCCACCAACATGGCCAGTGCCAATGACGCAGTCCTCAGCGTTACTATCCCACTTCTATGTCTCCTTGAAAAAACACTTTGGGCGATAGTGGAAGAGGATGTGGTACAGGAAGAAGAGGAGGAGGAAGAGGGATTATTTCCACGGTTATCAGGCCAGTCATTCACAAGTGGCTCAGAGGGTGGGTTCCCGCACCAACAGAGGCCAGGTACACAATTGTCCAGCCACGGCACAGTTCTGGAGGAGGAGGATGATGAGGAGGAGGAACCGTGTTCACAGCAGTGTGGCAACCAAAGCAGCTCATGGCCATCACTGGTGCGTGGCTGGAGGGATACAGAGGTCACAGACGATACACCTCCCACAGAGGACAGCTTGTCTTTGCCTCTGGGCAGCCTGGCACACTAAATGCTGCAGTGCCTGCGCAATGACCACCGAGTTGCCCACATTCTAACCAGTGCTGATTACTGGGTGGCCACCCTGCTGGATCCCCGCTACAAGGACAACGTGCCGTCCTTAATTCCATCACTGGAGCGTGATCGGAAGATGCGCGTGTACAAGCACACGCTGGTAGACACGCTGCTGATGGCATTCCCACCTGACACCGGGGGCTCAGTGGAAGCACAAGGCAAAGGCAGAGGAGGAGGAAGAAGTCACCAACGCAGATGGGGCACCGCCAGCACCTCAGAAGGGAGGGTTAGCATGGCTGAAATGTGAAAAAGCTTTGTCAGCACACCACAACAACCAGCACCACCAGCTGATATGGAACGTCTTAGCAGGAGGCGGCATTTCAGCAACATGGTGGAACAGTACATGTGCACATGCCTACACGTATGACTGATGGTTCTGCCCTATTCAACTTCTGGGCCTCCAAACTGGGCACATGGCCTGAGCTTGCCCTTTACGCCTTGGAGGTGCTGGCCTGCCCTGCGGCCAGTGTATTGTCCGAACATGTGTTCAGCATGGCGTTGGGGAGGGGGGGTTGATCACAGACAAGCGCAGCCACCTGTCCACAGCCAATGTGGACAAGCTCACGTTCATTCAAATGAACCAGGCATGGATACCACAGGACTTGTCCGTACCTTGTCCAGAATAGCCGTACCTTGTGCACCCAGCCATTGTTATACTCCAGCGCACTTTCTATTTGTTTTCTTTTTTATATTTTCCAATGTTTTGGGGTCTTCCCAAATTTATAAAAAATAAAATAAAATTTAAATAAAAAACTACAAAAATAGTGTTGGCTACCTCCTCCTCCGCCTCCTAGTTCAAGATCATAATTTTTTTTACTTTTTTTAAGTTCTATGTTATTTTAATTAATTTCCCTATCCACATTTGTTTGCAGGGCAATTGTCCTGCTCTTACCTCTATTTTGCTTTCTTTTGCAGCCCTCTAGCTCTTTCTATGACTTTTTTAGAGCCATTTTAGTGCCCCAAAGTTCGGGTCCCCATTGACTTCAATGGGGTTCGGGTTCAGGGTCAAGTTCGGGTCCCGGCAAACCCAAACTTCCAGTTGTTCGCTCAACCCTAGTTTTGTCGCCATTTACAATGAATGGGGACAAAATGGAAGTGTTTTTCTCCGGTATTGAGATCCTATGACGGATCTCAATACCGGAAAATAGAAACGTTAGTGTGAAAGTAGCCTTAGAAAGTATATCTCCTTGCTGAATAATTATGTTCCCACCTAAGGAAATCGGCTAAGGAAAGTTTATTGTACAGTATCATTAATGATTTGCTTTCGATCACATGTGCGTGGGGAGCTAGATACATGAGACCAGTCTAGAGTAGAGTTCATCACAAAGTTGAAATCCCCACACCATATTAGATGAAGATACTCCAAGGAGTGTATAATAGTCGCTAATGTCTCAAAGAAAGCAATAGGTTGGTCAGTCGGGGAATAGGAATTAACCACACATAAGGTAGTGCCAAGTTCCCACCAAGATCAAATACAGACCCTGCGGATCACTGAAGGACCTTTGTATCTGAAAAAGGAAATTTTTCTTGATCAAGGTAACAACCCCCAGGTCTTAGAAGTGAAAGAGACAGAATAAAAGGTAGCGTATCGCAGGTGAATAAATGCAAGGGCGGAGGTGATGGAAAAGTGCGATTCCTGCAAGCAACGTCAGGAGCGTGCTCTAAGTAATCTATAAGAGCCTTCTTACGTTTGAGGTAGCAATTAAATCCCCTCACTTTATGTGAGAGTATATGACACATAAAGGATCAAGACGTGTCTGTCAAGAGGGGCTATACCTCAGGGATGCACAAACCCACACAACAACCCCCTCCTCCACCATCCCCCCACGGGAACCACACACCACAGCCCAGAGAAATAGATATCATGGGACCTTAACCATAACAGTGAACAACCCAAGTAAATTTAATAAAACACATAACAGGCAGCATTAAGCAACCAAAACTGAACAGTTTGCCTGGAATGGGTATCCGGATGGGCAGAATCCAAAGACCAGAACTTGGTGAGCACCATGGTAGTCCATACCACTGCATGTGCAGTATGCCAGACCGACAGGGGAATTATATGTGAGGTCACGGTGTGAGCATTAGTTGGGCCGAGGTAAATACAGTTCTGGTTACTCACGATTATGTCGTCCCTGGGCAGGCCTGCATAAGTGATGAGGAGAATGGCACAGGAATTCTCTGGGGCACACTCTGGTGTAAGGGACACAGGCCAAATGGTGGTTCAAGGTGCCCTTGATGGTCTGTATTACTGTGCCTATGGCACGGTCCCTTGTAGTCGTGACGCCAGTACCTTTTGTGGTGGTACAACCATTTACTGTAATGTTAACTGAGGAATTGGAGACTGAGATGGTGCAATCTAGCTTATAAATTTTACTGAACGTTGCTCCTGATAACGGTTACGTCCAAGTATAAAACAGTCTCTAGTACATCCAGATATGAAATACAGTCTCTTTAAGAGGGACAGAGGTAAAGCTGCAAGAGGTCCACTGCTTACATGTGTGATGTCTGTCTCTCAGGCTATTAATGATATAAGTTTTATGCTTGCTGGTCCAGGACTTCTACGCTGGTCCCTGTTATCCCAGTGCAGGCTAGTGAGGCTGCTGGAGGCCGGTAAATCCTTCACTTTTGACTCCAAAGGTCCTAAGGCGCATATAGCGATGGCCGTAACCCTTTGGGTCTCTGTTTATTTAGTGCTTTCTGGATTAATATCCTTTTCTGAAGCTAAACTTCTAGCTGATGTCCACTAACTCTTTGCAGAGTTCTGAGCTGGATGTGGACCACTTAAGCTCAGGGCTGAAGACTCCAGACTGAGAGCTAAGACCAAACTGCCTAACTAGCCCTGAGCTGGGTTATATATATGGGATGTGTTGTCTCCCCCTAGTGGTAGGCTCAGTGTAATGGAATCTAACACACCTGTAGGCAGGGATTATGCATAAAGATGCACTGCAGCATAAAACAGGTTATATAAAGCATACAAAGCATAACACTATGACTTTGCAGTACCCGCGTGGGTAGTGGGACACTGCATAACCCCCTTGTTTAACCCATGTCATCCTCGACATGAAGATGAAGTTCTCCTGAAAGATACAAAAAGAGAACAATCCTGCAGGCATGAAGAACAGTACCATAACCCATAACAATACTTTTTTCTTGAGACTGAAAAGCAATTGGTTACGCACAAATGTAAATATCAGGCAAACATCAAGAATGGTAGTAAACAAGTAAAAAGGGGGGTCGTTTCTTCCCTCTGGAGACTGATGAACAGGGGCACTGACCTGGCACAGCGGAATAATAATAAACCAGGATAGTCCATAATGGGGAAATAATAAACATAGATGCAAGTCAGGAGGCTCACATGGCATGAGTCAGTTCCCTGAGCATAGGGGATGTAAAGATGATGGACAACACAGAGGCTCAGGTACGTTTGAGTCTTTCTCACAGGCTTGAACGTCGCAAAAAAAAAAAAAAGAAAACTGTAGAGAGTCCTTGGGGTAATGCAAATAATCAGAGTCAAGAAGTTTCTTACCCAGGCACTGTAGTTTCACCAAGAAGCGAAATGTAATCCACATTAAACTGGAATAGCTGGAAGCATTCTCCTCTGGGTTTGCAGTAGACACTCCCTGTAACAAGTAGGTGGTTGTCCCTAGGTAATCCAACTGGATCTGCGAAGTGGTGGTCCTTCTTCTGGCCTTGGCACAAGGGGACTTGGTACTTCTGGAGTTTCTTGCACTACTAAAACTTCTTCTTGAGGTGGTTCCTCTGGCTGACGTGACACTGGACTGACTGGAGCAAACACAACAATGTTTAACCATGGCGTAAGGAACCATTTTAGAGGATCTGTTTCTGCCATTAGTTTTTCAACAGTTTGTATAGGCTCTACAGACTTAACTGGTAGTTCAGGCACTTGAATTGGAGGCTGATGTTCCTCTGCAACAGTTTAGTCTGGAAGGATTCCTCCTGGAGTATCTTTCTCCTTGTTACACAGTTTCAAGCGATTGCGATGTACTATTTGAGGCGATTTGTTTTCTCTGGTGATCTCATAGGTGTCAGTTGCTGGACTGGGGATAGCTGAAACGATGTAGGGGTCTCTTTCCCACTTACTGTCCAACTTGCTGGTGCGATGATTGTTCTTTAGCCACACATAATCACCAATTTCAAGAGGCTCTGCTTTGCCAGATTCGTCATAATCTTTTTGCTGCCTTTTGTGAGCATGTTCCATGTGGTGGTGAACAATTTCTTGTGCATCAGCTAGACGTCTTTGGTGCTCGCTCACCCAATCAGTTTTTGGCAATGGATTGATGGCATCAGGCACTTGTACGTCCAAAGTATGGTCAGCAGGTAGTTTACCTTGTCGGCCAAACATGAGGTAGTAAGGTGTATACCCAGTGGAACAGTGAATGGTATTATTATAGGTATACATCAATTGAGGCAGAAGAGTAGGCCAATCATTCCTGGTAGCAGGTGGCACAGCTCCAAGCATTTCTATTAGGGTCTGGTTCATCTTTTCACAAAGTCCATTACCTTGGGGATGGTCAGCTGTCGTTCTGATTTTCTGGCAATTGTGAAGTGAACACAGTTCTTTAAAGAGTTGCGATTCAAAGGCTGATCCCTGATCTGTAAGAATTTTTTCTGGACATCCGTATGGTAACAGGAAATGTTTCCAGAAGGCATCTGCAGTTGTTTTAGTGGTCAAGTCCTTAACAGGTACGGCTACAACGGATTTGGTGTAGTGGTCAATGATGGTCATAGCGTATGTGTAAAAAAAAAAAAAAAAATATCCAGCGTTGAACAATTAAACCCCTAAAAATTACTTTATTGGTATGCGTTAAAAGGATCCCATAAGGGTCCACTAGATACAAACTAGTTAGTATACAGACAAAAATTGACCAATAACCACATCCAGAATAAAAATAAATATACCTGGGGTATGGGAAAATATATCCCTAAATCTACCCCTATCCTATAAACCTCAGCCCAGGGAGGGCTCCTGATGGTGGAGGCCCCCTGTCCGCGTACCTATACTGCTACCCCTTCCTGTACCCTACAGGGGTGTCGCAGAGATGGCAGACAGTTAAACCAGGTATGAGATATGGATAATAAAATACCAACTATATGAGTAAACTGGATAGGAAGAGAAACAAAAAAGAGACACAGAACATAGTACAGACAAACACAAAAATACACTTAGTCAGGGATGACATTATAGTCATACACCTCAGTCACCTCGACGCGTTTCACCCACGTAAATACTGTGGGATCATCAGGAGGTGTAGTTATATAGTTAATCTATACAATATTTAATAAGTGACTCTATAGGTACCGGTACAGAACCGGGTCACACAGGAAAAGTGCTCCAAGATATATGCCGGCTAAGAAGCCAAATCGCAAAATCGCACACTTGAAATGGACGCTCTACATATAAAAGATGGGGATATATTTAAAGATACTTATGCCTGATTCAGACTCCATCCAGTACAGATAATGTCATCCACGTCCTATATGGGGCAGGAAACAATCATAAACCGCGGTCAATGTCGATGTCTAAACATCTAGATGTATATAAAATTGCTAGTGATTGCAGACTTACGGTTCAGTAGATGGGGTGGACCCAGCTAGTTAATTCTCTGTCAATCCCCTGCCATGGTTACTTGACAGAACCCACACTAGAAATAAGATACATCATCAGCTGTAAGCAATGATGCCAGCGCTCCGTGGACACAAACAATTCAAAAAACCTCTGATCAGAAAAGAAGGATGCCATACTCACATGGTGGAGTCTCCCCCTATGTTCTATATCCCCCTGGTAGGCATCCCAGCATTGGTGATTTTAGAAATGTACTGAAGATTAGACCACATGCGTAAAGCATGAAATATAATGTTTTATCGGATTGGACACTAGTGATTTATTATCTGATCACTGTCCTGAGGTAACCATACATCTTGGCTACTCTCTTTTAGGATGTATACATCAAAATTAATTGTGAAATATGCCGGCGCGTGTATTTGGATAACCCCCGCATTATGAGAACATCATATTTATATGCATTCCGCTGCGGTTATTGTAAGGTACTGTATAAATCTGGTGCCTAGTATCTGCTCCACTCCGCCCTCCTTTATATGGTAGTAGTAATGTGGGTAATATATAAATATACTCATTACAACATTTCAGGGGATCCCAGGTCTACCATTCACCCTGACTAAACTAAAGGTCTATGTCTGGATAAGACTTGGGGCCAACCTGGTATCGATATGGCTGTAAGGGAGGAGAGCACTGTATGGAGCGTACCGCACCTCATTTGACTTGAGGGAGACCGGAAGTCGCTCTTTGGAACGCATTTGCGTTCCAGCACCTGGAAGGGCGGCGCTGGCTCTTCTCATATGACCCTGCCCCTAGGAAGTCGCTCCTTGGAATGCATTTGCGTTCCAGCACCCGGAAGGGGCGGCGCTGGCTTTGATTACACAGCCCTGCCCCTAGGAAGTCGCTCTTTGGAACGCATTTGCGTTCCAGCGCCTGGAGGGGCGGCGCCCGTTTTGAGTGCATAGCCCTGCCTCAAGGACATAGTATTTCCTGTTGTTGGAACGCATTTGCGTTCCAACGGCAGGATATGGGACTAAGGTGGAACACAATCATCCATCAGTGGCAGAATGCGGCGGTCTTTTTAAATACAGCCTGCACACTGGTAAGTGAATCGCCTACCAGGGGGATATAGAACATAGGGGGAGACTCCACCATGTGAGTATGGCATCCTTCTTTTCTGATCAGAAGTTTTTTGAATTGTTTGTGTCCACGGAGCGCTGGCATCATTGCTTACAGCTGATGATGTATCTTATTTCTAGTGTGGGTTCTGTCAAGTAACCATGGCAGGGGATTGACAGAGAATTAACTAACTGGGTCCACCCCATCTACTGAACCGTAAGTCTGCAATCACTAGCAATTTTATATACATCTAGATGTTTAGACATCGACATTGACCGCGGTTTATGATTGTTTCCTGCCCCGTATAGGACGTGGATGACATTATCTGTACTGGATGGAGTCTGAATCAGGCATAAGTATCTTTAAATATATCCCCATCTTTTATATGTAGAGCGTCCATTTCAAGTGTGCGATTTTGCGATTTGGCTTCTTAGCCGGCATATATCTTGGAGCACTTTTCCTATGTGACCCGGTTCTGTACCGGTACCTATAGAGTCACTTATTAAATATTGTATAGATTAACTATATAACTACACCTCCTGATGATCCCACAGTATTTACGTGGGTGAAACGCGTCGAGGTGACTGAGGTGTATGACTATAATGTCATCCCTGACTAAGTGTATTTTTGTGTTTGTCTGTACTATGTTCTGTGTCTCTTTTTTGTTTCTCTTCCCATCCAGTTTACTCATATAGTTGGTATTTTATTATCCATATCTCATACCTGGTTTAACTGTCTGCCATCTCTGCGACACCCCTGTAGGGTACAGGAAGGGGTAGCAGTATAGATACGCGGACAGGGGGCCTCCACCATCAGGAGCCCTCCCTGGGCTGAGGTTTATAGGATAGGGGTAGATTTAGGGATATATTTTCCCATACCCCAGGTATATTTATTTTTATTCTGGATGTGGTTATTGGTCAATTTTTGTCTGTATACTAACTAGTTTGTATCTAGTGGACCCTTATGGGATCCTTTTAACGCATACCAATAAAGTAATTTTTAGGGGTTTAATTGTTCAACGCTGGATATTTTGTTATATACTTACCCCCATTATATCAATGTCTATTGATTTTGCTGGAATTAAATCATAGCGTATGTGTAGCCTGAGAGACTTGGTTCCAGCTTCACGTGGTCAATTGCAACGATCTCCAACGGTGTCTGGCTTACAATAAAATGTAAGGGTGCTCTTTGGTCATGCTTTTCACCTCGTACAACAGCACAGGCGGAACACTCTCGACACCACTTCTCAATGTCTCCTCGCATTCCAATCCAATAGAATCGTCTACGGACAGTAGCTTCTGTCTTTTGCACGCCACAGTGTCCTGATTTGTCATGGTACATCTCGAGAATGATGCTTGCCTCCCGGCGGAGAATTAGGATTTGGTATACCCTGTCATAGGTAACTGGATCCAGGTTTCTTCTCAATAGTAGGCCCTTCTGCAGGAAGAGTTGTTTCCGGTGTCTCCACAGCTTCAACAGTTCTGGGTCTGCATTTCTCCTGCGGATTCTCTCAGGTGTTCTTCCACTGGTGAGGAAGTCATGTAGTTCTTCGATTACTCTACTTTCTGACTGAAGTTTGATCCATCTCTCCTTTTCAATTTGAGATTCTGGATTGTTCTGTAGATGGGGATTTAGGACTCTTTTGTTTTTGATGTAGAGGATGCTTTGTTGGGCGAAGTTTTTGTAGAAATTAGGCATCTCCACTTCTTCCCAGACATCTACGTGTGCAGTAGGATCTTCCTTGGTAGGCAGGCGAGATTAGGCATCCGCGTTCTGTATTTTACAGTGAAGTTGTAGTTAGCAAGATGTGAGGCCCATCTTTGTTCTAAGGCACCTAGCTTGGCTGTATTGAGATGCGCCAGTGGGCTGTTATCAGTGAAAGCTATGAAGGGAGTTGCTGCAAGGTAGTCCTTAAATTTTTTGGTGACAGCCCACACAAACGCGAGGAACTCTAACTTGAAAGAGCTGTAGTTCCGGTCATTCTTTTCAGCTCCTCTCAGGGATCTACTAGCGTAAGCAATCACTCTTTCGTGTCCTTCTTGCATTTGGGACAGAACAGCTCCCAGGCCTTTCTGGCTGGCATCAGTGTAGAGATGGAATGGCTGTTGGTAATCTGGATATCCTAAGACAGGTGGTTCGGTCAGCTTCTTTTTCAGGACCTGGAAGGCAATTTCTCTGTCTTCATTCAACTCCACAGGTATCTGAGTCTTCTGATACTTCTTTGGATGTCCTCTTTGGAGTTCCTCAATTGGCTCAGCAATCTGGGCGAAGTGAGGGATGAAACATCTGTAGTACCCTGCAAAACTAAGGAAACTTCTCCCCTCTTTTACTGTGGTAGGAGTAGGGCAATTCTAGAATGCAGCTAACTCTTCTGGATCTGGTTTGACACCTTCTGCACTGACATGTCCCAGGTACTTGACTTCTGGCTTCAGCAGGTAGCACTTAGATGGTTTGATCTTGAGTCCATGTTTAATGAGGACTTGGAAGACTTCTGCAAGGTGTTTCAAGTGGTCTTCGTAGGATTTGGAATAAATAATGACATCGTCCAGATAGAGTAGGACAGTCTCGAAGTTTCTATGGCCTA
This sequence comes from Bufo bufo, assembly GCF_905171765.1. Lineage (NCBI taxonomy): Eukaryota > Metazoa > Chordata > Amphibia > Anura > Bufonidae > Bufo > Bufo bufo. Next base: position 156,301,253 of record NC_053394.1, read on the forward strand.
AACAGCATTCCATTAGACGTTGAAATGTTCCTGGCGCATTACAAGTCCAAAGGGCATGTAATTAAACTCGAATAGGCCCATGGGGGTGGTAAAAGCTATTTTCTCTCGGTCTTCAGGAGCCATGGGTACCTGGCAGTATCCAGTGGTCAGATCAAAAGTAGAGAAATAGGCTGATGACCCCAGTGCTGTCAGGGATTCTTCAATTCTGGGTAAGGGATAGGCATCCTTGTGGGTGATTTGATATAATTTTCTGTAGTCCACATAGAACCTGATGTTACCATCCTTTTTCCGGACAAGAACTAGTGGTGCAGCCCATGGATTATGGCTGTCTTGGATAATATTGGAATCCTTCATCTCCCGGATCATTTGATTCACAGATTGGTACATCGTTGGTGTATAGGCCGGTACCTTTCTTTTATTGGAGGGTGAGAGCCGGTAGGGATAGTGTGTTTGATTCCACGGACTTCCCCATAATCCGTAGAGTGCTTACTGAAGGCTTGATGATGTTCCTTCACGATGTTCAAAACTCCTTCAATTTTGTTTTTGGGCGTAGAGCTGTCTCCCACGTTGAGTTCTTCCCACCAAGATGCAGGCGGAGCATGTTCAGAAGTACTGGAGCCCTGCGTAGATTGTTCTACTTTAATTGCAGGCACGCTGATGACATCCTGGAAAGAAATTTGCAATAACTGGGCAACAGGATAGTGTTTAGTGAGGATAATATGGTGATCACTCAAGTTTAGTAGACGGACAGGCACTTTACCTTGGGAAACAATTACTAAGCTCCTTGCAGCTCTGACTAGAGGATGATCATCTAGCGCGAAGGGCTCTACCATGGCTTGGTAATCTTGACCTCGAATTCCCAGAATGACAAGGCACCATTTCGCATTTCGGTGTAACAATTCCTAAGGACTAGAGATGGCCTTGCGGTTCGCCCGGCGATCGTTTCGCGGCGAACTTTGCGTGTTCACGATTCGCCAAACATGCAAACATATGGAGATATTCGCGCCTGCCATATTCTTTTGCATTTTGAAGAACTTTGACCCATGACACATCCATCAGGTGGTACAGGACAGCCAATTGAGACGTTTCAGCACATGGACATACCCCCTAACTTATAAATAAACCTGATCTGGCTGCCATTTTACATTCAGTGTTTTGCCAGTGTAGGGAGAGGTTGCTGTGTGGAGCAGGGACAGACTGTTAGGGACACCAAACGCTAGCTAATAGGGCCACAAAAGTCATTTTAAGGATTGGTATAGGTGTGCTATCGATACGTGTGATACACAGAGGGGTGCGATATACTTATATATATATACTTTTATAATGAGTCAAAAACACATAGATCTATATAGTGATCACCTGGAAGTCAGGGGGCTAGGGGCTTACTAGGGCCATTTTTATATAGGGTAAGGTTCTGGACGGGGTCGCTCTTATCAGGGCGGGTGGTCTGTGGTTAGGCTATCAGGGCCAGAATAGCACCCCCTGTAGGACAATATCAGGGACAGTTCTTTGCCCACCCTGTCCTTCAATACCACATCATCATCTAGCCCAGAGATAGATGTTTTTTGCTTTCCCTCCGGGATTCATGGATGTGCACTGGAACCCCACGGATTGTGGTAGGACATATGGTTTCTAATTTGGTGCCGCCGAGCACCTGATTTAGTGCCGCCGAGCACTTGTTATTGCCTACCACATCTATGCTTTTTGCTTAACTTTAATAATTTAATTTATTTTCATTTTGAGGGATATCTTTTCCATTCACACGTCCTCAAAATGGGTCCGCATCCGTTCTGCAATTTTGCGGAACGGGTGCAGCCCCATTCATTTTCAATGGGGCCTGAATGTGCTGTCCGCAACAGCATTTGCAGATCCACATCCGCATTTGCCGATCCGCACTTCCGCATCCGTGTTTCCGCTTCCGGGAAAAAATAGAACATGTCCTATTCTTGTCCGCAATTGCAGACAAGATTAGGCATTTTCTATAATAATGCCGGCGATGTGCGGTCCGCAAATTGTGGAATGCACATTGCCGGTGTCCGTGTTTTGCGGATCTGCAAAACACTTACGGACGTGTGAATGGACCCTCATATTAACATTATTAAAGGTTATGTTTTATCTTTATGTATATTCTAATAGATTGCCTTCCGTGTACAATGTTATAATATACTTTCTATGTTAGAAAGTATACTATAGTGCATTTGTATTGTGCGGCAGTTGTGTGCGGTTCTGCAAATATGAGCTGAAAGTTTTTCAGGTTCGCCTGCCAGTAAAATGAATGGGTCCCGCCGCGAACTTGCGGTTCGTGAACATTTGATCGCGTTTGCGAACCGTCCCAGCAGATGTTCGTCCATCACTAACTTGTAGTTCTACGCAGAGTGTTGCAGCCAAGGTAGCATGCACCTGTGCCCCTTTTTTATATATATTTTGGAGGTGCTTGTTTAATATTCTTTTGTGTTGTATCTGTGGGGGAGTGACGTCCCCTGTAAACCTTGCACTCCTGCCCATTTATCTGGTGCTTTTAATCAGAGTATCCCATAGCAGGAGAGGCATGACTATTAGAGTAGGTCCCATCTGTTAGAAGCCACCTTGTCGTGGTAGATGGGCCCGACATATTTTTGATCAAAAATATGCGAAAAGAGCTTCTACTTTTCATATAGTAAGTACAGCAGTAATGCAGTTTACACTTTTGTGTATTCACCATTCACCTGTGACTTTGTGCATTAAGCAGCGTGCTGATACATGTCGATAGATAGATAGTGTAGGGATTTGCTCTGGTAGGCAGGGTAAGCGGTCGCAGTACAGAGGCAAGAACACGGTTGTAAAGCTAAAAAGTTCAGTGTTTATTCACACCAAAGGAAAAAAGTAACACAAACACTTTGCAGAGTCCTGGTGTTAATTCACACCTCACAAAGTCCACAGAACAAAGATGTCACCTGGCAGGCTGATTTGTCCACGGCAGTCCACAGCAGGCTTTAGGGCACCTGATTCCCAGCAGTGTCACTCCAGCACGGTACCAAATGTTTAGGTCCCAAAACAGAGCCTGACCGAGCTGCACTATCAGATGGAGGATACATTCCACACCCAGCTGAGCTGCTGGCTGGGTTTTTAAACCCAGCCCAAAACCTGGCCTGGACGTGGGGAACAGCCACCCACCCTGCTCTCTGGCTGCTCCCAATAAGAACCGGCCCGGATTGGCTTTACAGCCACACTAAGTAAAACAGTGTCAGCGAGCACTAGCTGCCGCTGACACACAAAATTACCGGTTCTTATCTCACCGAGGCCAGGAACCTCGGCGACACGTACCTTCCGTCAATGACGGACCCTTGCGCCTTCCTACAATAGATATAGATAATACATTATTTTAAATGTCTTACTCAAACAGAATGACAAGTTGTCTTTGTATCTGTACCATGAACTATCTAGCTAATAAAGTCATGTGAAGTCATAAAGTCATAGAGTCAGCAGCCTGGGTTCTGATTGTAGCAGACAGTCTCTTTCTTTCTCACTCTCTGTCTGCAGTTTGAGGAAAAGGATGGCGAAGTGTGATGTGAACCAGCAGGCTTGTAGAGACAGTGACTGGACTGCAGCCTCCATTGTACTGTAAGTGTAACATTGCAGACAGTGGCAGAATTCCACTTCCTGTTGGTGAATTAGCAGAAAGGATGTGGCTGTAGCATTCGAACTCTGGAAGGAAAAGCTCCACAGAAGTTCTGCACTTTAGGATCTCAAAGGTCAGGGAAGGCTTCATGTTTTCCTTGAGGTACGGTTTAAGCAGATGGATGTTGTTATCTTACACATCAGAAAAATTTCAAGTAGTGTTTATAGTGAAAACAGCTTCAGACTTGTAGCCGCTACCCTAAGATTATTTGTGAAGGATTCCAGACAAATGATAGCACAGATTTACACTAATAGCAACATTTATTATATCTTCTAAACCTGCACATCTCAATAATCCTCACGTGAATCCTACTTTTTATTAAAGTTCCTTAGCGTAATGTTTTTCAGTTGATGCTGAAGAAGAATAAGAGAAACAGAAAGAAAGGGAGAAAAAGAGACATAAAGAGAGGGAATGAGAAAGAGTGTAAGAAAGAGGAGAAAGATAAAGAGAACAGAGAAAGGGGAAATTAGAGAAAGAGAGAGAGTATGAGAGGAAAATGGCAAAAGAGAAAAACTAAGTGATAGAGATGTCACCTGGATGGGGAGGAACTGCACTTGGAAAATGGGTAGCTTATGCCTCGGCCTGGGAGGAGTGAAGCGGAGGATGAAAGTGGTAGTGGCTCTGGCTGCAACAGTTATTCACATAGATCACAGTGGCAATCCTCACAATGATGCTCCCTAGGGCCGGGCAGTGACAGGAGGGTGCATCCTTTCATCCCTAGGGGTACACCCTGATGTTGAGGCCCCTGCCTGATGGTAGTGCAGTACCCCAGACCTGGCAATCTACAATTGCTGTTATGCTTTATTATGCATTGTACACTCACCTAAAGAATTATTAGGAACACCTGTTCTATTTCTCATTAATGCAATTATCTAGTCAACCAATCACATTGCAGTTGCTTCAATGCATTTAGGGGGGTGGTCCTGGTCAAGACAATCTCCTGAACTCCAAACTGAATGTCAGAATGGGAAAGAAAGGTGATTTAAGCAATTTTGAGCGTGGCATGGTTGTTGGTGCCAGACGGGCCGGTCTGAGTATTTCACAATCTGCTCAGTTACTGGCATTTTCACGCACAACCATTTCTAGGGTTTACAAAGAATGGTGTGAAAAGGGAAAAACATCCAGTATGCGGCAGTCCTGTGGGCAAAAATGCCTTGTGGATGCTAGAGGTCAGAGGAGAATGGGCCGACTGATTCAAGCTGATAGAAGAGCAACGTTGACTGAAATAACCACTCGTTACAACCGAGGTATGCAGCAAAGCATTTGTGAAGCCACAACACGCACAACCTTGAGGCGGATGGGCTACAACAGCAGAAGACCCCACCGGGTACCACTCATCTCCACTACAAAAAGGAAAAAGAGGCTACAATTTGCACAAGCTCACCAAAATTGGACTGTTGAAGACTGGAAAAATGTTGCCTGGTCTGATGAGTCTCGATTTCTGTTGAGACATTCAAATGGTAGAGTCCGAATTTGGCGTAAACAGAATGAGAACATGTATCCATCCTCTGATGGCTACTTCTAGCAGGATAATGCACCATGTCACAAAGCTCAAATCATTTCAAATTGGTTTCTTGAACATGACAATGAGTTCACTGTACTAAAATGGCCCCCACAGTCACCAGATCTCAACCCAATAGAGCATCTTTGGGATGTGGTGGAACGGGAGCTTCGTGCCCTGGATGTGCATCCCTCAAATCTCCATTAACTGCAAAATGCTATCCTATCAATATGGGCCAACATTTCTAAAGAATGCTATCAGCACCTTGTTGAATCAATGCCTTGTAGAATTAAGGCAGTTCTGAAGGCAAAAGGGGGTCCAACACCGTATTAGTATGGTGTTCCTAATAATTCTTTAGGTGAGTGTATTATGTTATGCATTGTTAGGCCATTCATTCCAGAAGAGAAGGTATGGTTGGCAAGAACAGGGCTAACCACCCTGTCCCTCCCCTCTTGGTAGGAGTGGGTTGGTTCTACTTCCTGCCAGAAGGGGGAGTTCCTGGAGAGATAGTGAAAGAGATAAGAAGCACATGCCAGAGCTCCTACGCCTAAGGCTTGTTACTCCACTCTCATCTGAGACCTTCACTCCAGAGAGATCATCAGAATCAAGAACACTGCTTCCAAGAAGCTTCAGCGTGGCTGGACAGCTGATTAATCAACAAAATCACACCTTCACAGACACTGCTGCAGGTGAGAGAAACAGGTTAGACACCCATCAATTATAAAAAAAAACACCAGGCCATACTAACTTCAAGCCTTTGTCACACAGTGGATACCTATATCCACAAGTACCTGCAAGTGCCATCAAATTGCCAATACAACCTGCAACCATACCTCCTCATCTGGGACCAGAAACTAGACTTTGTACCAACTACTGCTGGATGTACCACAAATTATATTTTGCATTAACAGACTGTTATACTTTTATTTCTGGCCTGATTCTTTAAATCACCTTTCTACTGCACCGATCCCCAGGGAGCCTGAGGGAGTACACCATGACACAACACATTATCAGGCCCACTACTACTCACTTCCTCTGCATCGGGTTGTAGTCAGAAACTAGGCCAGTTGTAGAAAATAGACAAGTCTCTCTTTACTAAAGTGCAGAATGGGAGTTGTAGTACATCCAAAAGTATCAAACCCCATTCGTTCCAAATAGCAATGTATGGATATGAGCAATGATGGGGGTAGTACTCTTGCTAAGCTTGTCTGTAATTCATAGGCTGAGGGGCACAGAATTAAGATATGGCTGACCAAGAACGTGTCAAAGTGAGCGCACATGCAACAGGATTAGCCAGTGTGTGGACTACAACCACCCTCATTACCTCAGCCACCAATTCCATCCTTTTCACCCTCAAGCCTCCCCTGCGGGCTGGAGCATGGCATGACCACATCACTCATTTGGGAGTGGGAGTGAGGTGTTTAGGGTGCAGCCACAGTGCCAAGGATGCTGAGGGGGGCTGCTAAAGCATAATGGTAGCCTGTAACAGAATGGAGTGTTCCCCTGTGAGAAATGGTGCCAGAAGTTGGGCAGAAGCTTGAAAGTGCAGCAGGAGTGTCAGAAGCAGAGTACATTCCCCTGAGGGGAACACTCCAAAGATGGAACCAGGCCCAAAAGCACAGAACCAATATTGAAGCCAGATCCCTGCCTGAAACAAATAGCGTTGGTAATGTAAACTTTGCTTAGTGTACATACCTACTCTCATCTATATTCCATGCACCATCAAAACAGCCTGCATCCGTGGTCAGTTATTGCCATAGGAGACACACAACATATATAGATGGCAATTACATCATAACAATAAACTGTTTCCTAAAGGACATACATACATCCCTTTACGTAATGGGGGAAGAAGTAATACATTATCCATACCACCCAACTTTTTGGATGGTCAAAGAGGGACACTTACAACGCATTGTGTGAAAGATCTAATCATTGGCTGAGTGGGGTCATGACTGTAGCCAATGATTGGTTGAGCAACATTCATAACCATTCCTGCCATGTTGAGACAGTAGAAGGAGGTGGGGTACAACGGGGAACCAGCACTGTCAAAACTGCAGCGGCGATGGATTGGTGAGATGGGTGTGAATTCTGTTATTTTTTTACAGCATGTGTAGACCCGGGACAGTTATTTTTTCATGTGCTGGAATACCCTTTTAAATGTCAGCACAAAAATCATCTAATTATAGACATTTTAAGGTCCAAATTATACCAAAAAATGAAAAGATATATACTGTAAGTTGAGGTCTAATATAAAGGTAGGAACCAGGCAAACAATTTCTGGAACAGTTTACTAAGTTTATTAAAGGGGTTATGCCATGATTGATGTACAAAAAAACTATAATCAGACATCATATAGTTCATGACAATGTCTTTCTAACAAAGCTAGAACCAGCCCTGTACCTCACATGGATCCATGGATCTCCCCATTAATTGCGCTGCTAGATTTATATCAACAAAATCCAATATATACCCCAACCAGGGAATTATTACTCAAAGAGTAATTAGCTGGCATAAGCCTATGGCAAACTACCACAATACAAAACCAACAAAGACTGCCAGGCCGCTTATGATGTATTAATACTTTATTACAAAATTACATGTATTTACAAACATGATTAAAAAGAGTATGGTGCAGGAGAAAAGAAAAGACGACATCACCGGAGGATAAACACAGCGGATGCATGTCCATAAATCAGTCCATCCGTATGATACATTAAAGGACAAAGTGCAAATGCAAACATGTCATATACAATCCAAGGACATAGGACAATTACCCATACTGTGTCTCCTCCAGGATGGCACCAACCCCAACGCGCATTCGGCGTACCTTCGTCTGGGGGTAGCGTCATCACTGGGGGACACAGGTTAAATACACCAATCAGCCAATCACCACATAGGAGATAATGATCCTATTCTATGTCGTCCCTGCGACTCAGGAAGTGAGGTATAAACATTCAGGCAGCGCCAAGGAAATACATGTGATCACGTAGTAACGCTGTTAAGACGGGATCGCGTCATCAAGTATCGCGAGTCCGTGTCTCCACCATCATAGAACCATTGCGCATGCACGATCTAATCGATGAAACAGAATAGAGAAGGAGGGGAAACAAGAAGGCGGCCGCCAAAATTATGATTAGATGAAAAGAAGAAAAAGACCATCGAGATTAGAGTATGAATTTCGATCCATGATTCAGAAAAAGCAATAATAATAACTGTTAGTGGAAAAGCATATATATCAATGAATGATGATACGAATTATTGATACTAAAATAAAAATGTGAAAATTGTGAAAGAATGTGAGGGTGTTAAAAACATGATGATGATACTAAAAATTAAGACATATCAATGACTATGTGTGTACATATCCTAAAAAATCCTTTAAGGTGCCCTAACGACCCAAAGGACACAATATATTATTACAGTGCATTACTTGTGAAAACCAATACCGGTAATACAAGAAAAAGAAAAAAGGAAATAAAAGGAAATAAACAGACTTTATAAGCAAAGCATATATTCACATAATTGCATTATCTAAATTTCGATCCATGATTCGAAAATAAATATCGATAAATAGTAAATTCATAAAGTTCGATCCCTGATTAAAAATGAAATATCGATAAACTAGTGTATCGATTAAATAGATAGATTTCGATCCATGATTCGAAAATAAATATCGATGAATATTAAATTACATAAAATTCGATCCATGATTCGAAAATAAATATCGATAGACTAATGTATCAATAAAAATACATAAATAAATATTATTCTAAAGAAAGAAGAAAAAGATAATACTGGAACCCTGAATAGTGAATAAAAAGCAAGTGAGAATTATCCATGTATATGTTTTAAATGTGACCATATCCTATACTCTGTACATATCACTTGCAAAAAAGTGAAATCATGAGTACATGATTGCAAAACATAATTATGTAACCATAAGTGAAAAATGCATAATGTTATAGTGACATGCAGACATTGCAAAAAAGATGTCATGTCTATAGTGAATCTGATACATACTTAATGCATATGTGCACCCATATCTAAAACATACCATATACTAGTATATAAGGGTATAAATTATGCTCTACATATATAAACAAACAAAGTGGATAAAGGAAATAAAATAAGTGTGTATACAATAAACACATGACGATACACCCCATAATATAGTTAGTGACGTGCTGCACATTGATCTAGGATGGATGCCATCAGGTATACAACCGAGGAGGTGGTCGCCAATGAATAATTAACACTATATCTGCATGATTGTCGCACATTAGTGTGGCCCTACCACCAACCTCTTGAACAGCCCATCCTGATGCCAACCAGACCAATGTGTAGAACGTGACCATGTATGGTTTTTCTTATAGCCACAAATTGTGGTACCTATTATCCCTGAACAATTACTTACAAAAGTTACAGCCGCCTCTTGTTAACTACTCAACCATCTCACAATTGGATAATGTCCCATGAGTTGCATGTGCCAACCCACTTCCTAAAACCTCTATCAATATTGTAAAGTCGATGACTTATGCAATATATAAAGAGTATATCACGTGGTGAATGTGTATGAATACCGGCCCCATAGATGACCCTAAGAAACGGGGTCAAAAACTGTTAAAAGTCGCAAAGCGAACATTAAAACAAGACCTACTTGGTTGTGGAGACCCAGAGTTACCCTACAAAAACCTATAGATATGAAGAGAAACCGGTGAATTCATTCAAACCATTTGGACACAATGTATTTAGCTTCCAGATCCACTTGCATTCAAGCTGTGCTAATCTTTTTGATATGTCCCCACCTCTAATATTTTTTATTCTTTAGAACCCAATCAATTGCCCCAACTTTCAAGTACATAGGGTTACAGTCATGATATAACTTGAAATGTCTAGCCACCGGTTTTAGGTTACTCAAATCTCTTTCATTGGTTGCTGACATGATATCTCTGACGTGTTCACGCACCCTAACTTTCAGCTCCCTTGTAGTTAAACCCACATAAATTTTTTAGGCAAGGATATTTCGCATAATAGATGACTGCTGTACTTGTGCATGTGAGACACTGTGTTATTTGAAATGTTTTCCCATGGATCGACTCATTGAAAGAGGTTGCTCTCTCCATGTTTGGACATGCAATGCATTTTCCACATGGGACAAAGCCCCTTCTTGGTTTCCTTATCCCTGGGAACATTGGCTGGATTTGTTTAGAAAAGAGACTACGAACAAGATAGTCTCTCAAATTTTTAGAGCGTTTGGCTGTTACCCTTGGACCAGAGGATACATATTTTACCAGGACGGGATCGGTCAACAGAACAGGCCAAAATCTTTTTAAAATGTCCTTCATCTCAGACCATCTACAGTGGTAGCCTGTAATGAATCTGTAATGAATCTTGCCTTATTGTCACTGGATTTTTTTCCCCCTGAAAATAAAAGGTCATGACGGGAGCATGTCCTTGCTCTTCTGTATGCTTTTTTGACTATACCCACGACTGGTGAATCTCTGCTTCAAATCATTTGCTTGTCGTTCAAACATCTAATTCGTCGAACATATCCTCCGGACTCGCAAAAATTGTCCAGTCGGGATCGAGTTAATCATCTGCAGGGGATGGGATGAAGATGCATGTAAGTAGGAGTTAACAGATGTCGGTTTCCTAAATACATTCGTAAAAATAGAGCCATCAGCACCTCTCTCCAACCGAACATCCAAAAACTCAATAGAGTTCTTGTCATATTTGTATGTCAATTTGATGTTCTTAGAGTTGTTGTTCAACATCTCAAAAAAGTTTTGTAATTTGGATAGATCTCCCTGCCAGATCAAAAATACATTGTCGATGTACCACGCCCAAAATATGGCGCGGTCCATCGACAGAAAGAGGTCCCTCTCCCACAGCTTCAGAAGCAAATTTGGGTATGAGGGCGCACAAGGCGCCCCCATCGCAGTGCCCTGGAGCTGCAGGTTGAAGGACTCACCGAAATAAAAGAAATTGTGCATCAAAACGAAGGACCCAAGATCCAATAGAAAACCCCTCTTATCAGCATCTAAATTCTCCTGTTCCAGAAAAAACTCCACTGCCTAAGTCCCATCTTGATGTCTAATACTTGTGTACAAAGACTCAACATCACAGGTCACCATCATTGTATCATCCCCAAGACGGATACCCTCAATTTTCCGCAGAAAATCTGTGGTATCCTTGATATGCGAAGGAAGATTGGCTACAATATATTTAAATTGGGAATCCAGATATCGTCCTACCTTTTCAGTCAAACTTCCTCTACCGGAAATGATGGGCCTGCCAGGGGGTATTTTGGCATTTTTATGAATCTTCGGTAGCAGGTATAAGGTAGGTACCATGGGCTCCTTTACAATTAAAGCATCATGGAGGGCCTTGGATATTATTTGACTATCGACAGCTTTATCCAGGATCTGATTTAGACTACCTTCAAATGAATGCAAAGGATTAAATGTTAGTTTCTTATAGCATTCCTTCTCTCTAAGTTTCTGTAGGCCTCCCGTTCATAAAGACTGTGGGGCCATACTACAATGTTTCCCCATTTATCGGAGGGTTTGAACACCACATCAGTGAGTCTAGAGAGATTCTTTAAACTCTGGTGTTGAGCTCTTGACAAATTGTCTTTTGGAATGAACATTGCCATGTTCTCAAACTCCTTAGATACAAGTTTGACGAACAGGTCAATTGCTGGACATAATGATAGAGGGGGGAATTTTTTTGACTTACATTTGATGGATGCAGGGATCTCCTCCAATGTATGTTGTTCATTTTCTCCTGCCAATTCGTCCAACATCCGAACTGCTTGTAGTTCTTCCGGGGTGGACAATTCTACCCTCATTGTGATGCCATCTTTTTATAAGTAATGAATGAGCGAAAATGTGTAGATCTTTTACTGCTGTAATGGAGTCGAAAGCAGCACATGGTGAAAAGGTTAAACCTTTCTCCAACAATGATACATCTATTGATGAAAAAGTATGTTCAGATAGGTTAATTACATTCAAATCATTGTGATTACCATTCTCCCTTTTCTCCAAAAAGGTCCCCCCTTTTCCATTTGAAACAAAACCAGGCGGTGTCTTTCTTTTTTGCATCACACCTGACCTGGTCATTCTGCCATCTGGCTCCTGATTATCTGAAATTGATGATAGAGATAGCATCGAGCATGTGCGATTACGAGAGGAGAAATTGCCCCTCCTCTGATGGTAGGTATCTGTGCGTTTCCATTTGTACACACATTTTTGCTGAAAATCCTCACAGTCCCTAGAAAATTTTCTTGATTTCACTTCTTGCATCTCCTTTTCCCACTTCTCAAAACTCTTATTGAGTGTCATGTCAAAAGCTGCTAAAGACTCCTTATTGCATTCTTGTTTGAGGGTCAGTTGTAACTTCTCAATATCCACATCCAAGGACATTAAAGTCTGGCTTTTATGCCTAATCACAAGATTCACCAGTTTCTTAGCTGACTCAGTACATATTTCCTCCCAGCTACACAGAAAAGTTTAACTCTCAATATCAAAAGATGGTGTCACCTGAATTCGTAGACCTCGTGGTATCAAGTCCAACTGCAAGTACCGTATTTTTCGCCCTATAAGACGCAGTGCTGCTGATTTTGCCGTATTTTCAATGATACACTCGCCGCGATGCTGTGCTGCGGGTGTATCAGCTGTGAGGGAGGAGGGGCTGGGGGCCGGCATCTGCTTTTATAATGACAGCGGGGCCCGTGCAGTGACTGTATTCTACTACACGGGCCCCGCTCACTGTATAATCGTATCTCTAATAGTTAATTATGTATATACCGGTAATCGCATAATCAGCGCTACTTACAACTACAAGCGCTCGGTAGGTAGCAGAGAGGAGGTAGGAGGCAGGCCGGGAGGACAGGCGGGCGGCGCGTCACTCACTACGTCACGCGCCTGCGCCGCCCACTTTATAAATGTAGCAGGCGGCGTGGGCGCATGACTTAGTGACTCACGCTGCCAGCGCCCGTCCTCCCGGCCTGCATCCTCCCTCCTCTCTGCTACCTACCGAGCGCTTGTAGTTGTAAGTAGCACTGATTATGCGATTACCGGTATATACATAATTAACTATTACAGATACGATTATACAGTGAGCGGGGCCCGTGTAGTAGAATACAGTCACTGCACGGGCCCCCGCTGTCATTATAAAAGCAGATGCAACCCCCACTCCCTGTATTGAGGGTCATTCACTACAGGGACACTGTTATGGAGGGGATCTGTGGATGACACATAGCATAAGATGCTATATATGTGTCATCCACAGATCCCCCCCATAACTGTCATACACAGATACCCATAACCAGGGCTTTTTTTCTCAGAGAAAAGGTGGTGGAACTCACCCCCCTGGCCACGCCCCTACCCACCCCTAGGACCGCCCCCTAAAACCGCCCCTTTAGAGAACAGGGATGCAAGTAAAATTGCCAGTGACGGTCGTGACAGCCAGGCTTCCAGTGCCCGCGGCAGTGGCGACTCTAGGAACAATATATAGGGGGGGGCACAAAGATACCACAGTCAAAAATGGGGGGGCAAAAACAAAATAAGTATATATAAATAAGATTACAAAATACGAGAGAATTGCGGTATGCAGGGATACATTTATAATAAAAAAGTTTACTTACAAAAGAAGCTATTCAGTCGTCTGCTGTCAATTAGCCCCCATATGCCTCCAATTAGCCCCCATTATGCCCCCAGCAACCACATTTTTTATAAAATAAAAAAACACTTACCTCTCCTGCTCCTGGACGGACGCCGCCTGCAATTTTCTTTCTCCTCAGTCGACTGTGCTCTGAACTGGTGCGTACAGCGTGAGGTCACAGAGCGCCCTCATGCTGTGCGCAGCCCTGCACAGCCGACAGCCGAGGACCAGGAAGTGGTAAGTACAGAGCGTTCACCACTTCCTGGTCCTTCGGTACACTAATGAGCGTTTCCTTAATGGAAGCGCTCATTAGTATTCACCTGGGAGAATCAGCGCGGGGGCACCCGGGGGGGCGGGGCGAGTCAGCAAAAATAGGTGGCGGAATGCCGTTCCGGCGCGTTCCGCCAGAAAAAAAGCCCTGCCCATAACAGTGCCATCCAGAGACCCCAATAAGAGCCACCCACAGATCCCCCATAAGTGTCACCCACAGATCCCCCATAAGTGTCACCCACAGATCCCCCATAAGTGTCACCCACAGATCCCCCATAAGTGTCACCCACAGATCCCCCATAACAGTGCGTCACCCACAGATCCCCCATAACAGTGCATCACCCACAGATCCCCATAACAGTGCGTCACCCACAGATCCCCCATAACAGTGCGTCACCCACAGATCCCCCATAACAGTGCATCACCCACAGATCCCCCATAACAGTTCGCCATCCACAGATCCCCCATAACAGTGCGCCATCCACAGACCACAATTAGTTCAAAACCCACCAAAAGCACACCTATTGGTTCAAAATATATTTTTTCTTATTTTCCTCCTTAAAAACCTAGGTGCGTCTTATGGGCCGGTGCGTCTTATAGGGCGAAAAATACGGTATCTCTCCAGAAACGCCTTATTCCACCATGAAATAGATTGGTAAGAGTCAACTGCATTTCTTTTATATTTGCCAGGTCTTTACACCCAACACCTGCACCTTTATCCTTAAAAATACTATCCAAGGATATTTTCAGGGGGACAAAAATCAAGTGACAATAAGGCAAGATTCATTACAGGCTACCACTGTAGATGGTCTGAGATGAAGGACATTTTAAAAAGATTTTGGCCTGTTCTGTTGACCGATCCCGTCCTAGTAAAATATGTATCCTCTGGTCCAATGGTAACGGCCAAACACTCTAAAAATTTGAGAGACTATCTTGTTCGTAGTCTCTTTTCTAAACAAATCCAGCCAATGCTCCCAGGGATAAGGAAACCAAGAAGGGTCTTTGTCCCATGTGGAAAATGCATCCTTGCCTAAAAAATTTATGTGGGTTTAACTACAAGGGAGCTGAAAGTTAGGGTGCGTGAACACGTCAGAGATATCATGTCAGCAACCAATGAAAGAGATTTGAGTAACCTAAAACCGGTGGCTAGACATTTCAAGTTATATCATGACTGTAACTGTATGTACTTGAAAGTTGGGGCGATTGATTGGGTTCTAAAAAAGAAAAAATATTACAGGTGGGGATATATCAAAAAGATTGGCACAGCTTGAATGCAAGTGGATATGGAAGCTAAATACATTGTGTCCAAATGGTTTGAATGAATTCACCGGTTTCTCTTCATATCTATAGGTTTTTGTAGGGTAACTCCGGGTCTCCACACCCAAGTAGGTCTTGTTTTAATATTCGCTTTGCGACTTTTAACAGTTTTTGACCCCGTTTCTTAGGGTCATCTATGGGGCCGGTATTCATACACATTCACCACGTGATATACTCTTTATATATTGCATAAGTCATCGACTTTGCAATATTGATGGATGTTTTAGGAAGTGGGTTGGCACATGCAGCTCATGGGACATTATCCAATTGTGGGAGGGTTGAGTAGTTAACAAGAGGCGGCTGTAACTTTTGTAAGTAATTGTTCAGGGATAATAGGTACCACAATTTGTGGCTATAAGAAAAACCATACATGGTCACGTTCTACACATTGGTCTGGTTGGCATCAGGATGGGCTGTTCAAGAGGTTGGTGGTAGGGCCACACTAATGTGCGACAATCATGCAGATATAGTGTTAATTATTCATTGGTGACCACCTCCTCGGTTGTATACCTGATGGCATTCATCCTAGATCAATGTGCAGCACGTCACTAACTATATTATGGGGCGTATCGTCATGTGTTTATTGTATACACACTTGTTTTATTTCCTTTATCCACTTTTGTCACATACATCACAAGTTGTTTGTTTATATATGTAGAGCATAATTTATACCCTTATATACTAGTATATGGTATGTTTTAGATATGTGTGCACATATGCATTAAGTATGTATCAGATTCACTATAGACATGACATCTTTTTTGCAATGTCTGCATGTCACTATAACATTATGCATTTTTCACTTATGGTTACATAATTATGTTTTGCAATCATGTACTCATGATTTCACTTTTTTGCAAGTGATATGTACAGAGTATAGGATATGGTCACATTTAAAACATATACATGGATAATTCTCACTTGCTTTTTATTCACTATTCAGGGTTCCAGTAATATCTTTTTCTTCTTTCTTTAGAATACCGTAATATTTATTTATGTATTTTTATTGATACATTAGTCTATCGATATTTATTTTCGAATCATGGATCGAATTTTATGTAATTTAATATTCATCGATATTTATTTTCGAATCATGGATCGAAATCTATCTATTTAATCGATACACTAGTTTATCGATATTTCATTTTGAATCAGGGATCGAACTTTATGAATTTACTATTTATCGATATTTATTTTCGAATCATGGATGGAAATTTAGATAATGCAATTATGTGAATATATGCTTTGCTTATAAATTCTGTTTATTTCCTTTTATTTCCTTTTTTCTTTTTCTTGTATTACCGGTATTGGTTTTCACAAGTAATGCACTGTAATTATAAATTTTTTCTTTTGGGTCGTTAGGGCACCTTAAAGGATTTTTTAGGATATGTACACACATAGTCATTGATATGTCTTCATTTTTAGTATCATCATCATGTTTTTAACACCCTCACATTCTTTCACAATTTTCTCATTTTTATTTTAGTATCAATAATTCGTATCATCATTCATTGATATATATGCTTTTCCACTAACAATTATTATTATTGCTTTTTCTGAATCATGGATCGAAATTCATACTCTAATCTCGATGGTCTTTTTCTTCTTTTCATCTAATCATAATTTTGGCGGCCGCCTTCTTGTTTCCCCTCCTTCTCTATTCTGTTTCTTTTTCTTGTGTTTGTCATTATATAATATTTACAGTATCATTGAGGCTTTATCCTACTCCCATGACGTCATCTATTAGATCTGACATGCGCAATGGTTCTATGATGGTGGAGACACGGACTCGCGATACTTGATGACGCGATCCGTCTTAACAGCGTTACTACTCCTGAGTCGCAGGGACGAGGTAGAATAGGATCATTATCTCCTATGTGGTGATTGGCTGATTGGTGTATTTAACCTGTGTCCCCCAGTGATGACGCTACCCCCAGACGAAGGTACGCCGAAACACGCGTTGGGGTTGGCGCCATCCTGGAGGAGACACAGTATGGGTATTTGTCCTATGTCCTTGGATTGTATATGACATGTTTGCATTTGCACTTTGTCCTTTAATGTATCATACGGATGGACTGATTTATGGACATGTATCCGCTGTGTTTATCCTCCGGTGATGTCGTCTTTTCTTTTCTCCTGCACCATACTCTTTTTAATCATGTTTGTAAATACATGTAATTTTGTAATAAAGTATTAATACATCATAAGCGGCCTGGCAGTCTTTGTAGGTTTTAGATTTATATCAAGTTGCAGCTCAAGGGAGAGTCTTTTCTACTGGAGCTCTTTCCCTGTAATTGCCACAGCTAGATATGGCGGGTGAACATTTAAACTGAGCGTGTGCAACCACTAAAAGGAAGTGGACAAGAAATAAGGAGAAAAAAAACAGCAGGTGGAGCTATACAGATACATTTTTTTGAATAGCTTAGTGACTATATGTGCAATTACATAAAGTATTCAGATCCAGTGCTGGTTTGAAAAATACTATTCGTGCCACATCTCTTTTAAGGCACATTTATTTCACAGGTCAAAAAGAGGGACATTTAAGGAGAAAAGAGGAACAGGGGGACGTGAGTCAAAAAAAGCGACTGTCCCTTGCAAAGAGGGACACTTGGGAGGCATGCAATGTCTACTCACCGTACACGCTAGTTGCAGCTGCATAGGGCTCAGTACACAGCTTCTGACACCAAATCCTTTTCCTTAGAACTATATCTGCCCAGCATCCTGCTTACAATCTACAATGATGATTTACATAGCTACATGTCAGTTGGCCAAGCCTCTCATCGCGATAAGTGGGTTTCTAGATCATTATCTGCATCATTCTCATCTGCAGGTGGCAGTTACAAGTGTTTATGAGTAGCATACCCACCATCAGATTACAGGAAGAACATAAGAATATACAGTTATTCAGTTCAGGTCCAGGTATCTGCTTGTGCCATGGCAGCTAAAAGTTTCCATTGCACGTTTCTGAGCCCCAGCAGCAGAAGTGTATACATCCCAGTGTTGAGTATTTATGAACATTTGGCTATAATGTCGGTGTTCTTGGCTTTTGCTCCAGAAAACAATTACTGAGAATAAACATAATTCTAATGTTTGTTAATATCTTGGAGCTGAAAGATAAAATGACAACATTTGTTATTCCGGGAATATAATACTATCTTCAGCTGTATCATGAAAAGGAACATTTTGTAGTGCTTGTAAAAGATGGTCAAGGGTTCTGCTTTGGACAAAGATCATATTGCATGATCAGAAGATATACAAGTTGCAGTAAGTGACCTTTAATACTTAGCTTTTAAAATGCTAATAAAATAGTAGCCCATACGCAAGTACAATAGTACAAATAGTGATTCATGCTTATGCAATGATTCACGGTGCAAAAAATAAAGAATGGTCTTACCACATGGTAATTTTGTGGTGCCTAGGTGGGGTCTCTTTGAATCACGTCGGATGCCACATTTAGTGGTTGCCATACGCAGCACACAATTAAATATATGCGCATATAGATTTTGTTTTGACTTTTATCTGTATGGTTCATGAAGACTTTATTCACTAATCATGTATTCATTTTATAACTGGAATTATGTCTCATGAATTTATTATATTTATATTTAATTTACTATGAATTATTGTTCCTTTATATAATCAGTGTTTCTATTTGTTTATTTATTTTTTCTTGCACAAAGATTAGGTTTATAGGGCGAGATAATATGGGGCCATTGATTAATTTACTAAGCATTTTGCATTTGGATGTCAGTATCTTAATTATATTTATGTGCATGTATATTTCATCTACTTATGTAATTTACTATCAGCGCATGCAATGGGGATTTCATTCATTATGTATCGACATAATTTTCTGTTTCTTTATTATACTGTATGGTCTTATTCCCTACTGTTTATGTAAAAAGGGCACTTCTGGATACAAACATATTGACCATGTTTGCCATAATAATGTAATTCTATATGTCCGTTTGTAATCTTCTTGTGGAATGCATGTTGACACGCACGATTTGGGTTCAGAGGAGGCGCACATTCATTTTTGTTATACATTTCCGGCTTCTGGAACGCATCACAATTCAATTTCCGGTTTTGCACCATTTTGCACATGCGCAGATTGTGTTTCTGAGACGCCAGCCCAGATCGTGCAGTGCCATCATGTTTTGACATGGCCTGAGCACAGAGAACACCACTGTGGTCTCAACACACACCCCCTCACCGCGTGAAATCGATCCTTAACAGGTGACCATTATTATTTACTAATGTTTTATACATATACTAGCAGAAGGACCTGGCTTCACACGGGTATATTTCATCTATTTCATTTAATGTTTCTGTGTTTCGTTAAAAGATATCGACAGTATCCCCCATAACAGTGACCTCCACAGTGCCCGCCCCCTTAAGAGTGACCTCCACAGTGCCCGCCCCTTTAACAGTGACCTTCACAGTGCCTGCCACTTTAACAGTGACCTCTACAGTGCCCGCCCTTTAACAGTGACCTCCACAGTGCCTGCCCCCTTAACAGTGACCTCCAAAGTGCCTGCCCCTTTAACAGTGACCTCCACAGTGCCCACCCCTTCAACACTGACCTCCACAGTGCCCACCCTTTTAACACTGACCTCCACAGTGCCATCCCCCTTAACAGTGACCTCCACAGTGAATGCCTCTTTAACAGTGACCTCCACAGTGCCTGCCCCTTTAACAGTGACCTCCACAGTGCCCGCCCCCTTTACACTGACCTCTGTAGTGCCCGCCCCCACAATTAACGCCCCGTTAACAGTGACCTCCACAGTGCCTGCCCCTTTAACAGTGACTTCCACAGTGCCCGCCTCTTTTTACAGTGATCTCCACAGTGGCCTACCCCCTTAACAGTGACCTTGACAGTGAATGCCCTTTTAATAGTGACCTCCACAGTGCCCGCCCATTTAACAGTAACCTCCACAGTGCCCGCTTCTTTAAGAGTGACCTCCACAGTGCCCGCCCCTTTAACAGTGACCTCCACAGCAGCCTGCCCCCTAACAGTGACCTCCACAGTAAACTCCCCTTTAACAGTGGCCTCCATAGTGCCCTCCCCCTTAACAGTGACCTCCACAGTGAACTCCCCTTTAACAGTGACCTCCACAGTGCCTGCCCCTTTAAAAGTAACCTCCACAGTGCCCGCCCCTTTAACAGTGACCTCCACAGTAGCCTGCCCCCTTAACAGTGACCTCCACAGTTACTGCCCCTTTAACAGTGACCTCCACAGTGCCTGCCCCTTTAACAGTGACCTACACAGTGCCCGCCCCTTTAACAGTAACCTCCATAGTGCCCGCCCCCACAATGAACGCCCCTTTAACAGTGACCTCCACATTTCCTTCCCCTTTAGCAGTGATCTCCACTGTGCCTGCCCCTTTAACAGTGACCTCGCCCCTTTAACAGTGACCTCCACAATGGCCTGCCCCCTTAACAGTGACGTCCACAGTGCCTGCCCCTTTAACAGTGACCTCCACAGTGCCCGCCCCTTTAACAGTGACCTCCACAGCAGCCTGCCCCTTTAACAGTGACCTCCACAGTGCCTGCCCCTTTAACAGTGACCTCCACAGTGCCCGCTCCTTTAACAGTGACCTCCACGGCAGTTTCCCCTTCAATAGTGGCCCCTGCCCCCTTAACAGTGAACTCCACAGTGCCCGCCCCTTTAACAGTGACCTCCACAGCAGCCTGCCCCTTTAATAGTGGCCCCTGCCCTATTAACAGTGACCTCCACAGCAGCTGCCCCTTTAATTGTTGCCCCTGACAACTTATCAGTGTCCTCCACAGCGCCCTGCCCCTTTAACAGTGACCTCCACAGCGCCCTGCCCCTTTAATAGTGGCCCCACCCCATTACGCGTGGGGCGTATTACCCGCACACCATGATCGCCCTTGTCTGTATTCGATAAGTATCTTGTATTATCTTTGATGCCACATTTATGAATTGCATATGTACTTGGCGGTCTCTCGCATGTTCTCAGAATTGAACAAGGTGTTTTGGGTATGTATATTGGGCTTATTATTTGATCCATACACTATGTTGTTATTGTATACAATGTTTTAACTTTTTGGGCTTTTCTTGTTTATCAATAAACTAGCAATTTTAATCAATTGGATGTGCAGTCTGAGTATGTAGCGTTTCTTTTTCTTCTATTTTTGCACAATGCTGAGATCTGAACTGCGCATGCGCTGATTCAACTTCCAGTGACTCATGTACAGTTCAGATTAACATTGGGGAAAGTTGGGGAATTTAGACCATTAGGAGTAGTAGTGATAGAACAGATATATCCACTACATTTCAGGATTCAGCAAGACTCTGCTCCAATCTCCCTGCTTCTTAGAGGTCAAAAGGCCCTTTTCAATCCAAAAAAAACAAAAAACTGGATGGATTGTTTGGATATATTAGAAGCACCCCCGGCTGAGTCTATAATATGATTACAGACTTTGTCCTGTCGTCTGCGAATCATACAGACCACATAAGAAAGATTGCATGCTGTGCAGTGATCACAGTACACACCATATTTGGTATTACTTGTTATTAATCCTTTTATATCATGGTTAAGATCATCTGCAGTGCCAGATTATTTATTTCTTGTGATCCTGCTTAGTGATAGATATTCCCTAATGTCGGGTATCTTTTGGCTGACAATCCACAGCCTTGTTATGTAATATACTTTAGTTTCTCATCTTAAAATAGTACAGACTGAAATTCCTCACCGAATTTTGCTACAAAAACAGGGACATCACTGCCAATAGTTCCTCCTGCTTAGGCCTCCTGCACACGGCCGTTCCCCCCCCCCCCCCCCGTTTACTGGCCGTTTTTTTGCGTTCTGTATACGGTCCGTATACGGAACCATTCATTTCAATGGTACCGCAAAAAAAACGGAATGTACTCTGTATGCATTCCGTTTCCGTATTTCCGTTTTTCCGTTCCGTTCTAACATAGAACATGTCCTATTATTGCCCGCAAATCACGTTCCGTGGCTCCTTTCAAGTCAATGGGTCCGCAAAAAAAAACGGAACACATACGGAAATGCATCCGTATGTCTTCCGTATCCGTTCCGTTTTTTGCTGAACCATCTATCGAAAATGTTATGCCCAGCCCAATTTTATCTATGTAATTACTGTATACTGTATATGCCAAAAACAGAACGGAAAAACGGAACAGAAACGGAAACACAACGGAAACAAAAAAACGGAACAACGGATCCGTGAAAAACGGACCTCAAAGCACTGAAAAAGCCATACGGTCGTGTGCAATAGGCCTTACTCAGTTTTTTTGTACTGGCACATGTTATACGGGGGTATTTTTTGTAATAGCACACATAAGGGGACATTTTCTTGTACTGGCACGTTTTAAGGGGGCACATTTTTGTTGTACTGGCACACGTTATAAGGGAGCGTTTTTTGTACTGGAACACATTAAGGGAGCATTTTTGTTCTGGCACATGTTATAAGGGGGCACCGTACACCCGGGCCCCTCGCACACAATATACTTACCTCGCTTCCTGGCACCCGCGTCGCTCCTGGTCCCAGCACGGCCGTTGCTGCTTATCCTCGCGCGCAGATGAAAACATCCGGTGTCAGGGCCGCCAATGGCAGGTGGCGAGGGGGACGAGACTCCCTAGCATCGCAGGTGATGCTAGGGAATCTCGTCCCCATCGCCGCCTGCCATTGGCTGCTCCCATTCCTCCAGCACTGGATGTTTTCATCTGCGCACCGGGAGAAGCAGTGGCGGCCTGTCCGGGGACCAGGAGCTATGAGGAGAGAAGTAACTATATTGTGTGTGAGGGGCCCGGGAATATTGGGGAGCATTTCAGGAATCGGATAACCCCTTTAATATTGATGTAGTATCGGTGTTGGTATGGATATGGCTTGAGAGTCAGCGTATATGTGGTATAGGTGCTGGTGTGGATATCGTGTCAGTGTGGTATCTGTGATGTTGGCATATATTTGGAGTGGATGTCAGAATATCACAAATATGATGATTATATAGGACATGATTATTTATGACATGATTATATACGAGATGATAATTACATAGGACGTGACGATTACATAGAACATGATTATATCTGAAAATAAAGCACATGGTGCATTTATAGGACCAGGGGCGGACTGAGAACCCTCAGGGCCCCCGGGCAAAATAAATCAAGGGCCCCCTTACAGGCCCCACCCATCTTCTGCTGCAAGCCCCACCCTTGTCCCGCCTCCAGCCACACCCTACACAATCTTTAATAAGATTTCAAAGTTAAAGCGACACAAAAGGCACCCAGACCACTTCAGCTCATTGAAGTGGTCTGGGTACAGTGTCCCTTTTGCAAATCGAGCTGCAATGTTCTAGAGAAACTGCATTGTCTACGTTCCAGCAATAAGTCAGCCTCTAGTCGCTGGCAGCCACCTGACGGCTTCCTGGAGTAAAACAGACCTTTGGTCTGGTGTCTGACGCTGGACGTCCTCACACTCTGCATGATGACCTCCAGGGTCAGATTTTTCCCCATAGGAAAGCATTGATTCAATGCTTTTGTATGGGGTGATCTAATCTCAGCGTCCATTAGTGAGCCTCTGTTAGAAACAGTCCCCTCCACCTTGTACTTGTTCCACTGATCTGCTACTTGCGGGCTACGTGGGCATGAGTTAAGTCACTTCGGCGCGTGATCCCGCGAGACCCGTGACCTACAGCGGCGGGTCTCGCGGGATCACGCGCTGCAGGACGGGATTGCGCACCGAAGTGACTGAACTCATGCCCGCGCAGCCCACAAGTAGCGGAACAATTACAAGAGGGGTGGGGAATAGCCAAATTAAAAAATATTTTGAACCAAAAGGTGTTATGGGGGCTCTGTGGATGGCACTGTTATGGGGGCTCTGTGGGTGGCACTGTCGTGGGGGCTCTGTGGATGGCACTGTCGTGGGGGCTCTGTGGATGGCACTGTGGGTGACACATATATAGCACCTTATGCTATATATGTGTCATCCACAGATCCCCCCATAAGTGTCCCTGTGAGTGAATGACCCCCAATACAGGGTCTGGGGGCCAGCATCTGGTGTTGTAATGGCAGCGGGGCCCGGTGCAGTCACTGTATTCTATTACACCGGGCCCCGCTCACTGTAATACTAATTTTCATATGTGAACAAGAAGAGAAATCCTCTGCGATCCTCTCCCTCTCTGTACTCACAAACTCAGTAGCAGGCAGGCCGGGCGGCAGCGCAACTCACTGACGTCACGCGGCTGCTCCTCCCACTTTATGAATGAAGCAGGCACGTGACGTCAGTGAGTTACGCTGCCGCCCGGCCTGCCTGCTACTGAGTTTGTGAGTACAGAGAGGGAGAGGATCGCAGAGGATTTCTCTTCTTGTTCACATATGAAAATTAGTATTACAGTGAGCGGGGCCCGGTGCGATAGAACACAGTGACTGCACCGGGCCCCGCTGCCATTACCACCATTACCAGGCCAGCATAACAGATTGTTATTCTGCGGCGGGCCCCCATCCCGGCCGGGCCCTCGGACCATGTCCGAAGTGCCCGACCAGTCAGTCCGCCCCTGTATAGGACATGATTATAAAGTGCATGAAGATTACATAGGATATGTTTATATAGAAAATTATGATTACCGTATTTTTTGCTTATAAGACGCACCCGAAGCTAAGACACACCACAGGTTTTAGAGGCTGAATATAAGAACCTCATATTAGATCTTCAGATAAGACTCCCATAAATATCAGGACATCATATCAGACCCCCATATCAGGACATCACGTCAGACTCTCATATCAGCCCTCCATGTCAGACCCCCATCAGCCCTGCATGTCAGACCCCTATCAGCCCTCCATGTCAGACCCCCATCAGCCCTCCATGTCAGACCCCCATCAGCCCTCAATGTAAGACCCCTATCAGACCTCAGATCAGCCCTCAATGTAAGACCCCTATCAGACCTCAGATCAGCCCTTTATTTCAGACCCCCATTAGACCTCAGATCAGCCCTTTATTTCAGACCTCCATCAGACCTGAGATCAGCCCTCACTGTCAGACCCCCCCATCAGACCTCAGATTAGCCCTCACTGTCAGACCCCCCAGAGTTACTTGCCAGAACCATCAGACCTCAGATCAGAATAAAATAAAAACTTCTCTTATCTCTCCTGCGCCGCGCCTCCTCTCCATCTCCGGCAGCAGTTGCGCTCCTATGTCTTCTCCAGCCCGTGCTGCACTGTCACCTGACTGCGTGCAGCGTCAGGTCAGTGCAGCGCCGGCCCCAGGAAGGAAGACCAGGGAGGGTAAGTACTGGAAGCACTCGCAATGCTTCTCTCCCTGCTCCCCGCACCTAATGCATACTAGTTATCGCTATAATGGAAGCGCTCACTAGTATTCGCTTTATAAGACGCATGGCCGTTCCCCCCCCCCCAACTTTTGGGGGGGGGGGGAAGTGGGTGTTATAAAGTACAGTCAGGTCCATAAATATTGGGACATCGACACAATTCTAAAAATTTTGGCTGTATACACCACCGCAATGGATTTGAAATTAAACGAACAAGATGTGCTTTAACTGCAGACTGTCAGCTTTGATTTGAGGTTATTTACATCCAAATCAGGTGAACGGTGTAGGAATTACAACAGTTTGCATATGTGCCTCCCACTGTTAAGGGACCAAAAGTAATGGGACAGAATACTAATCATAAATCAAATTTCACTTTTTAATACTTGGTAGCAAATTCTTTGCAGTCAATTACAGCCTGAAGTCTGGAACGCATAGACATCACCAGACCCTGGGTTTCATCCCTGGTGATGCTCTGCCAGGCCTCTACTGCAACTGTCTTCAGTTCCTGCTTGTTCTTGGGGCATTTTTTTTCCTTCAGTTTTGTCTTCAGGAAGTGAAATGCATGCTCAATCGGATTCAGGTCAGGTGATTGACTTGGCCATTGCATAACATTCCACTTCTTTCCTTTAAAAAACTCTTTGGTTGCTTTTGCAGTAAGCTTTGGGTCATTGTCCATCTGCACTGTGAAGCGCCGTCCAATGAGTTCTGAAGCATTTGGCTGAATATGAGCAGATAATATTGCCCGAAACACTTCAGAATTCATCCTGCTGCTTTTGTCAGCAGTCACATCATCAATAAATACAAGAGAACCAGTTACATTGGCAGCCATACATGCCCATGCCATGACACTACTATCACCATGCTTCACTGATAAGGTGGTATGCTTAGGATCATGAGCAGTTCCTTTCCTTCTCCATACTCTTCTCTTCCCATCACTCTGGTACAAGTTGATCTTGGTCTCATCTGTCCATAGGATGTTGTTCCAGAACTGTGAAGGCTTTTTTAGATGTCGTTTGGCAAACTCTAATCTGGCCTTCCTGTTTTTGAGGCTCACCAATGGTTTACATCTTGTGGTGAACCCTCTGTATTCACTCTGGTGAAGTCTTCTCTTGATTGTTGACTTTGACACACATACACCTACCTCCTGGAGAGTGTTCTTGATCTGGCCAACTGTTGTGAAGGGTGTTTTCTTCACCAGGGAAAGAATTCTTCAGTCATACACCACAGTTGTTTTCCGTGGTCTTCCGGGTCTTTTGCTGTTGCTGAGCTCACTGGTGCGTTCCCTCTTTTTAAGAATGTTCCAAATAGTTGTTTTGGCCATGCGTAATGTTTTTGCTATCTCTCTGATGGGTTTGTTTTGTTTTTTTCAGCCTAATGATGGCTTGCTTCACTGATAGTGACAGCTCTTTGGATCTCATCTTGAGAGTTGACAGCAACAGATTCCAAATGCAAATAGCACACTTGAAATGAACTCTGGACCTTTTATCTGCTCATTGTAATTAGGATAATGAGGGAATAACACACACCTGGCCATGGAACAGCTGAGAAGCCAATTGTCCCATTACTTTTGGTCCCCTAATAAGTGGGAGGCACATATGCAAACTGTTGTAATTCCTACACCATTCACCTGATTTGGATGTAAATACCCTCAAATTAAAGCTGACTGTCTGCCGTTAAAGCACATCTTGTTTGTTTCATTCAAATCCAGTGTGGTCGTGTATAGAGCCAAAAATGTTAGAATTGTGTTGGTGTCCCAATATTTATGGACCTGGCTGTATATAGGACCTAATAATTCTATGGTATGTGATAATATATTAAATGATTAAATGGGACATAAAGATTATATAGTACATGATTATATAATGCAATATGACTATATAGAACATTACGATTACTGGTGCATCTCAATAAATTAAAATATTATTGAATAGTTAATTTATTTAAGTGATTCATTTTAAAAAGTGAAACTCATATATTCTATAGATTCATTACACCACACATAGCGATCTAATTCTAGTGTTTATTTATTTTAATGTTGATGATTATGACTTACAGCTAATGGAAACCCAAAAGTCAGTATTTTAGAAAATTAGAATATTGTAAAAAAAAGTTCAATGGTGTCATGGTGTCGTACTCTAATCAGCTAATCAACACAAAACACCTGCAAAGGTTTCCCAAGCCTTTAAATGGTCCTTCAGTCTGGTTCAGTAGGCTACACAATCATGGGGAAGATGCTGACTTGACAGTTGTCCAGAAGACATAGAAAAGCCTCTACAAGGAAGGTAAGTGACAAAAGGTCATTGCTTAAGAAGCTGGCTGTTCACAGAGTGCTGTATCCAAGCATATTGAAAGTTGAGTGGAAGGGAAAAGTGTGGTAGAAAAAGGTGCACAAGCAACAGGGAAAACCGCGGCCATGAAAGGATTGTCAAGAAAAGGCCATTCAAGAATTTGTGGGAAATTCACAAGGAGTGGACCTTGTGGCTACAATTGTCCCATCCCTTGTGTTAAGCCGCTTATGACCCAGAGACAACGTCAGCAGTGACTTACCTGGGCTAAGGAGAAAAAGGACTGGACTATCGCATTTTGCATTTCATTTGGAAATCAAGGTCCCATAGTCTGAAGGAAGAGTGGAGAGGCACACAATCCAAGTTGCTTGAGGTCCAGTGTGACGTTTCCACAGTCAGTGATTGTTTCGGGAGCCATGTCATCTGCTGGTGTTGGTCCATTGTGTTAAGTCTAAAGTCAGCACAGCCATCTACCAGAACATTTTTGAGCATTTCATGCGTTCCTCTGCTGACAAGCTTTATGGGGATGTTGATTTCAATTTCCAGCAGGACTGGGCACCAGCCCACACGGCCAAAAGTAGCAATATCTAATTTCATAATAATTTTCTGAGATACTAACTATGGGGTTTTCATTAGTTGTAAGGCCTCATGCACACGGCCGTTGTTTTGGTCTGCATCCGAGCCGCAGTTTTGGCGGCTCGGATGCGGACCCATTCACTTCAATGGGGCCACAAAAGTTCCGTGGCCCCGCCAAAAAAATATAACATGTCCTATTCTTGTCCGCGCTTTGTGGACAAGGATAAGCAGTTATATTAGAGGCTGTCTGTGCCGTTCCGCAAAATGCGAAACGCACACGGACGCCATCCGTGTTTAGCGGACTGCAAAACACACAACGGTCGTGTGCATGTAGCCTAAGGCTGAGTTCAGACTTCAGTTACTTGATCAGTTATTTCCATCAGTTTTAGGGTCCATTCACACATCCGTGTGTGTTTCGCGGATCCACGGATCCACATCGTGCGGCCCCATAGAAATGAATGGGTCCACAATTCCATTCCGCAAAAATGTGGAACAGAATTGCGGACGTGTGAATGGACCCTTATTGTGAAACAAAACCAGGTGCAGGTGGAAATCTTTCCATTATACCTTATCTCTGTATAGGCTTCACTACGGGTTTTGAGTTAAATTTTTTAAATAAATTAAGCTTTTGATGATATTCTAATTTATTGAGATTCGCCTGTATATAGGACATGATGATTATATTGGACTTATATAGGATTATTAAATACAACATGATTGTGTGTGACTTGAAGATGGGGCATAATTATATAGGACATGATGATTACTAGTGTTGAGCGAGCATGCTCGGCCAAATACCAGTTCGGCTCGAGCATCGCTATGCTCGGCACATTGCGGTACTCGGCTGAGTACCGCATGTGCTCGAGCATAGCGATGCTCAAATCTCCTCCCCGCACGCTTTGCGGCTGCTAAGCAGCCAATAAACTTGCAGGTAAGTACTGCCCTCACTGTAATGCCAGTAGCCATGTTGGCTACTGGCATTACAGTGATTGGCTGGCCGGAACGTTTCATCAGGTGCTATATAGCACCCGATGACTCGTGTTCGGCTCATTCTAAGTTAGGGAGAGCTGAGGATAGGAAGGGACAGAGAGTGTAGGGAGTGTAATTGAATTAAATTTTTCTACAAAAACGTTTCATAGACCCAAAAGACCTGGTAAGGACTATTGTGTGTGACAGCAGCAATATATGTTTGTAGCGCAACCTGCGCTAAATTGCTCTGTGTTAGGGAGAGCTGTGCATAGGAAGGGACAGACAGTGCAGGGAGTGTAATAGGAAGATTTTTAAACAAAAAAACTTTTCAGAGACCCAAAACTCCTTTTAAGGACTATTGTTTGTGACAGCAGCAATATATATTTTTAGCGCATCCTGCGCAAAATACCGTGTAATAGGCCGCTGCGGACAGTTCAATTATCCGCACCACATCTCCTGTTTAAAGTGTGCGCATCCCTAAAATTTAAGTGACATCCAGTGTACGTTTTCCATAGACAGTGTCCGCTGTGGACAGTTAAATTATCCGCGCCACATCTCCTGTTTAAAGTGTGCGCATCCCTAAAATATCAGTGACATCCAGTACACTTTTTTCCGTAGACACTGCGAACTGTGACATTACCTGTGGTACCTGTCCTGTATAACGTTTCCTCATCACAAATACCTTTGTAAATGTTTTTGCACATACACTTCCAAATCCTACGCTACTGTACGTGTGACATACTTTCAAGCATATATCACATTTAAAATGAAGAAGGCGAGCAGTGAGGGACGGGGAAGTGGCCGTGATGCTGATGGTGCACGCAGAGGCTGTGGCCCTGGGCGCGGAGAAACAGTGCCTACTGCCAGAGCACAAGAAAAACAATCATCCAAGCATTGGCGAATCCAGCGGGGGGCAACGGGCCAATTGCTCCCCCCCGAGAATGTAGTGAAGCGCTTATCTCCATATCTCCATATTCATCTGTATCGCCGTCCTCAGGACAGCGATACAGATGAACGGTGCAGGGCAGGGAAGAGATGTCTCCCTTGCCCGTTCCTCTGATAGGCTGCAGGCCAAGTGCAGGTGGCGCGATTACGTCATTGCGCCGTCTGAGCCGTACAGAGCGGGACACAGGCCGGAAGAGGCCTGCATCGCATCGCTGACAGCAGCATAAGGTAAGTATATGTGTCTATTGTTTTTATTATTTATAGTAAACTGTGGCAAGAAGGTGGGGAGCACTATGGAGAGGGGGGGAGAAGCACTATGGGGGCATCTAATGGGGGCCCTATATACTGGCACATTATGGGGGGACACTATGGAGAAGGGGGGAAAAGAGCACTATGGGGGCATTATATAGGGGCATTCAAAACTGGCATCCATTTTGGTGCCACTATGGGGAAGGGGAGAGAGAAGCATTATGGGGGTATCTATGTGGGGAAGTCTATAGGGGCATTTTATACTGCCACATTATGAAGGGCACTATGGGGACGGGGGAGGAACACTATGGGGGCACCTTCTGGGGGCACTATATAGGAGTATTTTATACTGGCACAAATTATAGGGGCACTATGGGCACCTTAGCTCAACTGGGGGCACTAAGTGTTTTTTGTAGTGGCACACAGTACGGGTCATTGGATCACATGAGGGCACTCTGGGGACATTGACTGGGGGGCACTAAGAGGAGTTTTTAGTTTTTTTTTTACTGCCACACAGAGAATTTTTTTGTACTGGCGCACATTATAAGGGGGCTTTATTACAACTTGGCGACTATGGGAGCCAGGGCCGGCCTTTGGGGTGTGCGGGCTGTGCGGCCGCACAGGGCGCCATAGCAACAGGGGCGCCGGGCGGCCGACAGCTCGCAATGTAATATGCGGCAGGCGAGGCGGCACTTGTGTTCTCCCTCGGGGCGGGCCCCCGCCCCCTCCATCTCCCCCTCCCCTGTAGTTAGCAGGGGGCGCCCGGCGCCCGTTGCGGTTTAAAAAAAAAGTTGCTTATATAAGTTCATGCTGCGCCACCTGAGCAGCTGAGGCCGAGCGCTTGCCGCTCTAAAGAATCCTGCCTGCGCCTGCTGTGCTCTGTTCGATCCGCGGTACAGGAGCTTTTGTTTCCTGTACCCGGCCGGACTGACAGGAAGTGCTCACTTAGTGACGGGGGGGGGGAATAATGAGAGTGACAAGGGAGGGGGGGGGGAATAATGACAGTGACAAGGGAGGGGGGGTGGAATAATGAGAGTGACAAGGGAGAGGGGGGGGAATAATGAGAGTGACAAGGGAGAGGGGGGGAATAATGAGAGTGACAAGGGAAGGGGGGGGAGAGAGTGACAAGGGAGGGAGGGGGGGGGGGGGAGAAGAGAGTGACAATGGAGTCCCCAGAGCCAGACTGCAGCCAGAGTCCAGATCATCTTATTGTCCTGGTGGTAAGTAGACAATGCAATATGTTTATTATTTAATTGTTTAGTTATTAATACTACATTGGAAACTAATTTTCTCAGCTGGACACCGGCCGACACTGCGCATGCGCTGGGAGCCTCACCAGCGGTTAGGGTAGGGAAAAAGCACTGGCCCGTACGTAATTTTTCCCTTCCCTAACCGCTGGTGAGGCTCCCGGTGCATGGGCAGTGTCGGCCGGTGTTCAGCTGAGAACATCCATCCGATCACTGCGCCTGCGCATTGGCCCACAGTTTCTCCCTACCCTAACCGCCGGCGAGGCTCCTGGCGCATGCGCACTCTGCTGTGAAATTTTCCTAACCTGTCGTTGTGCGCCTGCGCGGCGCTGCACACCTCCTCACGTCATGTCCGGTGCGAACGGAAGTGACGAGGGTAGGGAAATCTCACGAAGTAGGGAAGTATAACATTACACCGGCCTTTGGGGTGTGTTGGCTGGTAACTACTTGGTTGGATAGTCAGCCAGCCTATGCCATGATGCCAGCAACAAGCAGTGTTTTTTTTTTTTGGTGGGGGGGGGGGCGTCACAAGGTTAGCTCGCACAGGGCGCCTGAACACCTAAGGCCGGCCCTGATGGGAGCATTATTATTTCTGGGATACAATTACTGTTGGGGGCACTGTAGGAGCACTATTACTACTAAGTGCACTCCGGCACAGAATTATTACTATTGCTGGGATTTTGGGGAGCACTATTACTGTGGGGGCGCCCTGGCACAGTATCAGCTTAGCACAGTTCTTTTTGGGGGACATTATGGTTACACTATTAGTGTCAGGGGTACTATTTGCTGGGTGCAGTTATTTTTTAGGGCATTGTGTTTCAATAATTATTGAAGGGGGCACTATCTGTGTGTAACTAGTATTTTCATGGGGTTTATCTGTTTCTACAGTATAGTTGTGGGAGGCACAGCGTCTCGGTATTGGGGGTGCATAATGGGATGTTGAGAAGGTGGGAGGAAAAGTAGGAAACTAAAATGTCTGTCTGTCAAACTCCGCAGAGATGAGAGATGGCTGAAAGAAATCATCATGGTGGTCTGGTCTGAATGGAGAAGATGAAGAAAGAGAACATCTACATCAAAGGAGACGTCACTGGATGTAAGAGGTATGGGCGCGATATATGGGTGGGGCTGTGTGTGGGTGTGGCTTGAGGGTGGGCGGGGACACAGGGCCCCATAATCTCCTATTTCCCGGGGAAGTGCCTCTCCTGAGACCAGGCTCTGGATCAGCCACTGCATCCAAGATACCTAGCTTCATGTCCCAGTTTGCAGGGCGGTGCAGGACACCACTTTTGAAGTCAGACCAGTGCGGTCAGGTGGTCGGTTAGATTGCAGCAGATAATGCTTCCAGTCAGTTAAGCACCACCCTGTCTTCCACCAAGTCCAGTCTCAGTAGCCAGGAGCCTGGTCAACACAATCCTCACCCTGATCCTCCTTCCTCCCACTATTTACAGTCTGGCCAAACAAGTGATCTCACACTTGGATATTCCGAGGACCTCTTTTCATCGCCATTACTTGATTTGGCCCTCTTGCCAAGCAAGCTTGAAGAGGGACATGAGATCTTGTGCCCTGATTCCCAACCTCTTGAACATTCACAAGAACATGACGGTGGGGAACGGCAATTAGTGTTTAATGAGGTGGATGATGATGAGACACAGTTGCCAATGAGTCAACCGCAATTACTGTTTCAAGAGGTGGATGAAGAGGATGAGACACAGTTGTCAATCACTAAGGTTGTGGTTAGGTCGACAAATTTAGGAGGATGATCAGAGTGAGGAAGTGGAAGAGGAGGTGGTGGACGATGAGGTCACTGACCTAACCTGGGAAGGTGGAAAACTGAGCGAGGACAGCAGAACAGAGGGGGAGGGATTTGCAGCACCGCAACAGGCTGGAAGAGGCAGTGGGGTGGCAAAAGGGAGAAGGCGGGCCACACCACACAGGCCCGCAACTGTTCCACGGGGTAGATGGCAAGGGGTAGATGTTCCGCAGTATGGCACTTTTTTGAGGAAAGTGCGGACGACAAAAGAATAGTAGTTTGCAACCTGTTCCATACGAAAATGAGCCCGGGCGTGAACACTAGCAACCTCACCCCCACCAGCATGATCCTCCATATGGCATCCAAGCACCGTAATAAGTGGGACGAAAGCCTGGGTCAACAATCTGTGTCTGCGGGTCACGCCACTGCCTCCTCTTCCCCTGTGTTATGTGCTGGCCAATCCCCTGTCGAAGGCGCAGGCCCGGATGCATGCGCCATCAGCGACTACATCCACTTCCGTGTCCCAGCGCAAATGTCCTTACCCCAAGCATTTGAACGCAAATACCCACCCACACGCCATAGCACTAAATGCGCAACTTTCCAAATTACTGGTCCTGGAAATGTTGCCATTTAGGCTTGTGGACACTGAGGCCTTCCGCAGTCCCCAGCCGCCACTATTTTTCACGGTGTGCCATGCCCGCCTTACACCAACATGTGTCCCGTAACATCACACGTGCCCTGACTAACGCAGTTACTGGGAAGGTCCACTTAACCACGGACACATGGACAAGTGCATTCGCCCAGGGATGCTATATTTCCCTGACGGCACACTGGGTGAACGTTGTGGAGGCCGGGAGCGAATCGTATCCTGGGATGGCACAGGTGCTACCGACGCCGAGGATTGCGGGCCCTACATCGATCAGGGTTTCCGCCAGCACCTACGTTAGTCGCTCCAACTACCACTTCTCCTCCTCCACCTCCTCCTCCACTTCCACCTCCGAGCACCAGTCAGACATCAGTCAGTAGCTGGAAGCAGTGTAGCACTGCAGTGGGGAAGCAGCAACAGGCCGCGCTGAAGCTGATTTGCTTAGGGGGCAAACAGCACAAGGATGTCTGACCTCTGTGAGGTTTTAAGAAACTTTGAGGAATAAACACAGATGGTGAGCGGCGATAACGCTATTATCAGCATAACCATCCCACTTGCTGGGAGTTTGTAGTCCTCTACTCTTATACTTCTTCCTTATAGTGTTCTCTAATATCACATAATAACAGTCAGGACATGCTAGGAGTTGTAGTCCTCTCCTCTTATACCTCCTCCCTGTAATGTCCTCTGATATCACAAAATAACAGCCTGAATATGCAGGGAGTTTCAGTTCTCTTCTGTTATACCTCCTCCTATAATGTCCTCTGATATCACATAATAACAGCCAGGGCATGCTGGGAGTTGTAGACCTCTCCTCTTATAGTTCTTACCTGTAGTGTTCTCTAATATCACATAATAACAGCCAGGGCATGCTAGGAGTTGTAGTTAGGGCCGGTGCAAGGATTTTTGCCGCCCTAGGCAAAGATCCATTTTGCCGCCCCCTTATGTCACTCACTCACTGACAGACACACACTGACAGACAGACACGCACTCAGACACTCACTGAATGACGTACACAGAAACTCTCTCACAGACATACTCACTGACAGACACACATACACTCACTGAGACAGACACACACTCACTGACAGACATACACCTACCCACTGAAACACACACACAGAAACTCACTGACAGACACTCACTCACTGGCAGACAAACACACACATATACTCACTGACAAACATACAGACACTTACTGACCGACAGACATCCACATTCACTGACATACACTCACTCACTGACATACACACACAGACACTCAATGACAGACACACATACATTTACTGACAGAAAGACAGACATACATACACTCACTCACTGACATAAATACACAGGCAGACACTCACTCAGTCAAACACTTAAACACTTACCTCCCTGGGGTCCAGTGTGGTGCAGCTCCTCAGTCCTCCAGCGCGCCGTTTAGTATGCCGGGGCCGGAATGACGCCATAATCCAGCATCACAGAGGGCGCACGAGGGAGGAGTGGGGAACTGCTAGAACAGCCTCCCTTGCCGCCCGCCTCCTCTCCTCTGGTAATTTACTGGCAGAGCAGACACCTGCCATCTGGGTAAGCAGATGCCTGCTCTGCCATATTTAAGAAGGACCTCCACCTCCTGGCCCCCCTGTAACGGCGCTGGGGGCGGCTCAAGAGCCGCTCGCCCAGGGCTGCAGCCCCAGTCAGGGGGAGCCCACGAGGGCGCCCCCAGCAGGCCGACGCCCTAGGCGAACGCCTAGTTCGCCTATATGGTTGCGCCGGCCCTGGTTGTAGTCCTCTCCTCTTATACCTCCTCCCTGTAATGTCCTCTGATATCACATAATAACAGTATGGACAGGCTGGGAGTTGTAGTCCTCTACTCTTATATCTCCTCTCTGTACTGTCCAATACAATTTCTTGGAGGCAGTAAGGACAGGAGTTAAGTATCACAGTAGGCGCCAAGTTTAGTGAGTAAAACTATCATTTATCTTATAGATCTCTAGTGTAATTTGGCTGACACTGTTATATAGATTATCGTTTCCATTCTGTGTATTGGATCATCACCCACTGTCCCGAGTATCATGTCCTCATATTGGGGGTGTGATGTCCTCTTTTTTGGGGTCATGAAAGTGGTCCCCCTACTGCCAGTACAAACACTCAATAATAATGATCAGGGGGAGAAAAACAGAACTGGATCGCACATCCACAATGCTATGCTTTGATCTAATTAAACTCGCTTCTCAGCGCAATATTAAAGTGTACAGCCCCCCATACTGCATGCTGTACAAGAGGCATTAGTGTACATTTTGATCAAAAGGCATGAGCCCACTCACCACGCCAAGGTCGCCTCTTTGAGTGGGACCTACTCTGACAAAAAGGCGCAGCACAGTGCGGTGACAAAGCGGCACTGCCCTAGTAGGCGGCAGGACCCAGGAGTCAAACAGCACCGCTGCTGTCTGACAATGCCACCCACGGCACTGGGTCCCACCAACCCACTAGCACAGCGCCACAAAAACAAGAAGTCTGCATAGAAGTGGTCATTGACCTGTAGCTCCTTATAGCAATGGACATGTTGTGTTACACAACTGTTCACATGGTGCAGTACTGCGTGGTGGCCTCTGTTTTTGTGGCGCTGTGCTGGTGGGACCCAGTGTCATGGGTGACATTGTCGGACAGCAGGGTTGCTGTTTTACTCCTGGGTCCCGCCGCCTACCAGGGCAGTGCCGCTTTGTCACCGCATTGTCGCTGCGCCTTTTTGTCAGAGTAGGTCCCACTCAAAGAGGCGACCTTGGCGTGGTGAGTGGGCTTATGCCTTTTGATCAAAATGTACACTAATGCCTCTTGTACAGCAAGAAGTATGGGGGGGCTGTACACTTAAATATAGCGCTGAGAGGCGAGTTGAATTAGATCAAAGCATAGCATTGTGGATGTGCGATCCAGTTCTGTTTTTCTCCCCCTGATCTGTTACTCAATAATAATGACTTCTGTGTGTAAGCCCAGGTGAGGCCCAGCCCGTAGTGCATGTCTGTCATCCAATATGGCCCAGGCCTCATTCCCCTGCCATGCTCTCTCCAGCAGGCGCAATTCACATTGCCTGCAGGACCTAATAGAAGAGCGCATGTGCCGAGGATAATCCCCCGTCTACTCATCCCAGCAGGTGCCATTACATTACTGCATAGCGCCTGCTGGTGAGAATGGGCCTAGGTGAATATTAATTTAAGGGGTATAAATACTGTGTGGAAGCACTAAGAAGGCATAACTGAGTAAGTGGAAGGGTTTTGGCAAGTGTGGGCAGTCTTGACTAGCCATGGGAGGGGGATGCCTGTTCATAAATTTGCTGTGGGGCCCAGATTTTTCTATTTACGCCGCTGATAGGATGTGATTAGATACAACATGATCATATAGGACATGATGAACATGGAAATGACGTCCACATCACAAGTCAGAACACGTCATATATGGGTTAGAGCTTACACTTTGGAAACTGTATTAATTAAGGGGCTTCACAAAATAAAAAGCTTAGAAACTCTAATAACCTCATTCAGTAGTTCTTGCTTATTCCAACCTCAACAAAAAAATGGCCTCCATGAAAATCAAAGACAGGTCACACCAGATTCCCACAGAGGCCACAAAATGCTCTCATCAGACATAAACATGGCTATTTTCTTCCTTGTGACATTCAATTGAACTGCAATAGCAGACACAACCATTTACGAGGGGGGCGCTGTTTCTAGAGGCTAACAGCCATGTTTTTTTAATCTCATACACCCCATTAATCTATTAGCAGTTACCAGATATTTAGGCGGTCATTTATCAAACAGAAATACGCCTAAATTTCTGACTTCTCCCCGCTCACGCCAGGTCTAAAAAAGGGGGCATAGTTGGGAAGGGAACCTAACCATTTTCTATGTCTGGTTTAGGCGTAGAAAATGGTCTAAATTTAAGACATAAAGAGAATACTCCAGCACTGTGCGTCAAAGCTTGTTTATTTGGAGTGCGGCGTCGTAACAACGTGACGTTTCGGCCAGAAAGGCCTTTATCAAACTAATGCCGCTGTCAGGAAATGCGCCAATGTGTGCTGCGCTATGAAGTTGTGGCGTGTAGCCACATGCTGAATGAGGGTGCGCACCCTCATTCAGCGTGTGGATACACGCCACAACTTCATAGCGCAGCACACATTGGCGCATTTCCTGACAGCGGCATTAGTTTGATAAAGGCCTTTCTGGCCGAAACGTCACGTTGTTACGACGCCGCACTCCAAATAAACAAGCTTTGACGCACAGTGCTGGAGTATTCTCTTTATTACTGTATGGGGTGGAAACCCGACTCCAAGCAACATTCTCCAGAGTGCCAGGAGGTTGACAACACTACTAAATTTAAGACAGCTAGGAAGTTACATTTAGAAGTGGCAGAAGATCTGCCGAAGTTATGTAGAGGCCTACGCCTCTTCATATCTCCGGCTGATCCTCAGCGAGGTATAGGGTTTATTAAGACCGGCGTCTAAAACGCCTGTCTTAATACATGTGGCCCATACCTACCCCTACGATAATCTGTAGGCAATGATAAATCTGATAAAATACTTGCAGTGTTATCCCCATGGTCCTTCATCTTACACTCGCTAATAATTACAAACACAACTTTTATTTCTACAGTGTCAGGAATATAAAAGAAATAAACATCATAAACTAGTAAAGACATACAGTATGATGTAAAGGAAAAATAATCCACGGATATCTGTAACTCCGTGCAGGACACCAAGGAATTTAAACTGCATCGGACTGTATTAAAGATGATGATCCTGCTGCCAACTCACAGCTCTGCTATCAAAAGAATCCTAGTATTCACATTATGAGGATGTCTCTGCATATAGCAAGGTTTTAGGGTTCACGGAATAAACACAGTGAACTGACTTTAATAAATCTTAATAGTATTTTCTTCAAAGTGCTCTTTCTCTATTGGAGTCTTTAAATCTCATGACATATACAGTATAAGGGTTGAGTCTTCTCTCGATGACCTAACATGATCATCTTCTCCTCTGTTTTCATAAGGTAGGTTTGGTTCTCAGTGACAATGAGAAGAAAAGAAAAGAACCTGGCAGGATACTGGGGATTTGGGAAAAGAGACGATACAGCCTACATACTGAAGTGTTCTGTAGCATTAAAAAAATGCCAGATGAGACCAGGGTAAAGCTCAGTAATAAGGTTTCCATCACAGTACTTCAGTCATCTTGTCTTCTTCCTTCTCATTCATACTCATAGCCTTGATATCAGGCACAGAATGGTTTCTGGCCACATAGACAATGGTGTACCATGCTCTCCTCTGCATATTCCTAAATTTGGAAACAAAGTTTTCATTAGTCACTAAATAAAGCAAAGGGTTGATGGCGCTGTTCATAGCCGCCAGTCCTCTGGTCACCTGATAAGATATATAAACATTCTTTAAACTTCGGGTGCATGTTCCCCTGAGCTGCCAGACTCTGGAAAGCAAATTGAGGTTCCGAAATATATAGTATGGGAAGAAGCAGACGGCAAACAGGATCAAGATGATGAACACTTGTTTCATGCTTCTGCTCTTCAGGTTTGGGTCCACATTTTTATTTTTTGTAAGCACATTTAGGACCCGGGTGTAACAAGTCATAATGATGAGGAAAGGGATGAAGAACCCTGTGATTGTGATGCTCAGAGTGTAGGGTGCATAGGATTCCAAGTGCTCATTGATTGTCGAGTCATGGCAGTATGTGTCATTTTTCATCGCATTGGTATAGTAGAGATTAGGTAAGATCTGAAGGAAGACCAATATCCACATGAGAATGCTAATGTACATCGAAGGACGCAAGTTCTGAAAGCTGCCCATCATTTTCATTGGGTGCACTATTCCTAGGTAGCGCTGAACACTGATGCATGTGAGAAAGGTGATACTTGCGTACATGTTAATGTGGAAAAGGAGGCGTGCAATGCGGCAGAATCCATAGCCAAATATCCAAACACCTTCGCTGAGGTAGTAGGACACAAAAAATGGCAATGTCCCAACATAGAGAAGGTCAGCAATGCCAAGGTTCAACACAAAGACGTTCAAAGATGTCCATTTCTTCCAGTTAATGCACATATTCCACAGACCAAACCCATTGCCTAATAATCCAAGTATGAAGACAATAAGGTAAACTGAAGATAAGAAGTGAAAAGTGAAAGTCTTGTTGACGTTACAATGCGAGCTAATGTTGAAGTTTCCAGCAGTTATAGGTGACTCAAAGAAGTCCTCTTCCATGATGGAGTGTGGAGGGAGTTCTAGATGAAGTAGACATGCGGCTGCAGATGTAGACCCTCACCAGTCAGCATGAAGAGCACTGTGCTTCTGCTGGAGTACAGCGACCTGACATCTCGCAGCTGAGAACAGCCCCTCCCTCCACTAAACTGTGTGACTTCACTCGCCCACTCCTGGCTGTCTCATGGTGCTGCCCACACTTTACAGGCACTTTCAGTTTAGTCTTTCAGGACTGAAATAACATACATTATACAGACAGGTATGTCTCTTGGGAAGCAAAGCAACCACTGCCCATTTATGTGGCCAATAACTGAATGCTGCCTGAGACAAGCCTCCTGCATCATGCCTGTCATATATCTCCTAATGTGACCACAGGAAAAGAGCAGCAAGTTCTGAGCACTACACATCAAGCCTAGTATTACTCCCTCAGCAACTCTTTTCATCTTGGAAGAAGTCAGAGAGGATCCTGGAGAGCCCTCCAGGTCAGGGACGTATCTAGAAAAAACTGGGCCCCACAGCAATTTTTTTAATGGGCCCCCACCTCCCAAGCAACTTCCCCCCAACCCCTCCACAACCCCTCTCCCACTACTAGTCAGGTTAGTTATGCCTTCTTAGTGCTCCCACACAGTAGTTATACCCCCTTAGTCCATAGAAGAAGTGTGGGACGGGCAGCGGGTATGAAGCACTCTGAATACCCTTGGCCCGCATGTCATTTATCTGCAGCCGGGGTCCGTTCTAGAGGCGGAGGAGAGACAAGAGCCATTCTCCTTCTCCTCTGCACTGCCGCCCTGCATGTCACGCTGATTGGTGGTGAGTACCAGCGGGAACTGCTGCTCTGCCGCCTCCACCAATTAGCTTACTCCCTCCTGGCTATGCGCGGCCAGTACATGGATGTATTCTTAAGGATGAGGGGGGTTATAGTCACATTTAATATAAACACTGTCCAAGAACTGTACCATTATTGGCCTAAATCTTTATATTAAACGTGACTATAACCCCCTCATCCACAGGAATGCACCCATTTACTGCAGTACACGGCTGTATTCTTAAGGATGAGGGGAGTTATTGTCATATTTAATATAAACTCTGTTGAAGGACTGTATTGGTGTTTACTGGTAAGTGTTTATATTAAATGTGGAAATAGCCCTCTCATTCTTAAGAATGTATTCATGTAATGCAGTGCCAGGATGCATTCTTAAGGATGAGGGGAGGTATAATCCTATAACAGTGTGTTAACCGTAGATCCCCCCCCCATAACAGTGTCATCCACAGATCCCCCCATAACAGTGCATCATCTGCCGAACCTCCCATAACAGTGCTTGCGTCTTCCGCAGATCCACCCACAATAAAAACAAACAGCAGCACTCTATAGGTATGCCAGGTGCAAATCCCACAAGGATTCCCGGACCAGGAACAGTAAACTAGAAACTATATATATATTTAGGGATTTTCAAAAGGGGTTCAGGTAAGTATTTGCATGTAGCTAAACAGTAGTCCCCAGAATGTATTTTACTGGTGGGCCCTAGGATTGTGTACTAGATAATGGGAGTGATACATTGTGTGTGAGATAGACGATGGAAATGATACATCGTATGTGAGAGATGATGGAAGTAATACCTTGCATATGAGATGATGGGAATGATACATTGCATGTGTTATAGAGATGATGGGAGTGATACATTGCATGTGAGATACAGATGATGAGAGTAATACATTGTATATGAGATAATAGGAGTGATACATTGAGTGTGAGATGAGGGGAGTAATACGTACATTGCATGTGAGATGATAAGAGTAATACATTGTGTGTGAGATAAAGAAAATGGGTGTGATATGTTGCATGTGAGATGATGGTACAGATATCTACAATGTTAAATTTTAGACAATTTCCAAAATAAAACAAAATTATATCTCTAATATACAAGATAATATACAGTATGTAGGTGCAGTATAAAACAAACCGGATTCCAAAAAAGTTGGGACACTAAACAAATTGTGAATAAAAACTGAATGCAATGATGTGGAGATGGCAAATGTCAATATTTTATTTGTAATAGAACGTAGATGACAGATCAAACGTTTAATCCGAGTAAATGTATCATTTTAAAGGAAAAATACGTTGATTCCAATTTTCACGGTGTCAACAAATCCCAAAAAAGTTGGGACAAGTAGCAATTCTGATTCAACATATTTTTTCCTTAAAATTGTACATTTTCTCAGTTTAAACTTTTCTTCCGTGATTTATGTTCTATTCTGAATAAAATATTAGAAGTTGGCACCTCCACATCATTGCATTCAGTTTTTATTCACGATTTGTATAGTGTCCCAACTTTTTTGGAATCCGGTTTGTATACAGTATTATAAACGGTGCAGTGTACTATATGTAGAGGTGCAGTATACTACAAAGGACTATACGTGGGGTGCAGTATATTATATAGGACTATATATGGGAGTGCAGTGTTATATACAGGACTATACCTGGAGTGCAGTATACTATATAGGACTATACATAGGAGCAGTGATGTGCCAAAGCGGGGGGCAAGGGCGATCCGCCTCGGGTA
Organism: Bufo bufo; assembly: GCF_905171765.1. NCBI lineage: Eukaryota > Metazoa > Chordata > Amphibia > Anura > Bufonidae > Bufo > Bufo bufo. The sequence goes on from NC_053394.1 coordinate 156,344,440, forward strand.
ACAGCTGTCAGGGGGTTACCGGATGCAATGAGCGATTACTTTCCATCAATTCAGATGGAAGCGCTCCTTGCTAGAGCACCAGGGAGCCGGCAGTCCTTTCACTTACTGACTGCTCAGCTCCTTCCCTCCTCCAGTCGTCCTCTTCCTGCTTCGCCATTCAGCCCTGCAGGCACAGATCGCGCTGCTGGACTGTGCATAGCTGCCAACTGTCCCGAATTTGCCAGGAGTGTTCCTGATTTTCAGAGACAGTCCTGGCAAATTTGCGTTGTCCCAGGCCGAAAATTGGTGGACCTAACACAAACCCCGCCCACAAGTGGGTGTTTCCGTGTGGGTTCGGGGGGGTTCCCAGGGGCGAGGCTTAAAAATACGTTCATGTGCATGAGCCCTTAGGTGGATGGTTAGCAGGGTGCAAGGCAGGAGGGTAAGCGGGTGGTGGAGGCAATGACCAGGCCCATTTGGTGGCCCAATCCATGGTGTAAGCTTACAGGGGCTCCATACTAACTATTGGTTGGCTTACTCTGAGGCAAGTTTTTACGCCAGAACCGTACCACTATAGAATCCTGCCAAGTAGTGTCTGCCCCACCCACTGAAACCTCTGCCAAGAAGTGTTACCACTCTGCACAGACCCTTTTGCCCCTATCACATTCTGTTCCAGGAGCCCAAACTCCATGGTGACATGGGGCCAAGAAATTCCTGGTCTTGAATGTCACCTACAAATGGGGTTGTCTTCTGATGGACCTCTGTGTACCTATATGTGTCAGAGCCTTGCGTCACTGGATAATCCTGTAGAATTTGGTAGGTCAAAACAACCCTGCCCACGTCCAGTCCATTCATGCCTCAGTTACATACCAACTACTAGTGTTGAGCACGAATATTCGAAAAGCTAATTTTTATCTCGAATATCGCCACTTTGAAAATTTGCGAATATTTTAAATATACAGTCATGGCCAAAAGTTTTGAGAATGACACAAATATTAGTTTTCACAAGGTTTGCTGCTAAACTGCTTTTAGATCTTTGTTTCAGTTGTTTCTGTGATGTAGTGAAATATAATTACACGCACTTCATACGTTTCAAAGGCTTTTATCGACAATTACATGACATTTATGCAAAGAGTCAGTATTTGCAGTGTTGGCCCTTCTTTTTCAGGACCTCTGCAATTCGACTGGGCATGCTCTCAATCAACTTCTGGGCCAATTCCTGACTGATAGCAACCCATTCTTTCATAATCACTTCTTGGAGTTTGTCAGAATTAGTGGGTTTTTGTTTGTCCACCCGCCTCTTGAGGATTGACCACAAGTTCTCAATGGGATTAAGATCTGGGGAGTTTCCAGGCCATGGACCCAAAATGTCAACGTTTTGGTCCCCAAGCCACTTAGTTATCACTTTTGCCTTATGGCACGGTGCTCCATCGTGCTTTAAAATGCATTGTTCTTCACCAAACTGTTGTTGGATTGTTGGAAGAAGTTGCTGTTGGAGGGTGTTTTGGTACCATTCTTTATTCATGGCTGTGTTTTGGGGCAAAATTGTGAGTGAGCCCACTCCCTTGGATGAGAAGCAACCCCACACATGAATGGTCTCAGGATGCTTTACTGTTGGCATGACACAGGACTGATGGTAGCGCTCACCTTTTCTTCTCCGGACAAGCCTTTTTCCAGATGCCCCAAACAATCGGAAAGAGGCTTCATCAGAGAATATGACTTTGCCCCAGTCCTCTGCAGTCCATTCACCATACTTTCTGCAGAAGATCAATCTGTCCCTGATGTTGTTTTTGGAGAGAAGTGGCTTCTTTGCTGCCCTTCTTGACACCAGGCCATCAAGTCTTCACCTCACTGTGCGTGCAGATGCGCTCACACCTGCCTTCTGCCATTCCTGAGCAAGCTCTGCACTGGTGGCACTCCGATCCCGCAGCTGAATCCTCTTTAGGAGACGATCCTGGCGCTTGCTGGACTTTCTTGGACGCCCTGAAGCCTCCTTAACAAGAATTGAACCTTTTTCCTTGAAGTTCTTGATGATCCTATAAATTGTTGATTGAGGTGCAATCTTAGTAGCCACAATATCCTTGCCTGTGAAGCCATTTTTATGCAACGCAATGATGGCTGCACGCGTTTCTTTGCAGGTCACCATGGTTAACAATGGAAGAACAATGATTTCAAGCATCACCCTCCTTTTAACATGTCAAGTCTGCCATTTTAACCCAATCAGCCTGACATAATGATCTGGAGCCTTGTGCTCGTCAACATTCTCATCTGAGTTAACAAGACGATTACTGAAATGATCTCAGCAGGTCCTTTAATGACAGCAATGAAATGCAGTGGAAAGGTTTTTTGGGGATTAAGTTAATTTTCATGGCAAAGAAGGACTATACAATTCATCTGATCACTCTTCATAACATTCTGGAGTATATGCAAATTGCTATTATAAAAACTTAAGCAGCAACTTTTCCAATATTTATGTAATTCTCAAAACTTTTGGCCACGACTGTAGATGCTATATATTTGTCATATCGAATATTCGTCATTTTTTCATCTGAACACATGATTCCTCCTTGCTTCTTGCTTGTGGGCCAATGAGTCATTGGCCCACAAGCAACTTAAGCAGGGAGGAATCATGACTTCAGATGGAAAAAAAATTACAAATATTCTAAAAAACAAATATATAGTGCTATATATTCGTATTTTAGAATATTCATCTTTTTTTTTTTCCATCTGAAGTCATGATTCCTCCCTGCTTAAGTTGCTTGTGGGCCAAGCAACTTAAGCATATTACGCAATCATTACCTTGCCGATTTTCGAGTAAAAAAAAAAAGAAACAAATATTAGAATTCACGAATATTGTACAAAATATCAGCGAAATATCACAAATTCGAATATCACTACCATCTACAAGATAATGGATACATAATAAATAAAAATGAACTAGTATTCGCACTTTTACGCTTCGGACACACGATTATCACCTCTGATAGCATATGTAACCTATATGACATTCCACATTTCTCTGCTGGTTGCTTCTACTTTTCTGATCGGTTTGCTGGTCACAATTGATACTCGGTGTATTCGGGTGAGGGTGAACTTTATTTCCTGTTTTAGAAACTTTGGTGGAAAGTTAGAAAATTCTAAATGCAGGAGATTTTAATGCTTGTGGATGCACTCTTGAGAGACAAGACGTTACCCTTTATTGTCTGTAAGGTGCAGTGGTGTCATGGACACCTTGTGTGGATCCAAAATTAAATATGCTAAAGTCCACACATACATGCATATAACTGCCACTATTCATGGTATTTTGGATCCATGTATAATCTCCATAACAACACTGTGCCTGAGAGACATCAGAAGCTTTCAGTAGTGCAGCCTCAGGCTTCCCAGTATTAGTGTGCCCTGTGGGTGAAAGATTAATGCTCTGGACCTGTCCTTCTCCATAACTCAGATGGATTATACATTATTTGGGACAGGATCTTCTGCAATTCAATTGTAGGGCACCTCATAGTAATTTGGACCATGCCTTTATTCTGTCTAGAGCTTCCAAGCATTCATGTGACATTTTATGGGATCTTATGAGGAACCTCTGATACTGTTTGGGGTAAATCATTGACAGGCTTTATTACTCTGCATCCTCCCGGCTGTGGGCTTTGTTTACATGGCTATATTTGTGCTCCACCTCCATTTTCTTACCTTCTTGATAATATTCCATTCATGGTATTCTTTGACCTCTTGTGCACAAAAATCTCCCTTTCCATGTGACACAATTCAACTAACAGAGTTGAAAAAACAAGTTTCTCAAATGCGAGTAGAGGATTATAGTCTACATAAGTTAACTCTCCATTCAACTAATTCCCATCCCTGGGAATGTCTTCCATTACCTGACTCCTCCACTTTCAGAGTACGGCCACATATGGAGTTAATGCTGTGTCGTTTCCGCAGTGCAATTTCATGTAAAAAATTATGTTTTAATATATGCAAATGAACCTCTAGGAGCAACGGCTCAGCTCTCTCTGCAACTGACGCGCCCTCTTCACTTTGATTTGAAAGGGCCGTGCATTATGATGTTTTCACTGCTGCGGCAGTTGCAGAGAGAGCTGAGCCTCTAGGTGTAACTGTAACGCCCCCGTTGCTCCTAGAGGCTCATTTACATATAATAAAACATGATTTTTCTCAGCAATGCAGGCACATATGAACATGGGACCAACACTGATAACTTCAGCTGCTAAGCGCACATGCAACAGGTCAGCCAGTTTCATAGGTACAAATCTGCTGACAGATGCCCTTTAAAGAGAATCTGTCACTTAATTTTACTCTATGTAACCCATGACAATGTTATGTAGTGCTGCCTAATAATCCCATGCTTCATAGTGCCCAGTGGGATGTGAATAATGGTTCCAGGAGCCCAAGCCCACCTCCACTTGATCCTTTTACCTCCTCTTATGCCATCCAGTTTGCCCCCCCCCCCCCAGCGACATCAAGATCATCATAAAACTCCACCCATTTGGCCAACGTGTTCTGTGGCTCGGCATGTGCCGTAAGTCCAGTGAGACCTATGCCCACTGCAGGGAACTCAATGCGCAAGCGCAAACAGCATCCTATTTTGCGCTTGCGCAAGATCTCGTGGACCAGGTGGGATGAGTTGTATGATGATTGTGACCTCACAGAGGAGGAGGCAGACTGGATGGCACAAGGTGAGGTACTGGGATCAAGTGAAGGGGCAGGCTTGGGCTCCTGCAGTAGGCAGACTTGAGCTCTTGGAACCGTTATTAATGCCCCACTGAACATTTTGGGGCATCATAAGCATTCTAATCAAGGATTTCAGAAATAAGGATAATGCTAAGAAAGGTATGGTTTTGATTACGTTAGGAAGCACTACATACAGTCATGTGAAAAAATTAGGACACCCTTTGAAAGCATGTGTTTTTTTGTAACATTTTTAATAAAAGGTTATTTCATCTCCGTTTCAACAATACAGAGATATTAAAGTAATCCAACTAAACAAAGAAAACTGAAGAAAAGTCTTTTCAAGATCTTCTGTAAATGTCATTCTACAAAAATGCCTATTCTAACTGAGGAAAAAGATAGGACACCCTCACATGTATTCCCTCTTAAATTGGCTCAGATCTCACACAGGTATATCACACCAGGTGCACATAATTAGTAGATCGTTACTCTGCATGTTGAATGAGGCTTGCCCTATTTAAACCTCAGACATTTAGTTTGGTGTGCTCCTGACTGTTGAAGTGAGAGTGAGCACCATGGTGAGAGCAAAAGAGCTGTCAGAGGACTTCAGAAAAAAGATTGAAGCAGCCTATGAGTCTGGGAAGGGATTTAAAAAGATCTCTAAAGATTTTGAAATCAGCCATTCCACTGTCCGGAAGATAGTCTACAAGTGGAGGGCTTTCAAAACAACTGCCAACATGCCCAGGACTGGTCGCCCCAGCAAGTTCACCCCAAGAGCAGACCGCAAGATGCTAAAAGAGGTCTCCAAAAACCCTAAAGTGTCATCTCGAGAACTACAGCAGGCTCTGGCTACTGTTGATGTAGAAGTACATGCCTCTACAATCAGAAAGAGACTGTACAAGTTTAACTTGCATGGGAGGTGTGCAAGGAGGAAACCTTTGCTTTCCAAGAGAAACATCGAGGCCAGACTGACATTTGCCAGAGATAAAGTTGACAAAGACCAGGACTTCTGGAATAATGTTCTTTGGACAGATGAGTCCAAAATTGAATTATTTGGACACAACAGCAGAGGACATGTTTGGCGTAAACCAAACACAGCATTCCAAGAAAAGAACCTCATACCAACTGTGAAGCATGGAGGTGGAAGTGTCATGGTTTGGGGCTGCTTTGCTGCAGCAGGACCTGGTCAGCTCACCATCATAGAATCCACGATGAATTCTACTGTGTATCAGAAGGTGCTTGAAGAACATGTGAGACCATCAGTTAGAAAATGAAAGCTGAAGCGGAACTGGACCATGCAACATGACAATGACCCAAAACATACTAGTAAATCAACCAAAGATTGGCTGAAAAAGAAGAAATGGAGAGTCCTGGAATGGCCAAGTCAAAGTCCAGATTTGAATCCCATTGAGATGCTGTGGGGTGACTTGAAAAGGGCTGTACGTGCAAGAAACCCCTCAAACATCTCACAGCTGAAAAAGTTCTGCATTGAGGAGTGGGGTAAAATTTCCTCAGACCGATGTCGAAGACTGGTAGATGGCTACAAGAACCGTCTCACTGCAGTTATTTCAGCCAAAGGAGGTAACACTCGCTATTAGGGGCAAGGGTGTCCTATCTTTTTCCTTAGTTAGAATAGGCATTTTTGTAGAATGACATTTACAGAAGATCTTGAAAAGACTTTTCTTCAGTTTTCTTTGTTTAGTTGGATTACTTTAATCTCTCTGTATTGTTGAAACGGAGATGAAATAACCTTTTATTAAAAATGTTACAAAAAACCACATGCTTTCAAAGGGTGTCCTAATTTTTTCACATGACTGTAACATGGGTTACATAGAGTACTCCCTTTAAATGTAGTTAAAGATTAAGGGCATGTTCACATTGATGATTTTCCATAAGGATTTTAATTTTGTATTCTGTGCCAGAATCCACATGCAGACCAACTACCATTGTTTTCTCTTTGAAGAATTTTATTGAATTATCACATTTTCAGAAAGGAAACATGCACATGAACAAAGATGTGACATATTTTAGTAATCACATTAAGAAGAGGTAGGTGCCACCATAGGAACAAAGCTGCAATACAGAACAGCAATATCATACATATAGCACAAATCTGCCAAGTAACACTGGTAAGTGTAGGGTAATATAGGCAATACGTAAAGTCAGGGTCTTCTATTGTTTTCAATGGGAATCCAAAGTGTAGTTCACATGCCCACAGAATTGTCCGCTGCAGACATGAAAATTCTTCAGGCAGATTCCACATGGAAGCCATGCCAGGAGGTAAGCCACATGGGCTGCAGAACCACCGCAATTAAATCCACAGCAGGTATACAACCATCAGACATGGCCTTCTGCGGCAAATTTCCCAGATAATTTTTCTGTGGTAAAAAATCAGCCATGGAAACATGCCCTAAGAATTTAATGGGATTGTGTGACATAGGCTACTTTCACACTGGCGTTTTGATTTCCGTTTGTGAGATCCGTTCAGGGCTCTCACAAGCGGTCCAAAACTGATTAGTTTTGCCCTTAATGCATTCTGAATGGATAAGGATCCGCTCAGAATGCATCATCGTTCCGTCACCATTCCGCTTTGGAGGTGGACACCAAAATACTGCTTGCAGCGTTTTGGTGTCCGTCTGACGAAACTGAGCCAAACGGATCCGTCCTGGCACACAGTGAAAGTCAATGGGGACGGATCAGTTTTCACTGACACAATCTGGCAGAATAGAAAACGGATCCGTCCCCCATTGACTTTCAATAGTGTTCAAGACGGATCCGTCTTGGCTATGTTAAAGATAATACAAACGGATCCGTTCTGAGCAGATGCAGACGGTTGTATTATCTGAACGGATGCGTTTGTGCAGATCCATGACGGATCCGCACCAAACGCGAGTGTGAAAGTAGCCATAGACAGAAGGGTCTTTACAGACATATTGCCCCTCCTGTCCATGATTGTGTCTGATATTGCAGCTCAGCCCCATTCACTCTGCTAGCAGATATATAGACAGGAGGGGTGATGTTAATGGAGAGAAAACATTGCCTTCCTTCTAATTTAATACTGCTCCTTTATAGACCTTATATCTAGGGCACTTCTTATAGCTCGTTGTCTTTTGTAAACTCAGTTCACCTTAAAATTCCCCTCCCCAATCTGTGCAGATACTCACCAGCAACGGACACATTTTAAAGTACTGAGAGTTGAAAATGTTGTGACCACCCCACTTTCCAACATGGGCAGGGGCGGACTGGCCGTAGACCCTACAGGGAGTTTTCCCAGTGGGCCGATGCCCATAGGGTCACCCAAGCCCAATTCATTGCTGCTGACTGGGTATGTACTACTGGGGGAACTATAGGGTTCATTACTTGGGGAAGTCCAGGCAGCATGCTGAATGTAGTCCTGGCTTGGTGTTGTGGCTCACATCTCACCTCCTAAGCCCCCTGTTCCTTATCAATATTAGAGACAATTGGAGGAGGAGGGGGAAGATAGAATGCAGCTACTGATGGCCACCACAATGGGACAGCTTCTGGGGAAGTATTTTGTGCTTCACTGTGGTATTTAGTTCTGTGGTATGGTATTCTGTGCTGCACTATGGTATTACTGGCCCTGTCAACTTGCATTGGCGCAGAAGTGGAGAAAAGAAAAAAGAAGGAGGTTATCCAAAAGCTACAAGGGACTGTGCTTTGTCCCTGAAGAGAAGGATAGAGAAGGGGCGCCACCAGGACCGTACGATGGAGGGGTTGGAAAAAAGGAAACAGTAGGATGGAGAGGCAGCTCTGCTGTGGGATAAAACCAAACACCACAGAGAAGTCGAGATAAATCAGTGAAGGGTAGGGAACAGGGGGTAGTCACCCACCCCGAGTATCACACCGGTCACTGTGAAAATATATGCGGTTGAGCGCCAAACTCCCAAAAGACAGAATAAAAGTAAGTGATGGTGTTAGATAATCGTTGACGGTATCAAAAAATCACCAAACTCAGGTGCTATAGACTGATAGGTAGAACACAGTCGAGGGTAGGAAAAAGGTAACAGGAATAAGATGATACTTGTAATATTATTAGGTCAAATCGTGCAGCACTAAAACTGAATAAGATATAGATGCATAAAACGAAGTACTTTCTTCAAGAATGTTAAAAATATAGAGACAATAATAAAAATAAAATCATTGATAAAAATCCACTCACTTCACAGGGGGGTCGCCACCAGGATAAACTCAAAACACCTGTGGCAAGTCACCCCCCTAAGCCGGGATCACGTATAAGTTGTTAGAGGTTGACGTCTACGACCCGGGTGTACAGCCTGGTTGGTAAAGCAGCAGACAAATCCAAAGGTGCGTAATCAATCCTCTTTATTGGTAAAGCTCTCAGGTTCCTGAGAGCTTCAGGTAAGGGGGTATTATGACCCTTGAAACGCGTTGAGCCGTACATTATACCAATAAAGAGGATTGATTACGCACCTTTCTGTCTTTTGGGAGTTTGGCGCTCAACCGCATAAACTTGCATTGGCACCATCTACTGTACTTGTGTTGCTCCACCTTCTGTCAATTTGGTCCCACCTACAACATTAGGGCCACTTTCACGTTTTTTCTAGAGCCACTTTAAGTTCCCAGTCCGCCCCTGAACATGGTACAAATTTACTAGATCCCCACTTTCCAACAATGGACTAATTTACTAGACCTCCCAACTTTCCATAATGGGGCAAATTTACTAAACCCCCCACTTTCCAACATGGGACAAATTTACTAGACCCTACCCAGTGTTACATTAAGAGACCATCTAATAAATTAAGCAATTTTGCAAATACTGTAGTTTAGTCATTCTGTGTAGTCTGATCGTGCAGTCATTACAAAGCAACACTGTATAAAACAATGGAGTCTGAAATGGTTAAATGCATATTGCAGCCTTCATTGTCTTATATGTCTGTCATAGAGAAAGTCACTTTGCGTCCATCATAGTTCTGTTCTGGGAGCGTCTTCATGGAATGCATCAGACTAATATCAGGATCTATTCTTTTTCTGTAAATCCAAGGCCTGGGCAGATCATATTGTGAGGATGTGACTTCCTTACAGAGTTGTACATTTGGTGCCTCCATTGTATGTTCTTGATGACTTGCTTGCATAGAGGTCATTTCACTAGTAACAGACACATGAGAGGATCATCATCATAAATTTTCTGAATAATCCTGATTTACACTTAAATTCCACCATCTCTGTTGTCGTCTGATGTGGGACACATTTCCTCAAACCACATGAGCCACAGAATCTGGGGAAAAAGTTTTGGACACTGATGCAGCCTGGGAATTCCAACCTGACTGGATGAGAGGATTGTACAACGGGGACACAAGGAGCTCCTGTCTGAAGTAAGAATAATTGTCAGCATATATCTTCTGGTACCAAGGACACAAAGTTAGGGTTAGATTATTAGTAGATCATTATGGGTTAGGTTTGGGGGGGACCTGCAGTTTTGTCATCCTGATCCCATGTATAAATCATTTGATATCACATTTCATGAAGATATGGAACATGGTCATTGTCATGGAGTTTAGAATTCCATCAATAACACTTACTCTGCCAGCTGAGAAGTCTCCACAGGGTCTCACCATGCACAGGCGGCTCTGGCTCTCCAGTCTGCAGAATGAATTCTGGTTGGTCACTCTTAAAGAGATCCCAATGCCACAGTCAGTAGAACAAGATCCCCACTCTGTGCTCCACTCAGGGCAGTTAAACTTCACCATGCCTGGAAACCACCGCAAGATAAGGCATAATTATTTATCATCTTATTTATCGCTGCTTATCCAGCATACCGCAGCACTGTACAGAGCTTGTCACCACTCACATCAGTCCTCAGGAGCTTAAAATGTAATTTCCCAATAACTGACACATACTGGGACCAATTCCATTTAACCTGCTTTTAAAGTGTGGAAGGAAATTGGAGCACCCAGGGGAAACCCACAAGAACCAAGGGAGAGCACCTAGAAACTCCTGGAAAATGTTGTCCTTTGTTGTATTTGAAACCAGTACCCTAGTGCTGCAGCGTAACCAAGCCAAGCTCTGAGCCACCAGGCTTTATCCTTGAGTCTCTAACCACATTATGCAGTCATAATGTCACAATGGCAGTAAAGCTCCACCCTGTGTAATATAGGTGACTGCAAAGACCTATTATAACATGATTATTGTGATCACTCCTTTTAGCAGCAGATGTGAAATGATAATGATGTGAAGATCTCCGTGTTTAGTTATGTCTTGTTCATACATGTGAGGACATTTCATAGGTTTATTGATGACATTCCCATTACCAGTAACTAAGAGCTGAGACGGGTTTAGCCATCATTATTAAAATTATCTCAAATGTATCCTTTTATAGTGGCTTTAGGTGGAGCATCACTTCAATAGTCAGGGTGTTGTGTGAGCAAAATGTCAGTAATAAGAAATATAACAAAGTCCCACTCTCCCTTTAAGGCTAGTTTCACACTAGCGGCAGGGGAGTCCGGCAGGCTGTTCTGGCTGGTGAACAGCCTGTCGGATCCGTCCTGCCACTAGTTCACGTGTGCCCCTGGACTGCCGTTCCGTTCCCATTGACTATAATGGGGGCGGGGGTGGAGTTCCGCGGGCAGCACGGCAGGGCACGGCGAGAGGCAGTCGGACTAAAAGTACTGCATGTCGTAGTTTTAGTCCGGCTGCCTCTCTAAGTGCGATGCCGTGCTGCCACCGGAACTCTGCCTCCGCCCCCATTATAGTCAATGGGGATGGAGCCGCAGTCCGGGGGCACACGTGAACTAGCGGCAGGACGGATTCGACAGGCTGTTCACCCGCCGGAACAGCCTGCCGGACTCCCCTGCTGTTAATGTGAAACAACTACACTCCATACCCCATAATGGCAAAGTAACAGTTACATTGACATAAGTATTCAGACCCTTTACTGAGGACTTAGTTGAAGTACCTTTAGCAGCGATTACAGCCTCCAGTCTTCTTGGGTATGATGTCACAAGGTTTGCACACCTGGATGTGGGAAATTCTTGCCACTCTCTTCTGCAGGACCTCTCTCGGGTTGGATGAGGACTATCGGTGGACAGCCATTTTCAGGTCTCTCCAGAGATGTTTGATTGGGTTCAAGTCAGTGCTCTGGCTGGGCCACTCAAGGACATTCACAGAGTTGTCTCTAAGCCATTTCCGTGTTGTCTTGGCTGTGTGCTTAGGGTCATTGTCTTGTAGAAAGCTGAACCTTTTTCCCAGTCTGAGGTCCAGAGCTCTGGATTAGGTTTTTATTAAGAATATGGCCTCATGCACACGGCCATTGTTTTGGTGCGCATCCAAGCTGCTGTTTTGGCGGCTCGGATGCGGTCCCATTCACTTCAATGGGGCCGCAAAAGATGCGGACAGCACTCTGTGTGCTGTCCACATCCGTTGCTCCGTTCCGTGGCCCCGCAAAAAAAATATAACGTACTATTCTTGTCCGCGCTTTGCGGACAAGAATAGGCAGTTATATGTAAAGGCTGTCCGTATCATTCCGCAAATTGCGGAACGTGCACGGACGCCATCCGTGTTTTGTGGATCCGCGATTTGCGGACCGCAAAACACACCACGGTCGTGTGCATGCGGCCTATCTCTGTACTTTTCTCCATTCAGCTTTCCCTCAACTCTGACCAGTCTCCCTGTCCCAGCCGCTGATGCTGCACATGTTTCACTGTGAGAATGGTATTGGGCAGGTGATGGGCAGTGCCTAGTTTCATCCAGACATGAGTCGAAACGTCCCTCTGTTAAAGATGCACTGATCTGGTATATTGCAATTGAAGGAGTGCTGCAGATTCTTCTATTTGGATTCATATCTGGGATCGTGAGCCAGGGTCCTACGCTACTTGCACCAGGAGGCTTATTAAGATCTTTATTTGATTGAATGGATATACCTGTTGAGGAAACCTAGTACTGCTCCACTATGAACTACTATGACATTTTTTTTTATGAACTACTATAAATTTTTTGTTATACGAGGAAAGGCTTCTTTTTGGCAACTCTGTCATAAAGACTAGATTGGTGGAGTGCTGCAGTGATGTTGACCTTCTGGAAGTTTTTCTCATCTGCACATGGGCTTTATGGAACTCAGCCAGAGTCACCATTGGGTTCTTAGTCACCTATCTTACCAAGGCCCTTTTCCCCCGATTACTTAGTTTAGTGGGTCGGCCAGCTCTAGGAATAGTCCTGGTTAATCCAAACCTCTTCTATTTAAGAATTATGGGTACCACTGTGCTCTTCGGAACTTTCAGTACAGCATCCTCCTCGAACCCTGGCTCTAGAGTTTCAGGCTCAGCTCCACCATAGCTATTTCTTCATCTGGTGGTTCCATCTCCTCTGAGTTCTCCCCCAGCTGAGGATAGGGTAGATCAGCAAGCTTATGCTTAACATAAAGACACCGCTGTTGAATGTGGACTCTATCCCCAGGCTGCAGAACCTGTTCTCTGACTCTGTGGTCATACTGGATCTTGCTTTACCTTCCTGATCGACCAGAAGCCTAGTCAGCCAATCTGTAAGCATCCTTCAATTCCTCTTTTAACTGTGACGCATACTTCAGATAGGTCTTCCCAGATGATTGGTCAGGTGATACTCCGAAACTAATATCTACTGGTAGTTGAGCTTCCCTCCCGAACATGAAGTAGTAAGGGGAGTAGGCATTGTTTTTGTACAATTGTAGGCATGAACTAGCTGACTTATGTGCCGGCTCCAGCGTCCTGTCTGCTTGGGGTCTAGAGTGCCCAACTTGTTGAGAAGGTTACAGTTGAACCTTTCTGTTTGAGGATCGCCTTGAGGGTGGAAAGGTGTGGTTATAGACTTCTTGATCCCACAGATCTCACACAACTCTTTAATCAGCTGGCTCTCAAAGTCTCTTCCTTGGTCAGTGTGGATGCGGGATGGCAGTCCATAATGTACAAAGAACTTCTCTGACAATGCTTTGGCCACAGTGACTGCCCTCTGATCTTGGTGGAGTACGCTTGGGCATAACGGCTGAAATGGCCAGTGACCAACAATACATTTCTGACACCCTCATCAGGCTCAATGGAGAGGAAATCCATGCACGCTAGATCTAAGGGCCCTCACTGGTTGACAAGAAGGGCTGATCGACTGAGCAGTCTTTCTCTGGTCACACCATGCACAGGACTTGGAGTAACCCTCAATGTCGGCTTCCATTCTTGGCCAGTAGAATCTGTCTGCCACGAGACCGGTTGTCTTCTAAACCTAAAGATGTCTGTGGTCATCATGCAGAGCCTTCAGAACCACGTCCCTGAAACAAGCAGGAAGCACCAGCTGCCTTTGGATCTTTCCAGTCCACTATTTGGCCACTTGATACAGTAGCCCATTCCTTACTTCTAGGAACTCTTTTGTCTTCAGAGTGTTCCTCTCAGGCTACCGGGGCCTGTGTTAGGCAGGATTTCAACTTCTCAAATACCTCATCACAAGCAGACGTCCACCTTTCTTCAAACGGCTCATTAACCTTGAAGTAGCCTGCCTAGTGGTGTTCTTTGAGCCCAGGTTTTTTTAGCCGATCCAGCACCTTGAACAGTCTCTGGTTGTGCTCTTCTAGTGTTTGCTCAAACACAATCGGGTCATCAAAGTAGACAGGTACTTCCTGGAAGTTCATGTCTCTCATGACCTTATCCATGCAACTTTGGGATGTGGCAGGAGCACCCTTAACTCCTTGGGGCATCTTCTTATACTGGTAGAACCCAATGTGGCAAATTAAAGTGGTCCTATCTTTTCCTCTTAGCTCATTGGTAGCTGGTAGTAGCCACTCCGGAGATCCAACACAATAAACCACAAACGATCCTGTAAGCAATCCAAAGCTTCATCAATCCTGGGCACCGTATATTGGTCAGGGACCATGTGTTTGTTCAGAGTCCGGTAATCCACACATAGTCAGATATCTCCATTCTTTTTCCAACCAATTACTATAGGAGAAGCATATGGCTGTTTGACCGGATGATAACTCCAGTGTCCAAAAGGGATGCTGCCTGAAATCTTTAATGTCTGAGGGAGCAAGTCTTCAGGACCTCTCTCAGAAAGGCTTCTTATCACTCATCCGGATGTGAAGCTCTACATCCTGCGCCAGGCCCAAATCCCAATCTCCCAATGAGAAAGCAGCACCATGTTCCATCATGCCTGCTACTAGCAACTCTTTTTTGTCCTCTGTCAGGTCACTTCCTTTAAAGCGGGGATTTAAATATTCAGGGAAGAGCTCGCCTCTCTTCGCCTCTTGCTTTCTCACATAAGAAGCTAGACAGGCTGGGTTAATGGTAAGAGTCTGCAAATAATTGTCTCCCCGACTTCTCAGCACCACTGTGCTAGTGTACGGAACATGTTTGCATTCATCCTCACTATTACAGGCACTGACCTTGAGTCAGCTTTGGCTTCCAGGCTGTGGAGTACGCCTTCAAGTTTAATGGGGGGCCAGTACAGGACTCTACTGGTCCCATTTCTCGACAGCCTATTCTTCGGACAGGCAGTAGATACAGACTCCTTGGAACTCCGCTTCTTCAGGCACTGCCGAGCAGCTGGGCTAGGATCCCTACACACAAAGCATCCTTCTGTTTTCCTGTCTTAACTCCTCGGAGGATTATCACTTATCTTCCTTGGGGATTGCTGGGGTCTTTCAGTGACTGCCTCAGCAATCTGTTGTAAGCACTTAATTTTTGTCAGTACTTAAGAGGTTATGTTCAGAAGCTCCTCCTCTTGACACTGAGACTGCCACTCTCGTGGATTTCAGCTCCCCGGCTGCCAAAGCAACTTTCTCTTGTCACACCTCCTTAAGTAGTTGAGGGAAGGAAAGGAGGATCTTCTTTTTATCACAGCACCTCAGTCTTTGAGCAATAGGATCATGGTTCAGAGCTCCACGTAGTACTTGATCAAGGCGGCACTGCTCAACTTCTGCTGGGCTATTCCCTCCTTTGGATACTATCCTCCGAACCAGTTGGTCTAGTCTGTAAAGACATCTTCTCGCCAGGATCTTGATAGGTAGTACAGAGCTTATAGAGCAGCTCCACACCATCCTCTGGGGGCCCAAAAGCATCCTCAAGTGCATCCATATAGTCTTGGGAAGTTGCTTGGGACTTACTCCGCCACTCAGCCTGGACCACTTCCATAGACAGACCATTTAAACTATCCACTATTATCTGCTTCCTTGCACCATTAGTACACTACCACTCTTCTAGATACTGCAGGGCAACATCTTTCATGTGTCGTGCTGGGATAGGGGTGACAACTGACTGACTAACTTCTCCATGGTTTCCATAAGTACATCAGCAGTAGCAGAGGTCTCCTCAGACTTGGCACAAGGTGGAGAAGGAGGTAAACACCTACTGGGACTCCTATCCCGAAAGCATGGTTCCTGAGGTGAAGTTGCTGCGGGCCTTATAGGCCATATGATCTTCCACTTCTGTCCATGTTCTAGGGGCACAGCTATTCCAGATGGGAAGTATTCTCTCTGTAAATCCTTTTCCGTCACTATTCATTTTGGCGGCCAACCAATTTAGGATGGACAATATCATGAAGCCCATTCACAATCTTTAGTATGTCATCATCAGACACATCGAGGAGTTCACTACACACTGCAAAACTATATTCTTCAGCAGCGCTCGTCTGTTCACACCACGTGTACACCTCTCTGACTTGGAAAGTTTCCATGTCAGCTGTTTTTGTCGATCTCAGCAGTGCCTTCACTGTAACACCCATTTAGGCAGCCCTCGGTAGGCAGGGTGCATGGTGATTCTCACCTCACTATTACGCAGTGCCTCCACCCAAATCTTGCCTGGTGTTTTATAGGATGGCAGGAGGGTCTTCCTCTTCTGCCAGGGGCCAACTTGGGAAACCCCTGCCCAGCCTAGTACACACTCACCCCAGGAAGGAGTTAACTGATCAACAACATTATTTGGGAAAGGGTGAACATAAACATAATACAATAAAAGCATTAAGAAGCTTGGATGTCAGTGGAGTTAGGAGCAAGATCCTCCTGGGATGCAGGCTTGACTGCTGTGGTAATGCAGCAGCTGAGATTTCCCTTCTCACACTGGAAACACAGGAGCTGTCTGGGCTGTGCTCATGGATTTATGCAGCAGCTGAGCTTTCTCTTCTCACACTGTAAACACAAGGGCTGTCTGGGCTGTACTGTAGGGTTAATGCAGCAACTGAGATTTCTCTTCTCATACAGGAATCACAGGAGCTGTCTGGGCTGTGCTGAAGGATTAATGCAGCAGCTGAGATTTCCCTTCTTACACTGGAAACACAGGAGCTGTCTGGGCTGTGCTCATGGATTTATGCAGCAGCTGAGCTTT
The DNA here is from genome assembly GCF_905171765.1 of Bufo bufo. NCBI lineage: Eukaryota > Metazoa > Chordata > Amphibia > Anura > Bufonidae > Bufo > Bufo bufo. The sequence continues at coordinate 156,361,416 of NC_053394.1, forward strand.
CTCTTCTCACACTGTAAACACAAGGGCTGTCTGGGCTGTACTGTAGGGTTAATGCAGCAACTGAGATTTCTCTTCTCATACAGGAATCACAGGAGCTGTCTGGGCTGTGCTGAAGGATTAATGCAGCAGCTGAGATTTCCCTTCTTACACTGGAAACACAGGAGCTGTCTGGGCTGTGCTCAGGGATTTATGCAGCAGCTGAGCTTTCTCTTCTCACACTGTAAACACAAGGGCTGTCTGGGCTGTACTGTAGGGTTAATGCAGCAACTGAGATTTCTCTTCTCATACAGGAATCACATGAGCTGTCAGGACTGTGCTGTAATCTCTGCACAGAAGCAGGGTACACTTCTGTCTGTGGAGATCTCTCAGTCATGCTGCTGTCTCTAAGATTGCTGCTGTTTTAATTCCTTCCTTAGCCTTTTCCCCTGGTCCCCCTTCTACTGGCTGCAGGGAGGAGCAGGTGCTCATGGTATTTGTAGTCCAGTTGTAGTACCCCAGAGTAGCACTACCATTCCTTCACCCTGGTACTGTCTCTAATGGCTAAAAATAATGTCATCTGTGTATTTATTCCTGGTCCTTTTACACCGTGCATTCAAAGTATTGCTATGAAACTGTTATGTTCATGTAATGTGCCTGGTTCACCAGCAAGTGGCAGTGTATCTAGCATAAAGAGATCTTTAGATAGAATGGAACTTACCATTCCATTCCCCCCCCCCCCACCTTTAGGACAGAAGCGGGCTATTCCTGATTCCTACCAAGGGAAGGGCCCTTAGGGAGTGTTTGGTCATTCTGAGGTCTAGTTTAGTCAGTCTAGAGGGAAATTGAGAGTTGGAAGGGGATGAGAATCACTTTGACTCCTTACAGATTAAACAGACAGGGTATTACAAGGGGGTCAACAGCCAAAGGCACCCCACTCCAAAGGTAACAGAACCATTATAAAGTCCAGCTTTCAGACTGAAGCATGAATTTAGCACAGCAGAGAGATAAAGCAGAAAATTTAAGTTTGCCTGCCAGTTTACCTCAAAACCTGCTGAGACCAAGAGAAAGATCGAATACTGTCTGGATACAAGTTTATTCAAACCTGTTGAACTTTCACCAAGTCTGGACTCAACTTATTCTCTACCTCCTACCACTCTACCCTTTATTGCTTCGAAGCCTAACCATGGGGAACGATAGTATCCAGGTAGGATCACCATCACACACACAGAAACTATTAAGGTCGCACCACACCACTCGGCATTTCTAAGAACCTAGGACATGAATTTTGCCCTGGGGGTGGCATGTTGCTCACTTCACCTCAGGAGAATCAAGACTAATGTCTGCTGCTATGAGTCCCTGCTTGTAATTGGCAGCAACATCCTCTAGACCCACTGCTTTCTCTGCAGGGGTTACACTGGTTTTTGCTCTAATATGTATTGTCAGTTGAGAGACCTTATACAGTGTATAGACAATGGCGTGTCTTTCTAAATCACGTCCAGTTAACTGAATTTACCACAGGTGGACTCCAGCCATGGTGTAGAAACATCTCAAAGATGATCAAGAGAAATGGGAGGCCCCAGAGCTAAATTTTCGAGTGTCATAGCAAAGGGTCTGAATACTTCCATATGTCAATGCAAAATTTAAATGTTTCCTTTATAATACATTTGGAAACATTTCTAAAATAATGTTTTCACTTTCTTATTATGCACTATTGAGTGAACATTGATGTGTAAAACTTTTTTTTTTTTTTTTATGTTTTTAGCACAAGGAGGCCGCAACATAAAAAAGTGAAAGGGTCTGAAGACTTTCTTCTGTCTGTCTGTCTATCTATCTATATACATGGTCGAGTTACCTTATTATGACCACTTCCTACTTTCAACGTCGGAAGTGTGTAACTAATGAAGGAATTCACACGTCATGAGCTGCCTTGGTGGGTATATAAGGTGTGTGATAGGCTGTCTGCTCACATATGCCTCGCTGTCAGGGGGCAATTTATCAAGAGTGGCATTATTACTGAAACAACGCAGTTAGTGAACTGTTCATGTGCTGCCGTGGTGAAAGTGTATTGCGAGTGGACAAATTGCGAACAAGCCAGGTGGAAATTGCGGAGTACCACCACATTCATATCAGAGGTGAACATCAGCTATGAAGGTGCGCAAGGGATGCTGAAATGCTACAGTGGAGCAGCTCACTGCCAAAGTGAACCAGGACCTCCGCTGATTGTCAGAGGGTTGCCTTCTCTAATGAATCACGTTTTCTGCACCATCAAATTGATGAACGTTGGCGTGGCAGGCAAGAAACATCAGAGAACAAATACCCACTAACCACTGCTAGAAAAACACAAGCTGGTGGGGGCAGGGTTTATGTAGTGATGGACAAACATTGGCAGGGACAAATGTTCGTGAACCGCGCGTTCGTGGTGGGCCCCATTGACTTTAATGGCAGGCGAACCTGAAAAACCTTCAGGTCATATTTGCAGTTACCAAATACTTACTAGAAGTGCACAAATAGTTCAACAACATGGACAGTGACATACCAGAGGGGGATCATTGGCAAAAGTTTTCACAAAAGATATGTATTTCAATCAGGGGCCATTTTTATGCGTCTTAAAGGGAAACTCTCAAAAATGTGCCCTGCTGGAGCCTAGAAATTTTTTGTTTTAGGCCACGGCAGTAAAGGCCCCAAAAATTAGGCATTCACCTGACAGAAAAGAACTTGTGATGATGTGGCTGGAGGTACATTAGGCGGTCACTGGATAAAAATTCTACTGTAGGTCACTGGAGTACAGGCTCCAAAAATTAGGCATTCACCTAACAGAAAAGAACTTGTGATGATGTGGCTAGAGGTACATTAGGAGGTCACTGGATAAAATTTTTACTGTAGGCCACTGGAGTACAGGCCCCAAAAATTAGGCATTGACCTGACATAAAAGAACTTGTGATTATGTGGCTGGAGGTACATTAGGCGGTCACTGGATAAAATTTTTACTGTAGGCCAGTACAGGCCCCAAAAATTAGGTATTCACCTGACAGAAAAGAACTTGTGATGATGTGGCTGGAGGTACATTAGGCGGTCACTGGATAAAAATTTTACTGTAGGCCAGTACATGCCCCAAAAATGAGGCATTCACCTGAGAGAAAAGAACTTGTGATGATGTGGTTGGAGGTACATTAGACGGTCACTGGATAAGATTTTTTACTGTAGGCCACTGGAGTACAGGCCCCAAAAATTTGGCATTCACCTGACAGAAAAGACGGAGGATGGAGTAGGAGGAGGAGAAGAATAGGCAGGCCTGCATACAAACCTTGGCATTAACACTAAATCCACACGGGAGCCACGGGTTACATGCTTCCAAGACACGGAAGAACAGGAGTCTCAAATGGCCTAGTTGCACGGAAAAGTAGGAGACTGTATGCAGTAACTAAATCGGCAGGTAAGTACACAGAAACACACTTACCTGCCGCAGCCACCATAACTGGAACCCGTGCATAAGTACAAGAGCCCACACACCAAACAGGACACCGTACAAACAACACCCACACATCGGTATCCAGCACACCAGTTACTGCCTGGACACCATGCCGCAAGGTGCATGGCAGCCCCAGGCTGGGAAACCACCCCTCTGGGAAACTAGCCCCCTTCCGGAGGTACACAACACAGGAACAAGTCTAGAAAACATGCTGGACTACAAACACCAAGGGTCCAGACATGTAACAACCACTAGACAAGACAACAACCACCCATACATAAACATCACCAAACATATGCAAGGGTAGTGAAGGGAGGAGAGAGGGATGACAACGGAGAGACATCGCAGGAGACATTGATGTCCCACTAGGTGGCCCTCAAGGACTGGGCAGACAGAACACCCTGGACTGGAGCAGAGCTCCAGCACCAACGACAGCTGTACAACTGACTCCAGCCAGGGAGCCACAGGTAATAAAACCCAAGTTACCACACCCAGCCAGGGAGTTAACCCTTCCAGCATCAGACAGAGGAGGAACCAGGAGTAGAGGAGCAAAGAACACACATGCAGACAACCATGCATTGCCCCTGGCAACCGGCATGTACGGCAAAGATGTCACAGCGTACAACATCGAGGCCATGACAGATATATTCACTTGCCGCCGAACGTGACCATATAGCTCTGGGATGCCCTTCAGGGAGAAATATTTACTTCCGAGGACCCTCCATTGCGGTGTGCCAATGGCCACAAATTTTCTAAAGGCCTCCGAGTCCACCAGTTCATATGGCAGTACTAGACGGGCTAGCAGTTCCAACAAGTCAGCGGTCAGCCGTTGGGCAAGAGGGTTATCCGGCATCATCAACTTTTTATGCTCGAACATTTGGGCCACGGAAGTCTGCCTTCTGCCAGATGAAGGCGACGACGGCACGGTGGAAGGTGGAGTGGAGGACAAATGGGAGGAGAGAGGAGAAGAGAAGAGGCAGGACGTGGAGCACCGGGAGTGTGGCTTTGTGGGTTCTGACGGCGTTGCTCCCACTGGGCTCGGTGATGGGAGGCCAGGTTCCTTCTTAAGGCGGTCGTCCCTAGGTGAGTGTTGGGCTTACCGCGACTTATGCGTTGACAGCACAGTATGCAGATGGCAACACTAATCACGTCCAGTTAACTGAATTTACCACAGGTGGACTCCAGCCATGGTGTAGAAACATCTCAAAGATGATCAAGAGAAATGGGAGGCCCCCAGAGCTAAATTTTCGAGTGTCATAGCAAAGGGTCTGAATACTTCCATATGTCAATGCAAAATTTAAATGTTTCCTTTATAATACATTTGGAAACATTTCTAAAATAATGTTTTCACTTTCTTATTATGCACTATTGAGTGAACATTGATGTGTAAAACTTTTTTTTTTTTGTTTTTAGCACAAGGAGGCCGCAACATAAAAAAGTGAAAAGGTCTGAAGACTTTTTTTCTGTCTGTCTGTCTATCTATCTATATACATGGTCGAGTTACTTTATTATGACCACTTCCTACTTTCAACGTCGGAAGTGTGTAACTAATGAAGGAATTCACACGTCATGAGCTGGCTTGGTGGGTATATAAGGTGTGTGATAGGCTGTCTGCTCACATATGCCCCGCTGTCAGGGGGCAATTTATCAAGAGTGGCATTATTACTGAAACAACGCAGTTAGTGAACTGTTCATGTGTTGCCGTGGTGAAAGTGTATTGCGAGTGGACAAATTGCGAACAAGCCAGGTGGAAATTGCGGAGTACCATCACATTCATATCAGAGGTGAACATCAGCTATGAAGGTGCGCAAGGGATGCTGAAATGCTACAGTGGAGCAGCTCACTGCCAAAGTGAACCAGGACCTCCGCTGATTGTCAGAGGGTTGCCTTCTCTAATGAATCACGTTTTCTGCACCATCAAATTGATGAACGTTGGCGTGGCAGGCAAGAAACATCAGAGAACAAATACCCACTAACCACTGCTAGAAAAACACAAGCTGGTGGGGGCAGGGTTTATGTAGTGATGGACAAACATTGGCAGGGACAAATGTTCGTGAACCGCGCGTTCGTGGCGGGCCCCATTGACTTTAATGGCAGGCGAACCTGAAAAACCTTCAGGTCATATTTGCAGTTACCAAATACTTACTAGAAGTGCACAAATAGTTCAACAACATGGACAGTGACATACCAGAGGGGGATCATTGGCAAAAGTTTTCACAAAAGATATGTATTTCAATCAGGGGCCATTTTTATGCGTCTTAAAGGGAAACTCTCAAAAATGTGCCCTGCTGGAGCCTAGAAATTTTTTGTTTTAGGCCACGGCAGTAAAGGCCCCAAAAATTAGGCATTCACCTGACAGAAAAGAACTTGTGATGATGTGGCTGGAGGTACATTAGGCGGTCACTGGATAAAAATTCTACTGTAGGTCACTGGAGTACAGGCTCCAAAAATTAGGCATTCACCTAACAGAAAAGAACTTGTGATGATGTGGCTGGAGGTACATTAGGAGGTCACTGGATAAAAATTTTACTGTAGGCCACTGGAGTACAGGCCCCAAAAATTAGGCATTGACCTGACATAAAAGAACTTGTGATTATGTGGCTGGAGGTACATTAGGCGGTCACTGGATAAAATTTTTACTGTAGGCCAGTACAGGCCCCAAAAATTAGGTATTCACCTGACAGAAAAGAACTTGTGATGATGTGGCTGGAGGTACATTAGGCGGTCACTGGATAAAATTTTTACTGTAGGCCAGTACATGCCCCAAAAATGAGGCATTCACCTGAGAGAACAGAACTTGTGATGATGTGGTTGGAGGTACATTAGACGGTCACTGGATAAGATTTTTTACTGTAGGCCACTGGAGTACAGGCCCCAAAAATTTGGCATTCACCTGACAGAAAAGACGGAGGATGGAGTAGGAGGAGGAGAAGAATAGGCAGGCCTGCATACAAACCTTGGCATTAACACTAAATCCACACGGGAGCCACGGGTTACATGCTTCCAAGACACGGAAGAACAGGAGTCTCAAATGGCCTAGTTGCACGGAAAAGTAGGAGACTGTATGCAGTAACTAAATCGGCAGGTAAGTACACAGAGACACACTTACCTGCCGCAGCCACCTTAACTGGAACCCGTGCATAAGTACAAGAGCCCACACACCAAACAGGACACCGTACAAACAACACCCACACATCGGTATCCAGCACACCAGTTACTGCCTGGACACCATGCCGCAAGGTGCATGGCAGCCCCAGGCTGGGAAACCACCCCTCTGGGAAACTAGCCCCCTTCCGGAGGTACACAACACAGGAACAAGTCTAGCAAACATGCTGGACTACAAACACCAAGGGTCCAGACATGTAACAACCACTAGACAAGACAACAACCACCCATACATAAACATCACCAAACATATGCAAGGGTAGTGAAGGGAGGAGAGAGGGATGACAACGGAGAGACATCGCAGGAGACATTGATGTCCCACTAGGTGGCCCTCAAGGACTGGGCAGACAGAACACCCTGGACTGGAGCAGAGCTCCAGCACCAACGACAGCTGTACAACTGACTCCAGCCAGGGAGCCACAGGTAATAAAACCCAAGTTACCACACCCAGCCAGGGAGTTAACCCTTCCAGCATCAGACAGAGGAGGAACCAGGAGTAGAGGAGCAAAGAACACACATGCAGACAACCATGCGTTGCCCCTGGCAACCGGCATGTACGGCAAAGATGTCACAGCGTACAACACCGAGGCCATGACAGATATATTCACTTGCCGCTGAACGTGACCATATAGCTCTGGGATGCCCTTCAGGGAGAAATATTTACTTCCGAGGACCCTCCATTGCGGTGTGCCAATGGCCACAAATTTTCTAAAGGCCTCCGAGTCCACCAGTTCATATGGCAGTACTAGACGGGCTAGCAGTTCCAACAAGTCAGCGGTCAGCCGTTAGGCAAGAGGGTTATCCGGCATCATCAACTTTTTATGCTCGAACATTTGGGCCACGGAAGTCTGCCTTCTGCCAGATGAAGGCGACGACGGCACGGTGGAAGGTGGAGTGGAGGACAAATGGGAGGAGAGAGGAGAAGAGAAGAGGCAGGACGTAGAGCACCGGGAGTGTGGCTTTGTGGGTTCTGACGGCGTTGCTCCCACTGGGCTCGGTGATGGGAGGCCAGGTTCCTTCTTAAGGCGGTCGTCCCTAGGTGAGTGTTGGGCTTACCGCGACTTATGCGTTGACAGCACAGTATGCAGATGGCAACACTATTGTCAGCAGCTGACACGTTAAAAAAAGCCCACACTGCGGAGCCATGTGCTGGCTTCCTGGGAGCGCCAGAAGTGACCGTGCATGGTGGATGGCTCACTCCAGATACATTTGCAGCCTGCTTTTTGCCTACTGTGCCCTGTGAGCTCTGCCTGCTTCTCCTCCTTCTCCTCCCTCTCTGCTGCTCCGTCTCTCCCTCTGAACTCCCCTCCTCTTCCTGTCCATCGACACGTCATCATCGTCACCTTCACCACCACTGACATTTGAGATCTCGGAGTAGGCAGCAACAGCGGGAACCTCCCTCCTTGGGCTGATCTGGGTACTGTCGTCAGACCGCTGGGTGGCGGCCATTGCTACCTCCTGTTCCTCATCCGATGTCAAGAATGGCTGCGCATCGGTAAGGTCTGGGAATGGATGGGAAAATAATTCCTCTGACTCGAGTGGAGGGGCTATGGTGGTGGTGGTGTATTTGGGGGTGCACACAGCAGAGAGTGAGGAGGGTGCAGATACAGAGGATGAGGAGGGTGCAGAAGCAGAAGGCTGAGTGAGCCACTCAACCAACTCTGGTGTGCCCTTTGAAATCGTGCTTTCTCCAACTTCCCACTGCTTGCCTCTTCCTCTGCCTGTCATTTTCAAAATGACCCTGTGCCTAAGTCCCTAGAGAAAAGCAGTATTTGTGGAAGCATGCATATCGCACCCCTCAATCAATATTTGGTGAAAACAGGTATATTGAACCCCTTAATCAATATTTTGTGGAAGCAGGCATATCGCAGGCCTCAATCAATATTTGTTAGAAACAGGCATATTGAACCCCTTAATCAGTATTTTGCGGAAGCAGGTATATCGCAGGCCTCAATCAGTATTTGGTGGAAGCAGGTATATAAAACCCCTTAATCAGTATTTTGTGGAAGCAGGTATATCACACCCCTCAATCAATATTTGGTGGAAACAGGCATATTGAACCCCTTAATCAGTATTTTGTGGAAGCAGGTATATCGCAGGCCTCAATCAATATTTGGTGGAAGCAGGTATATCAAACCCCTTAATCAGTATTTTGTGGAAGCAGGTATATCACACCCCTCAATCAATATTTGGTGGAAACAGGTATATCGAACCCCTTAATCAGTATTTTGTGGAAGCAGGTATATCGCACTCCTCAGTCAATATTTGGTGGAAGCAGATATATTGAACCCCTTAATCAGTATTTTGTGGAAGCAGGTATATTACACCCCTCAATTATTTTTTTACCACAACAGTTATATCACACCACCCTGTTTTTTTGGGGCAACAGGTATATCTCAGCCCTCAATCAGTATTTTGTGGAAGAAGGTATATCACACCCCTCAATTCTTTTTTTGGGGGGGGGGGGGGGGCGACAGGTATATCACACCCGTTGCAATTAGTTGTTCCAATAGCGTTTGTCCCTCTATATAGCTGCGGTATCGCAGCAGAACCGCACACAACTGCTGCACAATACAAATGCACTATAATATACTTTCTATGTTAGAAAGTATATTATAAGTATATCACACCCCTCAGTATATCACACCTATCGATAGCGCACCTATACCAGTCCATAAAAGGACTTTTGTGGCCCTATTATCTAACATTTGGTGTCCCTAACAGCCTGTCCCTGCTCCACAAAGCAACCTCTCCCTACACTGGCAAAGCACAGAATGTAAAATGGCTGCCAGATAGGGTTCTTTTATAGGGTGGGGGTGTGTCCATGTGCTGAAACATCTCAATTGTCTGTCCTGTCGCACCTGATAGATGTGTCATGGGTGAATATTCGGTGCAATGCAAAAGAATATGGCGTCGGCGGACATCGCCATATGTTCGCATGTTTGACGAATCTCGAAAACGCGCAAAGTTCGCCGCGAAACAACCTTCATCTCTAGTGTTATGGTCTGGGGAATGTTTTTGTGGAATTCTATGAGACCAAACATCACATACACCCATACATGACTGTCTTCCCTGGGGTGGATGGGTTCTTCCAGGAAGACAATGCGACATGTCACATGGCTAGAAATGTTTGACATTGGTTGGAAGAAGATGACCAAGATTTCCAAGTACTACCCTTGCCCCCTAAATCTCCAGACTTGAACCCAATTGAGCATCTGTGGGACCACCTCAATTGTCGGATACGCTCTAGGGATCCTCCCCCCATGCACCGTCTAGCAGATGTGGAATAAACTGCAGTCAGCATGGCTCCAGATACCTTTGACAACCTACCAGGACCAACTTGATGAACTCAATGATCTGGATATTTGCTGGTGATCATAATAATGTGATTCGACTGGGTATATATTATGCATGGATATATTCTGGTCAAAAGATCACAGGTGAGTGGTCTGTCTCTTTAAGGATATATTTTAGTAATTTTACCTTGTTCCACACTGGTAAGAAGCTTGGGCTCTTGGGGTTGATCACATATCCATTCTTGACAGCACTTCCCTGGGACTTCAACTCTTAGAGGAAAGGGGCATGTTGGGCTTGGGAGCCTAACATCTTCACTGCACAGTGGGATACAGGTGACACCACCGTCCACACATGTGCACTGGACTTTACAGCTGGGCTGAAAGGTTTCTCCATCTTCATACACTTTTCCATGGATGTTGCAGCTGTCACCCTGGTTATCTGAGGAGAGTCCATGTCACAAATATCAGCAAATATTACCTCCTAGTCCTTTCAAGAACATGACTTAAATATTGTAAAAACATGCTCATTGTTGTTTTTCTGTTATTTAGTAACACAGAGATGGACACTGAGATGGGTACATGGCCTCTAGTTAATGACAGTGGTTGGTTACTGAGAAGGGTACATGGGTTCTGTGAAAATGTAGCTGATGACAGAGGGGGGTACTGGGATGGGTATGGGGGCACTATGATAATGTAGTTGATCACAGAGGTGAGTACTGGGAGGGTTACATGGCCTCTGTGATAATGTGGCTGATGACAGATATGGGCACTGGGATGGGTTCAAGGCCTGTGTGTTAATTCAGCTGGTGATAGAGGTGGACACTGGGATGGGCATGTGGCATCTAATAATGTAGCTGATGACAGAGGCGTGCCTACACTGCAGTGGCATATAGAACACATAGGAAACATGCTTATAATACACATATAGGAGCATTTATTAAAGTATTGCAGTGCACTCGTTTTCTGGCATTGAAAATTTGCTAATTTTTGCAACTTTTTGCCTTTTTATTTTATGCCATGCTTCCACTTTGTAAAAAGTGAGTGTATGGGTCTACATGGGCTGACAAATTTAAGATTACAGTTGTCTCCTAGCTGGTATAGAGTTAAGATTCTGGCGCACAAATATGCTGAATTGCGCCCTGCATCTCAAACCACCACAAACTATATCAAGACTAGAAATGCTTGATAAGTTCCCCCCTTTAGTGTTTAAAGTGCCCTAGTCCTCATGCCTAGTCCTCATACCGTAGTGCCACACAATGAATTGACAGCACCATATAGTGCTTTAAGGGGTTGTCCCATGCAGGTCAATTTATGGCATATTGATAGGGACAGGTCTGAGACCCACTGCTATATCAATAATGGGGACCTGGAGAGCAAGCTGTGCATGATATCTCTGACTTTTAGTCTAACCAGACTGTCTAATACTCTGTAATTCCTCTAGCACCGTTGTATGGAAACAGTAGGTTTAAATAGCACACCAAATGCTTTAAATAACTTCTTTATTAACTTCAACTTTTCTTCATATATAACACTGCCACCTCCGCAGCAGATAGTCCATGTACAAAACACGTGTTGAAAAGATATCACAAAATGGCGGTATGCATAAGATGGTGGTTCAATTGTTCAATCTTGTCATTCAACATAAAATGGTGGATATATTTTTCTCTTCAGTATCTGTACTGTCACTTTATGTTATTTAAGCACTTTATGATCTCTCAGGTATATCTGAGGTCTAACTAATAGTTCTACTTGCAGTATGCAGTTAGCAGTGACTATTTGCAGATTGGTATCTGGTATGGTTGTATGCAATTTGGATTGCAATATGGAATCTGAATGCTTGCAATTTGTAGCTTGCAATTTGTATTTGCAATTGTATGGTTGCAATTGAATTTGCAATAGAACTTGCAATTGGTATTGCAATTGTATGGTTGCAATTGGTGGAACTGTAAGTAAACACATATATATCTAGTTCAGTATACAGTTCTAAACACAATACTAACAATATGAACATTATATAACTGTTCTAAATACCTATTTTGGGCCTTTTGTTCCCATAAAACTCAGCTCTCAGTGGATTGAATGTCTCTTCAGCTCTTTTCCCTGGTGAATAATGATTCTAGCAGCAGAAGCTGGGGGAATTCCCAGACAGGCTGTGCGAGAAGCTGGCTGTGATTGGTCTAGACTTCTGCCCAGCAACAACAGATTAACACTATGCATTCTGTTGTTTCTGCTGTGTCACTGAGCATTACAAAATTAATTTTAAAGGCATATTATCTTTTTCTGATTCTGTGAACACAATATACACTCACCTAAAGAATTATTAGGAACACCATACTAATACGGTGTTGGACCCCCTTTTGCATTCAGAACTGCCTTAATTCTACGTGGCATTGATTTGAGGGATGCACATCCAGGGCACGTAGCTCCCGTTCCACCACATCCCAAAGATGCTCTATTGGGTTGAGATCTGGTGACTGTGGGGGCCATTTTAGTACAGTGAACTCATTGTCATGTTCAAGAAACCAATTTGAAATGATTCGAGCTTTGTGACATGGTGCATTATCCTGCTGGAAGTAGCCATCAGAGGATGGATACATGTTCTCAATCTGTTTACGCCAAATTCGGACTCTACCATTTGAATGTCTCAACAGAAATGGAGACTCATCAGACCAGGCAACATTTTTCCAGTCTTCAACAGTCCAATTTTGGTGAGCTCGTGCAAATTGTAGCCTCTTTTTCCTATTTGTAGTGGAGATGAGTGGTACCCGGTGGGGTCTTCTGCTGTTGTAGCCCATCCGCCTCAAGGTTGTGCGTGTTGTGGCTTCACAAATGCTTTGCTGCATACCTCGGTTGTAACGAGTGGTTCTTTCAGTCACCGTTGCTCTTCTATCAGCTTGAATCAGTCGGCCCATTCTCCTCTGACCTCTAGCATCCACAAGGCATTTTTGCCCACAGGACTGCCGCATACTGGATGTTTTTCCCTTTTCACACCATTCTTTGTAAACCCTAGAAATGGTTGTGCGTGAAAATCCTAGTAACTGAGCAGATTGTGAAATACTCAGACCGGCCCGTCTGGCACCAACAACCATGCCACGCTCAAAATTGCTTAAATCACCTTTCTTTCCCATTCTGACATTCAGTTTGGAGTTCAGGAGATTGTCTTGACCAAGACCACCCCCCCCCCCCTAAATGCATTGAAGCAACTGCCATGTGATTGGTTGACTAGATAATTGCATTAATGAGAAATAGAACAGGTGTTCCTAATAATTCTTTAGGTGAGTGTATAACAGTTACATGACATCCAAAACATGATGTCACAGTAAATAACTCTGCTTTTGTCTTTAACACATAAACATAGGAACTGTATTAAGGCTATTGGCAGGTCTAGCTGTATACACATATAAGCTATTCTAGAAACCTAGGACAGATCTTACCTGGCCAGCTACACTCCCACCAAAATTACCTATAATTCTATGTTCTTAGTGGTGGGACTTTAACATGAATTTGAGGAATTCTCCATCAGGTTCTCACCTCTCAACTGTTTTTTATCACTCTTAAGTAGAACAACTGACTTCTGTATAAGACGTTCCAACTTGTGTGGAGTAGTGAGACGTTTTCCTTTTTTGTCAAGTTTTGAGTCTCCTATTTGTAACAACACTCTTCTTACTAGTTTGTCTTCATCCTTTTGAACTTCTAGAACTTTGGCCAATTTCCATTGACTTCTAGGTAAATCTTCTTTTTTCACTAACACTATGTCACCAACTTGGACATTTCTTCTGGGTGTTTGCCATTTACTTCTTAGCATAATATTGGCTAAGTACTCTTTTCTCCATCTATTCCAAAGCTGTTCTGATAGATATTGAACCCTTCGCCATCTCCTTTTAGCATAGCAATCCTCTTTGGTGAACTTGTCAGGCGGTGGCTGTATGTAATCCGACATAAGGTGGAGTAGATGGTTGGGAGTTAAAGGGTCCAAACTTGTTGGATCGTTAATATTATCAACTGTAAGTGGATGACTGTTAATAATAGACATTACTTCATAGAATGGGGTCCTAAGTGAAGCATCATCTATTCTTCCGGCGTTCTTTTTCAACACTGAACTTAACACATTTCTTACAGTTCTGATTTGTCTTTCCCAAACTCCTCCTGTATGGCTTGCATGTGGAGCATTTATATGAAAATTACACTGTTTCTCTAACAAATACTCAGTTACTTTTTCTTTATCGATCTCTTTTAGAGCTTTCTTCAATTCATTCTTTGCTCTGACAAAATTAGATCCTTGGTCAAATCTAAGCTCTCTGACGGTACCTCTAATGGCTATGAAACATCTTAAGGCGTTGATGAATGCGTCAGTTGACATATATGCTAACATTCCAGGTGAATTGCTCTGGAGCTTAGACATTTTAATATTAGTCCATATCTCTTGTACTCCTTGTGGTTCTGTTTGGTGATGAATGGGCCAAAATAATCCATTCCGATATAAAGAAATGGTGGTGATGGGTTTACACAATCTGCCAGTAAATCTGCCATTCTTTGCTCTTCGGTAGGTCTACATGCCTTTCTGCAGACTACACATTTACTTATATACTTTGCTATAACTTTGCTTCCATTTACAAGCCAGTAGCCACCTAATAGCTTTGGATAAAGCTCCTTCCTTGATGCAAGGATTTGTTGTGGTAGTGATCAATAATCAATCTTGTGAAGGTAGAGTTTTTGGGTAGAATTGATGGATGCTTCACTCTGCTAGGTAACGATGCATTTTCCAGTCTCCCTCCCACCTTCAGTATACCATCCTGCAGAACGAGATTAAGTTTGTATAATGGGTGGTTGTTTGGAAGCCTTTTAGGTTCTTGACTAAGTCCCTTTAACTCTTTACTGTAGAATCTCTCTTGAATGAGTCTTATGACTGTTTCTTCAGCTTTCATTCTTTCTTCTACTCTAATCTTATCTGGTTTCTTTGAGTGGTAGACACCTTGATGTGGGATGTACCGCATTTCTCCTTTTTTAGGTTGGTTATTAACTTTCTCTGCATGTCCTTCTTCGGGGATACCTTCCATGAATTTCAAATAATCCTGCTTGAATTTGGGATCTTTTTCTTCAAACATTTCAATCTTGCTAGGGTAAGATTTCTGTTATTTGGCAGACGAGGTCGTTCTCTAAAAGGTAAGGGCATTTCAAGATGACCTTGTTGATTCTGTTGAATATTTTCTTCTAGAGTGTGTACGAACTTTATGTCTTCTTGGGATACACTCTTTTCTTTAGAACTTATGTCTGCAAAGTCGGATTCAAGAATCTTGATTACTTTTGCTGGACTTACAGTTAATAACTCTTGGACAGATATTCGATGACACAATTCTCTCACCTGTCTTGAGTTTGCGATCTGCTGTTTTCCTCCAACAACACCCCATCCTAGATCAGTTTGAACAGTGTAGGGTTCACCCTTTCCTCCTGTGATTACCTTTTGTGGTACCAAGACTTCGGGACAATCGTAGCCGATCAACAGTCCAACACCAACTCCTTTAGCGGGGACATTTCATGAGATATGACAGATAGGTGCTCCCATTCATTGGCTGTTTCACAGGTAGGTATGCGATCTCGATCTAGAGGTATATCGTCTTTTGTATAAGCCGGAGGTAGATCTAATGTGCAGTTTGAATGAAGTCCTCTAACTCTCAGTCCTTTGACCCTTTGACTGTTCAGTATTGTGTCTCTCCCCGTCATTGTGGTGAGTTTGAGCGTCACTGGTTCTGTAGCCACTTGTAATTTCTTGCAGATAATGAAGGTGACATCACTCTGGGCATCCAGTAGCGCATAGGCATATACATTGTTCCTCCTTTTTAGGATATATTATGCACACTGGTACAACCATTGATATGCTATTGCGTTCTCCTTCCCTCACTCTGCAAGAGAATACCGATACTTTCTTTCCTTCCTTAGTATCTTTAGGTATTGAGGATTTATCCTTCTTTGGACGTTTATTTATGTAGTGGTGTAGGATGGCGTCCTTTGCAAATGCTGCATGTGGCCTTTTTCTTACACTTACAACATTGCCTTTTCTTAGGCATCCAAAACACAGTTGGTTATCCAGCACAAATATTTTCTTTTCTTCTGGGGACTTCGCCTTCAATTGTTGGCACTTAGTGGTTCTCTCCACAGAACATACACTTGAAGGTAGTCTGAAGATTTATCGGTTCTGTCTCTCTATTGATCCCAGTAGTGACTTTGGACTTGCTCTCGTAAGTATCTGGACCATTTAGCTGCTGCGTTGGTTGCAAAGCTAGTTGCTCTTGCACATCTTATCTCTCTTGCATGACTTTCTTCTAAGGATTTTAAGACGTAAGATGATGTTACTGGATTACATGCTATCCGTGCTTCCTCATTGACAAACTCAGAGAACTTTTTTAAACTTGGTAAGTTCTTACCTAGATCTAACTCTTTAATCACATAGCGATTCCATCTAGAAGCCACTTCTTCAGGTAGCTTAGTTAGCATCCTGTGGTTTTCTAGATAGTCGTTCAGTACTTCCAGTCCTTGAACATGTGGGATGGAATTGCTGCATGCTTGCAGGAAGTCACCATACTTTTGGAGTCTGAAGTGTTCTTTAGGACCTATTTTAGGCCAGTTATTCAGTTTCTCTCTAAATATATGAAAGAAAAAACCAGAAAGAGGCAGCGCCTCTTGTGTGGAACCTTACAGACAATAATACAGAATTGCACTGATTATGCTTACCATGTGGTGTTGTGAAAAGTCACAACACCTATGTTTCGCCTTGCTGGAAATAATCCCGTCCAGTCTGCGGGGGATGGATCTGCATCTGCTGCCTTGGTCTATGCCCTTTTTCCGTCGCTCACGGTCAAAGAGATAAAGCAGGTTTAGTTGAAAGAAGAAGATCGGACCAAATTTAAACGGCGCTGATGCAGAAGAATGACTCCGTGTTGAGATGTTACCATAATAGGTAATCTTTTATTCAAAAGTCTACGCGTTTCAGGGGCGGACTGCCCCCTTCATCAGGACAATAAAACTTATTAGGATCCTAATAAGTTTTATTGTCCTGATGAAGGGGGCAGTCCGCCCCTGAAACGCGTAGACTTTTGAATAAAAGATTACCTATATGGTAACATCTCAACACGGAGTCATTCTTCTGCATCAGCGCCGTTTAAATTTGGTCCGATCTTCTTCTTTCAACTAAACCTGTTTCTCTCTAAATGCTCTTTGTACTAAGAAAGGATGACCATATCTTGCATTAAATTTTTCCCAAGCTTGTTTGTAGGCTTCTTCGTCTTTTCTATAGAAGTTACCTTCAAGAACTTCCTTGCCTTTTCCACCAACATGTCTCTGAAGGTAGAATAACTTGTCAACTGGGCTGAAGCAATGATGCTCAATGATCATCTCAAAACTTGCCTTCCACTTTATGAACTTCAGTATGGCTCCTGAAAATACAGTAGGTTCCGGAACGGGAAGTCTAGCTAGGACTGTTCTCTGTGGTCTTGCAAGGACAATGGTTGTAACATTCTCCTGAGCATTGCTGTGCCATCTAGGAATAGAATCTATTTTCTCACTTAGTTCTGAATTAGGCGAGTCCTTTTCATCATCTTTTCCGGTAGAGATAGAGGGTAAATTCACACACCTTTTTCCTAACACTGGACTAAACCTCTCTTTGTTTTTATAAGCAGGGATGGAAGGATAATAACTTATTTCTTCACTGCATGCTGGAGATTTTCTTCCATTCTCCTGGGCATATGAAGGAAAGTAGGAGTCTTTTTCTTCACTTAGTACAGATTTGAACCTACTACTCTGACTCATATCCTCCTCATGTACTCTGAGTCTGGCTCCTATGATCTTAACTTCTTTCTGCCTTTCCAGACTTTTCAATTCAGCTTCCATGTGATGGCGCTGTGCCTATATTTCAGCTTCCATTTGATTGCGCTGTGCCTCCATTTCAGCTTCCATCTGATGGCGTTGTGCATCCTTTTCAGCTTGCTTTTCAGCCATCAGTTGACGCTGCGCCTCGATGGCAGCTTCCATCTTAATTTCTGCTTTCTTGACAGCAAGTTGTTCAGCTAATTCCTTTCTTTTGGCTGAAGTATTTGAGGACTCTTATATGTGGGTGGCACTTCTGCTAGCTAAGGAAGTCACACTTGAGATTGTGGTTCCCCCTAAGGACCTAGCATAGTCTCTCATAAAAAGCTTGTTCATTCTACTTCTTGCTTTAACTTCATCATAGTTTGCTGCAGATGATAGTTCTCTCATGAGCTTTACTAAATCTTTAGTGACCGCAGTACATGTGTCCATGTTTCTTACAATATCCTGGGAAGGTGTCATAAGTGACCGCAGGTTGACATATGCTGCCATAAGCTTTGATTCAGATTCTTCTACCGTTTACCATATCACTCAAGTTCCTTTTTCTACTTTCTTGCTTTAGCTTTCTACGAATGTCTTTAATGTATGATTTCCATACTTTTTTCCTTTTAATGCTGCTTCTTGCTCCAAATTTTCCAGCATCTTTGGGGTCGGTTTTCTGGCACATGATGAACGTCTTAGTTCATCTGTTTGGGCTATATTTGAGGCAAGACTAATGCTGCACCAGACTCTTCTACATCAGACAGGTTCCCTTGCTCTTCCCCCTCTACTCTATCTATCTTTGTATCCTCTAACAGTGGCATGGTAATACTAAGCTCAGACATTTTACTTTAAATGCTATAACAATCAATACAAATATTAAGAGTCCTTTCACTTTAAATGCAATATTGACAAATGCAGAAATAAATTACTTTCACTTTAAATGTAACAGCGATAAATGCAGGCAATAAATGACTCACTTTAAATGCAATAGAGTCTGTGTAATACAAAATGTCCTTTGTTTTACTTTAAAGTCTTTATCTGAACACAAAAATGTCTCTTTATACCAAAGCCTATATGCAATGATAAGTCATAAAAGGAAAGCTCTGACCTTATTCTGAAGAGCAGAATACTGCGATCTGAAGGTTGCTGGAACAAATGTCTGTCTTAAAGGAAACTTGTCTTTTCTTGATGTGATGAGATGCTCTGCGCTGACTTGCGATGCTCTGTGCAGACTTGAGATGCTCTGCGCAGACTTGAGATGCTCTGCGCTGACTTGAGATGCTCTGCGCTGACTTGCGATGCTCTGTGCAGATTTGAGATGCTCTGTGCAGACTTGCAATGCTCTGCGCTGAGTTGCGATGTTCTGTGCAGACTTGCGATGCTTTGTGATGACGTGCGATGCGCTGGCTTTGATACGCTGCTGTAGGCTTTGGGCCTAGTGGCGGGAAACTAGCTGACTGCAGTACGTGGTCTCTCCGTGGAAAGCGGTGCAGGCACTTTAGCTGTGGACTTTGGCCTCCCACCATGTATCTCTTTTTCTCTCTAGGGATCGCAGAATGGTTGGCGATCTTTCTCTGACTATCTTGCCTTTTCCGTTCTGCCACTTTAAGAGTCGGCTGCAGTTTGACTAATGCACACGTTATGGCCTTTATGGTAGCTCTGCTGAGGTGTCTTTGCTTGCTCACTCAGGGAACAGTTGCTGCGTGGCGTTATATGCTGGCGCTCTGCTGCTCTAATGCGCTTTTTACTGTGCAAGTTGAGGAGCGTTATCACTTGGCCCTCTGAGGCCAATATAGTTCCACTGTGGCAGGCGCAGCACTATGAAGTGCCTTTTGCGCTGTGGCATTAGAAGAATTTTGATATCTCTGACTTTTAGTCTAACCAGACTGTCTATTACTCTGTAATTCCTCTAGCGCCGTTCTGTGGAAACAGTAGGTTTAAAGAGCACACCAAATGCTTCAAATAACTCCTTTATTAACTTCAACTTTTCTTCATATATAACACTGCCGCCTCCTCAGCAGATAGTCCATGTACAAAACACGTGTTGAAAAGATATCACAAAATGGCGGTATGCATAAGATGGTGGTTCAACTGTTCAATCTTGTCATTCAACATAAAATTGTGGATATATTTCTCTCTTCAGTATCTGTACTGTCACTTTAAGTTATTTAAGCACTTTATGATCTTTCTAAGACGTATATTTGAGGTCTAACTAATAGTTCTACTTACAGTACTCAGTGACTATTTGCAGATTGGTTGAATATGATCTAGTATGGTTGTATGCAATTTGTATTGCAATGTGAAATCTGAATGCTTGCAATTTGTAGCTTGCAATTAGTATTTGCAATTGTATGGTTGCAATTGAATTTGAAATTGAACTTGCAATTGGTATTGCAATTGTATGGTTGCAATTGGTGGAACTGTAAGTAAACACATATATATATAGTTCAGTATACAGTTCTAAACACAATACTAACAATAAGAACATTAATTAACTGTTCTAAATACCTATTTTTGGCCTCTTGTTCCCATAAAATTCAGCTCTTAGTGGAGTGAATGTCTCTTCAGCTCCTGTCTCTGGTGAATAATGATTCTAGTAGCAGGAGCTGGGGGAATTCCCAGACAGGCTGTGTGATTGGTGAATACTCTTGCTGTGTGAGAAGCTGGCTGTGATTGGTCTAGACTTCTTCCCAGCAACAACAGATTAACACTATGCATTCTGTTGTTTCTGCTGTGTCACTGAGCTTACCTTACATTACAAAATGAATCTTAAAGGCATATTATCTTTTTCTGCTTCTGTGAACACAATATATAACAGTTATATGACATCCAAAACATGATGTCACAGTAAATAACAATAGCTTTTGTCTTTAACACATAAACATAGGAACTGTATTAAGGCTATTGGCAGATCTAGCTGTATACACATATAAGCTATACTAGCAACCTATGATAGGTTTTAGCTGGCCAGATACATGCGCAGCCACCTCTCCATTCACTGCTAGTGTTTGGCAGTTTTCAGAAGTCTAATAACATTGAATGTAGGGTGGCCATGCTATAGACCACATCTGGACTGTGTCAATGTGCTAGTTGGATCAGAACACCCGGCCAGTAGTACTAAATAGCTGGACAGGAAGTGAATAAAAAAAAATAAGCTTGGTGAAGTTTCTAGTCAACTAAAGACCCTTACTTAAGTGCCTTATAACTGATTCCTAGGTCCAGAACAGGCAAGTGCAGAAAGTGATTTGGTATGCTTGTAGAGTCAGGACTGGTATAATACTGCATATGTGAATATAATACTTACTAATGTTTATAGGTGACTAATATCCCTTTATTTTGCAGTGTGTTGTTCATTAGTTGTCCACTAGTGTGTGGTGGCCTCATTTCCAGGTGGTGATATGTACCAGTTCAATGCTCCATTAGGTAACATGAGTGATGTAAGTGTTGTCTGTGGCCCTGGATAAAACCAAAAGTAGGCCCCATGCTGTAGGCGGCTCCAAATTGACAGAAGGTGAGGCAACACAACTAAACAAAGAAAACACAAGTAGATGGGGCCAGCAATACCATAGTGCAGCACAATATAGCACCCCAGCAGAATCAAGTACCACAGTACAGCACAAAATACTGATGCCTTCACAGTCTGCAGGATGGCGATATAACTGAACTTAGTAGAGTCCTGTGGCTGGGGCCAAGTGCATAAGTACTTCCTGGCTCTAGCATTTATTACTACTGACAGTATGAGATCATTATGTATCCAGCTGGCGGCCATGAGGAGGGTTCGGGTGGCCCCCTGGGCATAAGCCCACTGAGAAATTTCCCTCTAGGATTATGGCCAGTTCACCCCTGGTCCCAGCTTCCCAAGTGTCAGGAGAATGGTCCTTCCATATATCAGGAAAGGAATCCATCTTTTTAATTTCCCTGTATTAACGATTCATAATGGCAGGTATGTGTTTTTTTTTAAATTATATTCCTGTTCTATCTGTGGTTCATCCTAATTTGTGGCCCATTTCTAGGGCTAGGATACCTCACTCTACACTGACCTGTGGCTGCCTCTTGTCACTGGATCACATCTTTGGATTATGTGTTTATTCCTTTTTGTTCTCTTTTCATTCCATTTGTTCTTACAATTATCTCCAAAACATTGCAGTTCTAAGAAGAACAATAAGGAAGATATATCAATAGGATGAGAAGGTTTGGCAAAAATGAAGCACTTTGTAAATTCATCACAATGTGACATAAGTTGGTGCACCTTGCCAGCATATTAGACACTCTTCCTTATTTCACCTCATAGCTGCCACACCTCTATAACCCTAAAATTGGTACTTGCTTTTGATAAATTTGATGTATGATTTCTTAGCCATGCCTCTTTTACATACAATTTTCAAGACTGTTGCGATTGTCTGAGAAACATAATAAAATAAATGTGCCACACATTGTGCTTCCATGATCTGATAATAGAATGCTATTGCATTTTGCAGATGTCCAGTGTTTTTTCATAAAACCATATCTCTTGTTGAATACACTGCAACCACTGCAGGGCCTGTGGAGCATTTAAGAAAATGTTACACCACACTTGGTAAACTTGGAGCAACCAGTAGCAGATGAGGACAGATAGAAAATGCTGACTGTAGGAATCTTACAGTTACAGGTTCCTCCTCTTCCATCAATGCTTGTAGAATAATCGCAGGTCAGCTCCTGCCTCTTATCACACAGGTTGATCTGGTCACAAGGTTCCCCAAGGCGCCTAGAACAGATATTGCAGCACCCACATCCATCTAAAATTCTGGCTGAGCCAGGAGGACATTGAGCTGGAATCCAGGGACAGGAACATGGGAGTCTGCAAAGCTGTGAGCAAATCTGATATGGAAAAAGAAAACATTATGTAAAATGATTGTGTCCAAAAGCTTTAACTTTCCATCTTCCTCAATGCGCTGTAACACTACACAGATTATAGATTGTATGGATATCACCCATACAGTATCTCCAACCCCTAAGGATTCCTCACACCTTTAACAGCTGTCTTGACTAAGTCCCCAACACATATGCACATTCGGTTTGGCCAAGCATGTTTGTGCTTTTAATGGGAGGAGAAAGCCACTCATCTCCAGGGAGAACAAAAGAATTTGGTGAAAAATGTAATTTACCTTATCCTTCTCTCCCCCAAAATCATCTCTTGAGGCAGAGTTGGGAGCTCCTTAAACAAATTAATAGTTGTCCTTCCTGCAAAAACAGTAGGTTTGGCCGACAGTTCACTAATGTGTGTAAGGGATTTACCCCTACAAGCTAGCTACTGATGAAGCATACTCCATTTGCCAGTGAGGCACAGCTGGCTTGTGATATCAGCTAGGTGTAAAGTTTGGTTCACAGGCCATTCTGTGGTTGGCACCAATCTCTGATTTCGAAACACAATTTTTTTGTTTTTG
The DNA here is from genome assembly GCF_905171765.1 of Bufo bufo. NCBI lineage: Eukaryota > Metazoa > Chordata > Amphibia > Anura > Bufonidae > Bufo > Bufo bufo. The sequence goes on from NC_053394.1 coordinate 156,384,590, forward strand.
TTCAGTACAGAAGAAGCACTTAAAAATGAAGTGAGAAAATTTTTATTCATTTTTTCACGGAATACAACCAATGATGAGGTCCAGGTTTAAGTCCTGAGTGGTAAACTCACAGACACTTCTTGAAGCAAATAAAAAACCAAATTTTTCTGGTCACAGGGATCTTGGTAGTTACAATCATTTTAAGTGGTACATACGTGCAATAGTTACAGTCTCTTGAAGAGGTACAGTAAGGGTTCATTCACACATCTGTGTGTGTTTTGTGGATCTTTGAAAACCTTTGAAAAGCCCTAAATTGACTGAAATAAATGCGGAACAGAATTGCGGACGTGTGAATGGACCCTAACTTGATGGTTTCTCTCACATTTGGGGGGTACTCCCTACCGCAGCGTGACCCACCTAGGTGTTGCAACAGCCTCCTGATATCTCTAAGACCATTAAGCTACTGGCATCTCAGGGGGTCTCTTTGACCATTGACCATCTGATATTGTGATGTCTGATAAAAAACCTTTGAAAAGCCCTAAATTGACTGAAATAAAACATTATACTCACCCCTTTCTCCACTGCCGTTCTATGAGTGCATGGTACGGTTCTCCAGCCCCTATTTGTTTACAAACTTCAGCGGGGACATGGCAGTACACAACCTATGTCCACTGCAGCCAATCAGTGTCCTCAGTGATCTAACACTGAGGACAATGACTGGCTGCAGTAGTGATGTGCTGCACCCCGACAATCACAGTGTCGGTGACGTGCCAGGTTACAGCACAAGACTGCTGCAACTAAAGATGAGCGAATTTCTTAAAAGTTCGATTCAGCTGATTCACCGAATTTCACCCAAAAATGTATTACTTCGTCACGAAGTGCATTTTTTTGTACACTGACCAAAAATATAAATGCAACACTTTCTGTTTTGCTCCCATTTTGCATGAGCTGAACTCAAAGATCTGAAACATTTTCTACATACACAAAAGACCCATTACTCTCAAATATTGTTCACAAATCTGTCTAAATCGGTGTTAGTGAGCACTTCTCCTTTGCCAAGATAATCCATCCCACCTCACAGGTGTGGCATGTGAAGGTGCTTATTAGACAGCATGAATATTGCACAGGTGTGCCCTAGACTGCCCACAATAAAAGGACACTCTGAAATGTGCAGTTTGATCACACAGCGCAATGCCACATATGTTGCAACGTTTGAGGGAGCGTGCAATTGGCATGCTGACTGCAGGAATGTCTACCAGAGCTGTTGCCCGTGCAATAAATGTTCATTTCTCTACCATAAGACGTCTCCAAAGGCGTTTCAGAGAATTTGGCAGTACATCCAACCGGCCTCACAACCGCAGACCACGTGTAACCACACCAACCCAGGACCTCCACATTCAGCAAAGAATTTCTGCACAAACTGTTAGAAACCGTCTCAGGGAAGCTCATCTGCATGCTCGTCGTCCTCAACGGGATCTGGACCTGACTGCAGTTCGTCGTCGTAACCGACTTGAGTAGGCAAATGCTCACATTCGATGGCATCTGGCACGTTGGAGAGGCGTTTTGCTCACAAATGAGTCCCGGTTTTCACTGTTCAGGGCAGATGGCAGACAGTGTGTGTGTCGTCGTGTGGGTGAGCGGTTTTTTGACGTCAACGCTGTGGATCGGGTGGCACATGGTGGCGGTGGGGTTATGGTATGGGCAGGTGTATGTTTTGGACAACGAACACAGGTGCATTTTATTGATGGCATTTTGAATGCACAGAGATACCGTGACGAGATCCTGAGGCCCATTGTTGTGCCATTTATCCACGACCATCACCTCATGTTGCAGCATGATAATGCACGGCCCCATATTGCAAGGATCTGTACACAATTCCTGGAAGCTGAAAACATCCCAGCTCTTGCATGGCCAGCATATTCACCAGACATGTCACCCATTGAGCATGTTTGGGATGCTCTGGATCGGCGTATACGACAGCGTGTTCCAGTTCCTGCTAATATTCTGTAACTTTGCACAGCTATTGAAGAGGAGTGGACCAACATTCCACAGGCCACAATCAACAACCTTATCAGCTGGTGAGGCAAATGGTAGTCACACCAGATACTGACTGGTTTTCAGATTTTCCCCCCAGTAAGGCAAAACTGTGCACATTTCAGAGTGGCCTTTTATTGTGGGCAGTCTAAGGCACACCTGTGCAATATTCATGCTGTCTAATCAGCACCTTAATATGCCACACCTGTGAGGTGGGATGGATTATCTTGGCAAATTAGAAGTGCTCACTAACACAGATTTAGACAGATTTGTGAACAATATTTGAGAGTAATGGGTCTTTTGTGTAGGTAGAGAATGTTTCAGATCTTTGAGTTCAGCACATGCAAAATGGGAGCAAAACCGAAAGTGTTGAGTTTATATTTTTGGTCAGTGTAAATAGCGGGTGCAATGGAAGGGAGCTGCAATAGCTCCGCCCCAGTCATTGTACCCATCAGATGCCGTGTTCGTACATGATCGTGCATCTGAGTGTAAAATTTACAATAAAAAAAAAATTTAATCAAACTTACCACCTCCATTCGCTCACGATGGGCCGGCCGCCGCCATATTGCTTAAAGATTTCGGCCGAAATCCTGTGCAGCGCCAGAATACGTCACCACGCCGGCTGGCGTAGTGACATATGACATCATCACGCCGGCCGACGTGATCATGTAATCTCGCGCCGCATGGAAGCAAGATGGAGGCTGGTGGCCCGTCACGAGCAAATAGAGGAGGAAAGTTAGAATTTGTTTGTTTATACTATTTCAGGTTAAATTGATTCGCTGACACGAAGCACGAGGAAATTCTGCTTCTAGGCGAATAGAATTTATCCTGAGGCTCAGATCGAATTCCACTTCGTGGGATTCGATTTGCTCATCTCTAGCTGCAGCCACTCAATGTCTCCAGTGGTAGACCACTCTTTAAAAATTCTACTTCAACAAACAAGCAAGAATTGATAGGAGCTGTAAATCATTTGGTTCAGTTGGAAAGGGGAATCTACCTGAAAAGAGGTGCACTTAAAAAATTCCAGAAACAGTGGCAGAATTGGATAGTAAAATCTGGTTTAGCCTCCAAGGACTTGACGAGATCATGGTTGGTAGACACCATGAGAGTAGTCAGCCTAGATCAGAGAAGTAGGACTGCCCATAGATGATCATTGGATAATGCAGCTGTGGATGGAGAGGTTAACTGTTGATAGGAATCAAGTATAGAACTTATTGAGGGTACAGAGGACACTGCATGGGGGAGGGAGGAAAAGGGGGAGGGGTTTTTGAGTGGTTTATTGTTGTATATGTTTTTTACTTGTGCACAGTGTGTTAAAAGAAAAAGAAAAATGATCTGATTTAAACCTAACCTAACTTGGCTTTATAGCACACAATTCAACATCACAATAACTTTGCAGTAATGTTCTATTTGTACCTTTTGTACTTTGGACTGTACATTACTTGCAGAAGGAGAATAACCATGCAGTGTCCCACTCCGTGATGGTCGTGGGGCCCTGTATAACTTTGGGGGTATGCATTATACCATGTCAATGTATTGCTGTGTGAACTGTAATTCCTTAAAACGGGCTGTTTTAAGATGGGCATGTTATTACAACTATTCACCTATAGGTAGTGCTGGCACCACACATATATATATATATATATATATATATATATATATATATATATATCTTAGGGTGTGCCAAGGCAGAGGGAAAAGGGAGGAAGTTAGTGGAGGAGTGAGGAGCAGAACAGGATAAGTCCATTATGTAGCTGCCATTTTAGCCCCTTGGCCCTGGTCAAGCTGAGGGAGTGGGAAGAACCTACCTACAGCTACCTAGCACAGACTAGAGTGAATTATGGATATAGAGAAAGTCTAGTGGAGATAGGAGCAGCATTAGCTTATGGACTCCGCAGCACCATTGACCAGGTGAAGCCTAAAAGCACCTGGACACAGCTGGACGACTAGACGCAAAGTTGCTCTGTTTCTGAAAGCAACCAGTGCAAACAATGGAGCAGAGGAATCATGCCTACCGTTAGGGAGACTGCCCTGTGGGTTGCCAAACACAAGGAGGAGTCATTATTATATCCAGTATCTGGTGGCTAGAGTGAGGACATAGTGAGGACAGTTAGAAAGGAACTCTATCATACCAGCCAAAGGAAAATCTCAATGCACCTATTGTCAAGCCTATTACCAGGATTACAGCTATACCAATCGTGTACGCATCATATGGGTTGTCACCCTTGCCATGTAAATGAACTGCACTAACTACCTCAAGGCAACTGATTAAGTAAAGGTTGTTTACAAGTATTGACTCCTCATCCTTTCTACCACCCTCCTTTTGCACCAAACGGTGCTGGTGTCATGAGCAACAGGGACCCTGCCTCTACGGCACCTAAAAAAAAACTACCACCAAGGGCACCTCAACCACTATCTGGCGGGCGATCCCTGGACACCAGAGTAGGCCCCGAAGAAACTGGTTCTAACCTTCCCTACACTGCATGACAGCCCAGGGAGCGCTACAGAGCTGTCAGTAAACTACTACTACCCCCATCGGCCCACAATAACTCTCATATTGCCCCTGCAGTCCAGATGCTGCAACCACAGGATTTGATTTTTGGTTCAGCCTTTACTGCTTCATGCAACTTTGGCCCTTGTCAGGTGCATGGGGCAACCAGATCTACCCCAACCAGACTAATCCCATACCAACTAAACCTACTACAGTCAGACTAATCCGATCCCAACTACACCAGCCCAACCAGAATAACCCTGTCTCAAACCCTAATGAAACTGTGCAGAGTGTGAAAGACTTGGCACAGGACACATACATGACTGAATATCTTGTCATGCTGTATTACCCATGAATTTAAACCCAGGTGATCTTACCTGAGACAAAGCGCATGCCAGAAGCACCAGGATTCCCCTGCAGCCTGGCATCATCCCAGCTTGTCTCTGCTGTGTGGACAGTCCGGTGCTGGCTGTGTAGGTCTGCAGAGCTGGGATGTTACTCACAGGCAGCAGTACAAACATCAGTCCCTTGGACTTTTGACAAGATTTGCTTTTTTTTTTTTTTAAAACGCGTCTTATTTCAGCTCATGTTTTTAACTCACCTAAAATCAATAAATCTGATAAAAAGAATGCAATTTAACTACAAGGAAAGTCACCACCACATATGGCAACCACATCCGCAAACATTCTGAAAAAAAAATGCCTCACTTTGTTGTGCATCTGTCTTTTTTGGTCAGTATTCACATCGTGTGTATTAGCTGTTTTTTATAAATCTGTTTTGCTTTTGATTGCTTTCTACCTCCTCTGGCTGGAGCCTTCTACTCTGTACTTCCCCAAGCTTACATATATTTTTATGGTTTTAAGATTTTTATACTTAAAGACATTTTATTTATTTTTTGTGGTGTAGGGCTTGTGGTGCGACTTTACAGGAGGTACATTTCTAATTAGATTACACAACTGAACTGCGTATATTGATGACAAGGTTCACAATCATTTGGCTAGATCTGCTGGTGAAAACAGTTTCACATGAAATATGGCAGAAAAGCAACTGCATTCAATAGTAATATAATTATCCACATTTAAAAATCCATGAGATCGACACACCTTATAAGATCATCGTAACAGCTGTTCCATCTATTAATGCTGACAACCATCCTCTGTATCATGACTGAGAGGTTGTCACAGTCCCGCCTCCTGATACTGACATCACTGAATATATCAGCAATATAATAACACTGTGATCAGACATCCTTGAGATCCACCCATCTTATACTACAGTAACAGCTAATCCTTCTTTTACAGCTTTGACTGTGAAAATTTTGAATAATTCCGAAAATGCCTGCAGTCCGTGTATTAGCAGCTCGCTGTTTTCCGCTCGGCCGATCAGTAATGAGGACACAGTAGTTCCAAAGGCTGCAAGCTTTACATGCAGTTGTCAGTGCAGGCTGAAGCCAGGGGGAGGGGTGGCTGCTCATTACATGGCCTTCAACTTCTCCCAAATGTTACTCGCTGAATGGACTAGAAGCTGTGGCTTGTATGAGCTATTCAGAGAAACAAATAATTTCCACTTTTTAAGGCCAAAACTTCTGAGACAAGAAAAAAATGGGCAAAAAAATGGAAAATATTTTCCTCTGCTATGTTTTGTTGCACAGTATGTTTGGATTTCAGCAAGAAATATGCCAAAAACATGAGAATTCCGATCAGAGCTGTAACCAGGAACCGTCCTTTCATTCACTTCCAAATACTTCTTCCTGATGTGTGACATAATCAGTAACTATGGAAACAGGGCAGTGCCCCCCTCCCCCTTCTTTTGGGGTAACTGGAGGTTCTTTACACATAATTAGTAACGTGTACAGACCCCTCTTTCTCTGATTGAAAGCAGACTTATCTGTTTATCTGTGGAAAATTTTCAAGATCCTTAAACCTTAGATTCTTGTTTGGGGAACACCATTTCTCAGTGCATGTAAGATGTTTGGCAACAACCTTGCTCCCTCTTTCAATTTTTTAATGTACAATTTCTATGGGTTATCGATGGCCCTGCTGTGGTGACAATACTATCGTTGATATCTACTGTTAATCTGTTTTCCCTTAGTCCAAACAGCAGCACAATAATGGGGCATTTCTGCCCCTGTGTACTAATAAGACAGATGGAATTTTTAATTTAATCCAATGAATTAATAATTAATTAGAGGCCCCTGAGGCTATATAAGGATACCTAGCCCCTCCTACCATGTGTTTATTATAAAGAAGTAACGTACTTAGGGAGGGAAGCTTATGCTGCTGTTAGGACTAAAGGAAAACAGATTAACTTTAGTAATCAACGATTCCCTTATGTCCTAACCAGCAGAACAATAATGGGGAATTAACAAGAAATATCCCCATAGGGGAACCATAATTCCATAAGCAAAACAAACTATTTGTCCATGTCCACACAATACAAAAAAAACCCACACATGGTAGGAGAGGATAGGTATCCTTATATAGGCTCAGGGGTCTCAAATTAATTAGTAATTAATTTGATTAAAGGGTTTCTCAGGGAATTAAGAAAATAAAATTACTGAAAATACTTAAATATTAAGTTTTTATAAATATTCCCAAATACCTTTTATTAGGTATAATGGCTCGTTTTGTCTGGGGAGCAATTATTAGAGGAAATAAAATGGCCGCTGTCCTATTAGTACACACAAAAACTGTCCTAATCACACAGCAGGACAAATCAATTCACAGCACTGAGGTAAAGAGCTGCCTCATCCTCCTCTCTGCTCTGCTTGTCAGGGATTATGATCTTGAATACAGCTGATAAGATCTTCAGCTAAATCTCTGTAGGAATGGAGCTCATGAGGAGACATGAAGTACAGAGAAGAGGGTATGGCTGTGGCTAATGAGCAGCAGCACTTGTATGCAGTCTCATTACCACAGCCCCACATTACCACAGTCCTGTTCATCCTCTCTGTCCTTCATGTCTCCTCATAAACTACATTCCTACAGAGATTTAGCTGAAGATTTTACCAGCTGTATTCAGGATCCCTGACAAGTAGAAGAGGAGGATGAGGCAGCTCAGTGTTCTGAAGTAACTTCTGTGTGATTAGGACAGGTTTTGTGTGTACTAATAGGACAGCAGCCATTTTATTTCTCCTAATAATTGACAAAATGAGCCATTATTACTAATGAAAGGTATTTGGGAATATATTTATAATAAAGTAATATTTAAGTATTTTCATTTTCTTAATTCCTGGAGAACCCCTTTAAATAAAAAATTATTTATGTCCTCTTAGTACACAGGGGCAGAAATACCCCATTATTGTACTGCTGATTAGAATGTAAGGGAACCTAATTTAAATGTGATCCCCATATCATTGGGCATTGGTGGATCTGTAAAAGAAGCCAACTTACCACAAGTGCAAGGCCTGTGTAAATAGTGACTTGTGGATTATGGGGCACATTCAGTGGCATAACTACCGGGGAAGCAGGGGAAGCGGCTGCTTCGGTGCCCGTGCTGACAAGGGTCCTGGTGCCCGGCAGCGTGTCAGTCAGATTATTTAAAGAGGACCTTTTATGGGTCCGGACTTTGTTAACTAAGTAGCAGGACATGTAGAGCGACGCCCATGGATCTCCCTGCACTTACTGTTATATCTGGGCGCTGCTCAGTTCGCCCGCTGTGGCCTCCATTACCGTCTCCCGCGCTGTATGATAATTACTTCTATCGGAGCAGGGAGGAGGAGACTGGCCTGTTTCTCAATGGGCGTTCCTTCTCCAGGGGAAAAAAAACCTCATCTTCTCCCTGGCTGTGACACTCTGCGCTGCGATTGTACAGCACTACAGCCAGGGAGAAGGAATGCCCATTAAGAAAAAGGGCAGACTCCTCCTCCCTGCTCTGATAGCAGTAATTATCATACAGCGCGGGAGATGGTAACGGGGGCCACAGCGGGGGAACGGAGCGGCGCCCAGATATAATAGTAAATGCAGGGAGATCCTTGGGCGCCACTCTACATGTCCTGCTACTTTGTTAACTAAGTCCGGACCCATGAAAGGTCCTCTTTAATACAGTTGGACGCGGTCTGTCCATCATCATCCTTCCATCGTCCATCCATGTCTGTGCCCGCTGCCTGTGTGCCCCCCTTGCCCTTGTCAGCATAGCCCCTGGCCCATGTCTGTGCCTCCCTGGCTCTCTCAGCACAGCCCCTGGATTGTGGCCCCCAGGCCACTGTCTGTGCCTCCCTGGGCCCTGGCCCTTACCTGTTCCCCCACCACGGCCTTTGTCTGTGCCCCTGGCCCCTGTCTGTGCCTCCCTGGCCCTTGTCTCTACCCCCTTGGCCCCTGTGTGCGTCACCCTGGCCCTTTCTGTGCCCCCTCTGGCCCCTGTCTGCATCTCCCTGTCCCCTGTCTGCACCCCTGGTCCCTGGCCCTTGTCTGCGCCGCTGGCCCTTATCTGCGCCCCCCTGGCCTGTGCCCTTCCTGGCCCCTGTCCCTTATTTGTGCCCCCTCCCTGACCCTTATCTTTGCCCCCCTGGCCCTTGTCTGCGCCCCTGGTCCTTATCTGTGCCCCCCCCCCCGGCCTTTGTCTGCGCCCTTGGCCCCTGTGTGCGCCTCCCTGGCCCTTGTCTGTGCCCCCTTGGCCCCTGTCTGCGCCCCCCTGCTTGCTGTTCTGCCATCTACTTCTTCTTATTCTCTTAGATATGCAGAGGGTGTTCGCTTATATGTGCCATAATAATCACTAGTACACGGCGGAACAGCAGGCAGTACGGGGAGACTGTCATGTACTGCAAGCTATAGACAGTATCACCCCCCCCTTCCCAATATTTTATATAAAGATAAATAAACAAAAAAAAAGTCTTGACTATTAAAATGTAAAAATACTAAAAACACGGTTTTGGTCACCAACTCCCCCTTCCCCCACAACACACACACACGCACCAAACAAATTTTTTTTTAAATTAGTGCCCATGCACACGACCATATGCCCTCTGAGACATTCAGTCCTTGAGGGGGCCATAGGTCCTGGAGCGGCATTGATCGTGTGCACGGAAGCACACGGCTTCATAGATTACTAAAACGTATGATTATGGGACAGTAGTCTCACGCGCAGCCCAACGCGTACATAACCTATGATGCTGTGCGCTCCTGTGCACACGATCAATGCCGCTCCGGGACATATGGCTCGCTCACGGACTGTATGTCTCTGGGGGCATACGGTTGTGTACATGGGCCCTAACAATGATCAAAAAATTGCACGCACCCCAAAAATGGTACCAATAAACACTACAGTTCACCATGGGTGTAGGAACCCCCAAAAATCTGGGGGGGACAGCATTTTTGCTCGCCGGGAATAAACTTACAGTTCTGAAGACTCAGGGGTGCTGGCTTGACCTCAGATCACACCTCAGCTCAGACCCCAATATGAATGACCCCCAATCAGACCTCAGATAAGAGCCCCATGCCTCATAGCAGCCCCCAGTGCCTCTGCAGCAGCCCCCAGTGCCTCTCATCAGCCCCCCAGCGCCTCTCATCAGCCAGTAATAACAGCCCCCCCTCAATCATGTGCCAGTAATAACAGGCCCCCCCCAATCATGTGCCAGTAATAACAGGCCCCCCCAATCATGTGCCAGTAATAACAGCCCCCCCCCCAATCATATGCCAGTAATAACAGGCCCCCCCCAATCATGTGCCAGTAATAACAGGGCCCCCCCCAATCATGTGCCAGTAATAACAGCCCCCTCCAATCATGTGCCAGTAATAACAGCCCCCCCCCCCAATCATGTGCCAGTAATAACAGGGCCCCCCCCAATCATGTGCCCGCAATAACAGGCCCCCCCCCCCATTATGTGCCAGTAATAACAGGGCCGCCCCAATCATGTGCCAGCAATAACAGGGCCCCCCCATTATGTGCCAGTAATAACCAGGCCCCCCCCCATTATGTGCCAGTAATAACCAGGCCCCCCCCATTATGTGCCAGTAATAACCAGGCCCCCCCATTATGTGCCAGTAATAACCAGGCCCCCCCATTATGTGCCAGTAATAACCAGGCCCCCCATTATGTGCCAGTAATAACCAGGCCCCCCATTATGGCCAGTAATAACCAGGCCCCCCATTATGTGCCAGTAATAACAGGCCGCCCCCCCCCCCCCAATCATGTGCCAGTAATAGGGCCCCCCCATTATGTGCCAGTAAAAAAATAATTAACACTTATACTTACCTCTTTGGAGCGATGCGATGCAGGACTCTTCCGGCCTGTGTCCCGACTCCAGCGCTGTACGGCTCAGGCGGCGTGATGACGTCATAGCGCCGCCTGCGCCGGCCTCTGATAGGCTGCCGGCCTAGTAGTGCCGGCAGCCTATCAGAGGAACAGGAAAGGGACACACCTCCCTGCCCTGCTCCTCCGCAGCCTTCTGTTTGTATCGCTGTCCTGAGGACAGCGATATAAACAGAAACAGATCACCATGGAGATGAGCGCTTCGCTTCCACAATGGAAGCGCTCATCTCAGTGCCTGTCACGCCGCCGCACACTGCCTGCCGCCGCCGCCGCACACTGCCTGCCCCGCCGCACACAGACACTGCCGCTGGCCTGGCTGGAGCCTGGGGGGGATTTAACCAAACCTGTCCCCCCCGCATTATTTCCTGGGGGGGATCCGTCCGTCCCGCTTCCTACGCCCATGCAGTTCACCCACAAACAAGCCCTCATAAAGAAATATGAAAAAGTTATGCCTGTCAGAAAATGGTTATGCAAAAGTTTTATTTTACCCCCTTCTACCCCAGAGGTTTTTTTTCCTTTTGCATTTTCGTTTTGTGCTCTCCGCCTTCCTAGAGCCTTAACTTTTTTTTATTTTCCAACGCAACCATTTAATATTGCATAAAATGTAGTCTGAAGTGGTAAAAGAATTCCAAAGATGGTGGAATTGGAAAAAAATATCAACTTTGCCACAGTTTTACAGAGTTTTTGATTTATTCTCCAGGTCAGTATAAATCTGGCGGATAACACATGTATAGTTTTTCTTGCGTTTTGATACTAAAAAAAAAAAAAAGTGAAACATTTTATTATTATTTTTTTTCCCCCCATTTTCGGACCCCTATAAGCTTTAACTAGCATTGGATTTTACTAGTTTCCTATCGAGCCCGGTAACAGACAGGGGCTCCGTAGGAAACACTGTGCAGCAGCCTCCTGTCATTCACAAAAAAGCTAAATTTAGCCAACTAAGAGAGGCCATAGGCCAAACTAACTGGGACAAAGTCCTCACAAATACAGACACAAAATGGGATATCTTTAAAAACATCCTAAAAACTCATTGTCAGAGGTACATACCGTATGGTAATAAAAGGTTAAGGAACAAAAAGAAACCAATGTGGATAAATAGAACTGTAAAGAAAGCAATAAATGACAAAAAGAAAGCATATAAAACACTAAAACAGGAGGGTTGCACGGAAGCACTGAAAAACTATAAGGAAAAAAATAGAACATGTAAAAAACAAATAAAAGCGGCCAAACTAGAGACCGAGAGATTAATTGCCAAAGAGAGTAAAACCAACCCTAAAATGTTCTTCAATTATATAAATGTTAAAAAGTATAAAGCTGAAGGTGTTGGCCCTTTAAAGAGTAATGAGGGGGGAGTCGCAGAGAGCGACGAGGAGAAAGCAAAGCTGTTAAATATTTTTTTCTCCAATGTATTCACTGAGGAAAATAAATTGTCAGATGACATGCAGAATGCAAAAATAAATTCCCCATTAAAAGTGTCCTGTCTGACCCAGGAAGAAGTACATCAGCGGCTTAAAAAGATTAAAATAGACAAATCGCCAGGACCGGATGGCATACACCCCCGTATCCTAAAGGAATTAAGTAATGTCATAGCCAGACCCTTATTTCTGATATTTGCAGACTCTATACTGACAGGGAATGTCCCACAGGATTGGCGCGTGGCATATGTGGTGCCAATATTCAAAAAGGGGCCAAAAACAGAGCCTGGAAACTATAGGCCGGTAAGTTTAACATCTGTTGTGGGTAAACTGTTTGAAGGTTTTCTGAGAGATGCTATATTAGAGCATCTCAACGGAAATAAGCAAATAACGCCATATCAGCATGGCTTCGTGAGGGATCGGTCATGTCAAACTAATTTAATCAGTTTCTATGAGGAGGTAAGTTCTAGACTTGACAGCGGCGAATCAATGGATGTCGTATATCTGGACTTCTCCAAAGCATTTGACACTGTACCGCATAAAAGGTTAGTATATAAAATGAGAATGCTCGGACTGGGAGAAAACATCTGTATGTGGGTAAGTAACTGGCTGAGTGATAGAAAACAGAGGGTGGTTATTAACGGTACACATTCAGATTGGGTCACTGTCACTAGTGGGGTACCTCAGGGGTCAGTATTTGGCCCTATTCTCTTCAATATATTTATTAATGATCTTGTAGAAGGCTTGCATAGTAAAGTATCAATTTTCGCAGATGACACTAAACTGTGTAAAGTAATTTACACTGAAGAGGACAGTATACTACTACAGAGGGATCTGGATAGATTGGAGGCTTGGGCAGATAAGTGGCAGATGAGGTTTAACACTGATAAATGTAAGGTTATGCACAGGGAAGGAAAAATGCAAGTCACCCGTACATACTAAATGGCAAAACACTCGGTAACACTGACATGGAAAAGGATCTAGGAATTTTAATAAACAGCAAACTAAACAGCAAAAACCAGTGTCAGGCAGCTGCTGCCAAGGCCAACAAGATAATGGGTTGCATCAAAAGGGGCATAGATTCCCGTGATATGAACATAGTCCTACCACTTTACAAATCGCTAGTCAGACCACACATGGAGTACTGTGTACAGTTCTGGGCTCCTGTAAACAAGGCAGACATAGCAGAGCTAGAGAGGGTTCAGAGGAGGGCAACTAAAGTAATAACTGGAATGGGGCAACTACAGTACCCTGAAAGATTATCAAAATTAGGGTTATTCACTTTAGAAAAAAGACGACTGAGGGGAGATCTAATTAATATGTATAAATATATCAGGGGTCAGTACAGAGATCTATCCCATCAGCTATTTATCCCCAGGACTGTGACTGTGACGAGGGGACATCCTCTGCGTCTGGAGGAAAGAAGGTTTGTACACAAACATAGAAGAGGATTCTTTACGGTAAGAGCAGTGAGACTATGGAACTCTCTGCCTGAGGAGGTGGTGATGGTGAGTACAATAAAGGAATTCAAGAGGGGCCTGGATGTGTTTCTAGAGCGTAATAATATTACAGGCTATAGCTACTAGAGAGGGGTCGTTGATCCAGGGAGTTATTCTGATTGGAGTCGGGAAGAAATTTTTTATTCCCCTAAAGTGGAGAAAATTGGCTTCTACCTCACAGGGTTTTTTGCCTTCCTCTGGATCAACTTGCAGGATAACAGGCCGAACTGGATGGACAAATGTCTTTTTTCGGCCTTATGTACTATGTTACTATGTTACTATGTTACTATGGGGGATCCAGAGCATTACCAGAAGCGCGTATTGAAAAAAAAGATTATGTAAATTAAAAAGTTCCTGATCTTGGAGGCAAAGGAGGAAATAAAAAAATTTAATTTAAGTATTAAAGGGAGGGGTTGTGTAATCTTAGACATTGGTGGCATGTTGCTACAAAATGCCACCAATGGCAGTTAGGTGCGGGTCCCACCTGTGGGGCCCACACTTGTCTCTATAACGAAACACCAAAACTGAAAATGGCCAAGTGAACTGCTCAGGTCTCGTCTAGGATTCAATGACTTTCTTACCCTCATCTTACATTTTCTACCTCTTGGGCTAATAGTATATTACAAAAGATTTTTTTCTACCTTCTAGATTTCATTGCTTGGAGCAGTGCGTCAGCAGAACTTGAAGAGGAGAAGAGCACGTTAGTGAAGACTGCAGTTCAGTGAGAAAGATCCCAACAAGGGTGAGTACGGCTGGCTTCAGTGCTGTGGACCCGAGTGTCTCCTTCTCAGCCTCTACATCTTAGTAAAATTAGAGGAGGAGAAGGATGGACTTCCGTGGCATCCGGCAATGGCCGCCAGGCTACACCCAGTGGGACTGTGCAGCGTGTTGGAGGAGGGCAGCAGCAGACTACTAAGAGAATCTCCTTAACGGCTTTGTTTTTTGTTTTTTTCTATTCATGACCTATCCTATTAGCTGTTTGAAGAGAAGGCAGCACTCATACAAGCGCTGCCTTCTCCTCACTGTTAACCTGCTTACCGACTGCAGTGAAGAGCAGTTTAATTGCAACTATGGCATCCCCATTCACTTCTATGGGATATTACCCTACTACTCACTTGGACAGGAAGGAGCTGTCCCCTTGAAGTGAATGCAGTTGCGAGGGCAAGCAGGCAAACAATGAGGAGAAGGCAGTGCTTGTATGAGCGCTGCTTTCTCTTCAAACAGCTGATCGACAGGGGGGCTGGTGTCGGACCGATGCTGATCTGATATTGATGACCTATCTTGAGAATGGGTCATCAATAGAAAAAAAAGCTGAAAAACCCTATAAAGAAATGATCTGCTTTTGTGAAACTGATAACCGATCCGATAGGACATCAACATTAGAGCGCATGCACACAATAGAATTTTCCCCCCATGTCCATTCGTTTTTTTTAGGCCTGTATGTATAACCATTCACTACAATGGGCCTGGCAAAAAATGGAAATGACACAAAGTGCATTATATGCCTGTCCGGATGGCAGTTCCACGGGCAAGAATGGAAAATTTCTGCAGGAGCCAAAAATAAAGGACAGCACGCCCCAGGGCAGAATCAGTGTTTAGCATTTTTTTTTAAACTATTTTAAAATGGGTATCAGAAGACGGCTTCGGTACTGACTGGTACATTGGTTTTGAAGCCAACTTCAGATACCTGTTTAAAATCTGTTTTAAGTTAAATAATCAAATACCGAAGTTATTGACCGAAGTCTCCCAAGACTTCGGCAATAACGAAGTTTAAAGCGAATTGACTTTGGATCTTGGCTTCGAAGATGAGTACGCTCAACCCTAGTGAGGATGCTTGTTACTGATAATCTGAGCATGTAAGGGGTCTGACTTTCACACGAGCGGATCCTGTGTGTGGAATCCGCTGTGTGAATGACAGTCAAGCCCCGCTCCGGACAGCAGAGACACGGAGCATTAACATGATTGATAATGCTCCGTGCCTCTCTGTGACCTTTTTACTACAAAATCACAGTGACAACTTTATCTCACTGTGATTTGTAGTAAAAAGGTCACAGAGAGGCACGGAGCATTATCAATCATGTTACATGACAGACAGTGTGTATATATATATATATATATATATATATATATTATAGGAAAAGGATGGCGTGGCAGCCTGGTCTGGTCTAGATCGTGACTAGCCAAAGGAGTGGGGAGGAGGGAGTTGCAAAACAAGGTTGGGGGGGATACTAAAATTTGCTGTGGGGCCCAGTCACTTCTAGCTACGCCCCTGGGCACATTTATGAAGACCGGAGCTTGAGACGCTGGTCTTAATAAACTCCTGCGCTGGCGGTCGATTGCCGGCCTCTACATAACTTCAGCGTATACACCCCCGATTCTAAATGTAAGATAGCTTCCTTGCTTTCTTACATTTAGACCATTTTCTACGCCTAAAGCAGGCGTAAAAAATGATGAATGAGACGGGCCTTACCCAACCATGCCACTTCCCCCTTTTTTAGACCTGGCGTGCGCAGGAAAGAAGTCGCAGATTCTGCTGCAACATGGCGTGCAACAAAATCTGTGCCACATATATGCCAGAAAAGTGGCGTATATCTGTTCTTAAATGACCCCCTATGTGTATAAAATGTGTCGCGAGGAGAGAAATACCATGACCAGGGGAGATGCCAGTGCAGAGTGAATGTTAGGAGAAGAAGTACAGCAGCTTGAATAAATAACTAAGCAGATTGCATGGCAGTGCTTCATGAAGAGAGTTGCTGTGACCTGTGTAAAGAAAAGCCATCTTCATTGCTGCCAAACAGAGGAAGTTTGGTGCAACACCTGGGAAGAGCAAGAGTAAGGTCTCTTTCACGCATTCGTGAATAGCATACAGTATGTGTGCCGTCCAGGGTCTCCATGTACAGCACACATACCCATTGAATTTAATGTGTGTATTTACACATCAGTAGTTTACCACATACCACGAGCCAGTGGTGACACCACTGAAGCATGCCCTGTTTTTGTCCGTGATTATGGATCCCTCGCATACATTAAGTATTAATAATTCAAACTGTAAGTAGAATATGAGAGAAACAAAGGAAGTGAAAAGGTTAGGCTTCAGCACACTTCTGCAGAGCATCCTGATCTTCAGATTGCAGCAGATCTGTGCACCTCATGATGTAGCATCTAGGTATTACTTAAAAAATTCTTCACAATGCTGCACTGTCATAAATATTCTCTCCCATCTGCCAAACCTTTTGTGCTTTTCTCTAAGTAATTAAGCAATAACTTTCATCCTTCTAATTATATTGTATCCTCTTACTCACATCCTCAGATCTTCTCAAGTTCAGCCTAGAAAACTAATCACCTAACCATAATCCATGTGTGGTGCTCCTTTTGTAGTTAATGGACTTATAGGTGTTTTGCTCAGCTGACATGCTGTGTTGCGTGGGCTTTCCTCTGCTTTAGGCCTCTTTCACACTACAGTATGTCCATTTCAGTGTTTTGCGTTCCGTTTTTCACGGATCCGTTGTCCCGTTTTTGGGTTCCTTTGTGTCTCCGTTTCCGTTCAGTATGTCCGCAAAAACCTTTCAGTATGGTTTCCGTATGGTTCCCGTATACGGTCCGTTTTTCACGGATCAAAAACGGAAGCCACCTGTATTTGTGCTCAGCCAAAGTTTGGCAACAAGAAACACATGGCCACAGTGGGCTGGGCCTAGCATTTGTTAATGACGGATCCGCAAAAAACGGATGACATACGGATGACATACGGATGCCTTCCGTATGCATTCCGTTTTTTTGCGGACCCATTGACTTTAATGGAGCCACGGACCGTGATTTGCGGACAAACATAGGACATGTTCTATCTTTCCACGGCACGGAAATACTGAAATACTGAAACGGAATGCACACGGAGACACTTCAGTATTTTTTGCTGAACCATTGAAATGAATGGTTCAGTATCTGTTCCGTATACTGAACTCAAAAAACGTCCAGTATACTGAACGCAAAATACTGTAGTGTGAAAGAGGCCTTAGGCCTCATGCACACGAACGTTTTTTTTCACGGTCCGCAAAAACAGGGTCCGTAGGTCCGTGATCCGTGACCGTTTTTTCGTCCGTGGGTCTTCCTTGATTTTTGGCGGATCCACGGACATGAAAAAAAAGTCATTTTGGTGTCCGCCTGGCCGTGCGGAGCCAAACGGATCCGTCCTGAATTACAATGCAAGTCAATGGGGACGGATCCGTTTGACGTTGACACAATATGGTGCCATTTCAAACGGATCCGTCCCCATTGACTTTCAATGTAAAGTCCGGAGTCCCTTTTATACCATCAGATCGGAGTTTTCTCCAATCCGATGGTATATTTTAACTTGAAGCGTCCCCATCACCATGGGAACGCCTCTATGTTAGAATATACTGTCGGATATGAGTTAGATCGTGAAACCTCATTTCCGACAGTATATTCTAACACAGAGGCGTTCCCATGGTGATGGGGACGCTTCTAGTAAGAATATACTACAAACTGTGTACATGACTGCCCCCTGCTGCCTTGCAGCATCCGATCTCTTACAGGGGGCCGTGATCAGCACAATTAACCCCTCAGGTGCCGCACCTGAAGGGGTTAATTGTACTATCATATCCCCCTGTAAGAGATCAGGGCTGCCAGGCAGTAGGGGGCAGACCCCCCCCCCCTCCCCAGTTTGAATATCATTGGTGGCCAGTGCGGCCCCCCCCCCCTTCCTCCATTGTAATAAATCGTTGGTGGCACAGTGTGCGCCCTCCCCCTTCCTCCCTCTATTGTAATAATTCGTTGGTGGCACAGTGTGCCCCCCCCCCCCCCCCGCCTTCCTCCCTCTATTGTAATAATTCGTTGGTGGCACAGTGTGCGCCCCCCCCCCCCCCCCCCCTTCCTCCCTCTATTGTAATAAATCGTTGGTGGCAATCATTGGCCCCCCTCCCTCTATAGCATTAACAACATTGGTGGCCAGTGTGCGGCCTCCCATCTTGCGCCCCCCCCCCCCCCCCCCGATCATTGGTGGCAGCGGGTTACTAGCAATAGTACAAGATTCATACTTACCTGGGAGCTGTGATGTTCGTGTCCGGCCGGGAGCTCCTCCTACTGGTAAGTGACGGTTCATTTAGCAATGCGCCGCACAGACCTGTCACTGTCACTTACCAGTAGGTGGAGCTCCCGGCCGGACACGAACATCGCAGCAGCAGGTAAGTATTAATCTTCTACTATTGTACTATTGCTAAGTAACCATGGCAACGAGGACTGTAGTAGCGTCCTGGTTGCCATGGTTACCGATCGGAGCCCCAGCGATTAAACTGGGACTCCGATCGGAACTCCGCTGCCACCAATGATGATGGGGGGGAGGGGGGGGGGAGATGGGAGGCTGCACACTGGCCACCAACGTTGTTAATGCTATAGAGGGGGGGGGGCAATGGGGGGCGCACACTGTGCCACCAACGAATTATTACAATAGAGGGAGGAAGGGGGGGGGGCGCACACTGTGCCACCAACGAATTATTACAATAGAGGGAGGGAGGGGGGGGCGCACACTGTGCCACCAACGAATTATTACAATAGAGGGAGGAAGGGGGGGGGGCGCACACTGTGCCACCAACAAATTATTACAATAGAGGGAGGGAGGGGGGGCGCACACTGTGCCACCAACGAATTATTACAATAGAGGGAGGGGGGGGCGCACACTGTGCCACCAACGAATTATTACAATAGAGGGAGGGGGGGGGGGCCGCACTGGCCACCAATGATATTCAAACTGGGGAGGGGGGGGAGGGTCTGCCCCCTGCTGCCTGGCAGCCCTGATCTCTTACAGGGGGATATGATAGTACAATTAATCCTTTCAGGTGCCGCACCTGAAGGGGTTAATTGTGCTGATCACGGCCCCCTGTAAGAGATCGGGTGCTGCCAGGCAGCAGGGGGCAGTCTTGTACACAGTTTGTAGTGTATTCTAACTAGAAGCGTCCCCATCACCATGGGAACGCTTCTGTGTTAGAATATACTGTCGGTTCTGAGTTTTCACGAAGTGAAAACTCAGCTTTGAAAAAGCTTTTATGCAGACGGATCTTCGGATCCGTCTGTATAAAAACTAACCTACGGCCACGGATCACGGACACGGATGCCAATCTTGTGTGCATCCGTGTTCTTTCACGGACCCATTGACTTGAATGGGTCCGTGAACCGTTGACCGTGAAAAAAATAGGACAGGTCATATTTTTTTCACGGCCAGGAAACACGGCTCACGGATGCGGCTGCCAAACGGTGCATTTTCCGTTTTTTCCACGGACCCATTGAAAGTCAATGGGTCCGCGAAAAAAAACGGAAAACGGCACAACGGCCACGGATGCACACAACGGTCGTGTGCATGAGGCCTTACAGTGTTGAGGCATATATGCCACTAATCTAAAGATGTAGAGAGGCAAGAGCCACCCAAGATAACTGAAGAAGAAGTATGCAAAAAGGAGGAACTTAATATTCCACTTTGGTTTACTTCTGTAGAGAATGATGTGATGATGATTCAAACAATATATGCTCTACGAAGACCTTTCATAATGTAGTACGCCAGAAGACTACTACAAAGGGTTCATTTAATATTACTGAATTAACTGGGATTTATAGTTAAAGCACTTGCAGCGTGCTCCAGTGGGAGCTGGTATGAAGGATGGGAGTGGTAGAGGCACTGATGACAATGTTGTGTCACGGTGTCCTACCTTAGGCCAGCGCTCCCTACAGTTTGATACAGTAAGAAAGGACATTATGAAAGGAAACAGGCAGAAATGGTTGAACAAATAAAATATTGTGTTCTTTTACTGAGTGCAAAAACTGGTAGCAGTACATACATCAGCAGTTCGTACAGTAGTAGTAGTAGTAGTTCAATTTCTCTCCGTCCTAATGACGGGGTATAGTGGCTGGCAATTCAGCAAAGATGACACTCAGAAACTTGCTAGCTGATGCTGTCTCTCTCTCTCTCTCTCTCTGGATTCCCTTCCCTAGAGCTTTGCTCTGGCGCCTATGACTGTAGGTGTCCACTGAATGATGCTGGCTTCTAGCTATGCCTGTCCTGAACCCTCATGATGGTGTCTTAACATGTTTCCCACCACTTTGCAGCGGAATCTTGATTGCTTGCTCGCTTGATTATTCTGCTGACTTTAATACGCTCTAGCTTGCAATTTCTCTGTGGCTTAGGACCCTGCTGTCTCTGTGGGAAAATTACATCTTTCTAGGTGGGCCGCCTCTGTGTTCCACATGGCCTGGAGGAGATGGAGATGGATTGCATTCTCCCTCACTCCTCACTCTACATTCTTACACTGAATCTCCCAAGCCCTGCCCCACTCTTGGCAGGTAGTTGAACCAGCCCACTCCTACCAAAAGAGGAGGAAGTTCCATCTGTTGCCAAACATTGCCAACCATACCCCATCTGCTGGTGTACAAAGTGTATTACATTTCATTACATTCACATTGCATACAGTACAGACCAAAAGTTTGGACACACCTTCTCATTCAAAGAGTTTTCTTTATTTTCATGACTATGAAGGCATCAAAACTATGAATTAACACATGTGGAATTATATACATAACAAACAAGTGTGAAACAACTGAAAATATGTCATATTCTAGGTTCTTCAAAGTAGCCACCTTTTGCTTTGATTCTTGCTTTGCACACTTTTGGCATTCTCTTGATGAGCTTCAAGAGGTAGTCCCCTGAAATGGTCTTCCAACAGTCTTGAAGAAGTTCCCAGAGATGCTTAGCACTTGTTGGCCCTTTTGCCTTCACTCTACGGTCCAGCTCACCCCAAACCATCTCGATCGGGTTCAGGTCCGGTGACTGTGGAGGCCAGGTCATCTGGCGCAGCACCCCATGACTCTCCTCCATGGTCAAATAGCCCTTACTTTCAAAGTTTTCCCAATTTTTCGGCTGACTGACTGACCTTCATTTCTTAAAGTAATGATGGCCACTCGTTTTTCTTTACTTAGCTGCTTTTTTCTTGCCATAATACAAATTCTAACAGTCTATTCAGTAGGACTATCAGCTGTGTATCCACCTGACTTCTCCTCAACGCAACTGATGGTCCCAACCCCATTTATAAGGCAAGAAATCCCACTTATTAAACCTGACAGGGCACACCTGTGAAGTGAAAACCATTTCAGGGGACTACCTCTTGAAGCTCATCAAGAGAATACCAAGAGTGTGCAAAGCAGTAATCAAAGCAAAAGGTGGCTACTTTGAAGAATCTAGAATATGACATATTTTCAGTTGTTTCACACTTGTTTGTTAAGTATATAATTCCACATGTGTTAATTCATAGTTTTGATGCCTTCAGTGTGAATCTACAATTTTCATAGTCATGAAACTAAAGAAAACTCTTTGAATAAGAAGGTGTGTCCAAACTTTTGGTCTGTACTGTATAAAGCAGTAAACAATTGTAGATACCATAGTAGTACCCCATCAAGGTGACTGTTTCTGCAGTATAGTATTTGGGAGCTCAGCTAGCACAGTATTGGGGGTGGCAGGATGAGGTGTTCAGAAGGCGGGATGATGATGGAAAAGTAGGAAACTAACATGTCTGTTTGTCAAACTCTGCAGAGACAAGACGCGGCTGAAAGAAATCATCATGGTGGTCTGGTGTGAAAGGAGAAGATGAGGAAAGACATCTACATAAAAAGAGACGTCACTGGATGTAAGAGGTATGTGGCACTGTTTTACCCTGTATGTTTTGTAGTCCTGTATGTAATGTTAGGAGGAAAGATGTTAGGTTGAGAATTTGGTATGGGAATGGGGAGGGGCGCCGTTTCAATTTTAACCTCAGGCAGCAGAAAGGATAGGTACACCTCTGTCAGTGGGGTCCTCTCTCCTGTAGAGTATGAGCTGTTAGAGTGTGTCAAAAGTGCCCCCTGTGATGTTCAGAATTCTGATGTCTGTGGCCATTTCTATACATCGAGGTAGGGAGAGAAGAAAAAAGAGGGTTAATCCTGTACTCCAAAAATAGGAGGTATGGGATGAACAGACAGGGCGCCAGAGGTAGAGGACACAGTGGAGTGGGGAGAATAAAAAAAAAAAAAAAAAAATTATATATATATATATATATATATATATATATATTAAATGGTATAGTGTAGGTACTTTTGAATCGGAGATCAGAGTCCAAAAAGCAGGGCAGCCTAGGTGATAAACTATCTGCAAGAAAGCAGTATAGTAAAATTGGAGAGAAGTAAAGAGAAAGAAAAATCACCAAATGGCGCCAACCGCTAATAACATGCAGTAAATGCTATGGTGTAAAGTATCCCAAAATACAGGAAATAAACGCTGTCAGATATATTAATAAAAAACCCCTATGGGGTCACGAGGAGCAATTGGTATAAAAGAATATAGAGTAAAAGGTGATTAACACCGAAACTCACTTCACCAGGGAGGGGTGTAATGGGATAAAGCTCAAGACACCCAATACAACCGCCTCCCTCACCTGGTTCGTATGTAGAGTAGTAGGAAAATACGTCAGTCCACACCAAGGGTCTTCAGGTATAATCCTTTTAATAGGTGAATAAATCAGGTAGGCTCAACGCGTTTCGGGGATACACAAACCCCTTCCTCAGGAGCAGAGTCAGTAATAGGTTTATACAAAGAATTAGAGAAACATACAACCATATATAGCAGAATCAAAGTGAAAAAGGAGGCGTGTTTGGCGCCAAAACAGTGGTTGGTGTCATTTCCGGAAGTGACATCAATCATAGTGCATACACAAAATAATAGTAATACAAATAATAAAGGCATGGAGCGACATATGTATTAAACAGAGAATGCCTATCTAGAGTAGTCTAACTAATTCCTGTTATGGATATGGACAGCTGAAAGAAACACTGTGGCTGAGAACGAGCTCAGCCAGAGGAACTTCCGGTGTGTGGAACGCATAACCGGAAGTGCGTTCCAGATGTCCGTCGCACGAGAAAGGCTGGTGGTAGCAGAGCAAAAGGAATATGTAAGCGCAGGGCCGATATATGAGAAGGACTGAAACACTAAGGGGCATGGGGGATAACACAAGAAGGAACAAATAAAAAATTGTATGAACCGGAAGTACGAATGCCTGGAACGCATCGGAAGCGGTGCGTTCCACCACAGGGGATCGGGCCAAACAGGGGTTCCGGTGTTTGGAACGCATCAAAGACGATGCGTTCCACCACAGGAGAACCTGCAGAAAGAAAAAAAGGGGGCGGTCAACAAGCTTGATATATTGTGTTATAGGTTCAAAAAAAGAAGCCAGAGCTTAAAAAGTAGAATGTAATAGATATCCATATATATGTATACCGAAATATCAGGATACATTAATAAATTAGTAGTGGTGACAAAAATAAAAATAAAAATGATGAGCATAGTAAAAATCAGTAAGGGGACCCTTATCAAATCAGGGTATAATGAATACAGGTAAGAGGTAAACAAAAAAAAAAAAAAAACACACACAGATATATATATATATATATATATATACATACATAAATAAACAATAATAATAACATATAAATATATACATATATATATAAAAACACATGTAAATATCTAAAAAAATAAAATATATATAAGAAAAACTAAATGTAAAAGATATATATATATAAAATACAAAAATGCATATATATAAAATAGAGAAAAACTCATAAGTGTAGAATAATAATGTACACTTATAAAAAAGAGTATGGGGAGAAAAAAAAAAAAAACACTATAGAAATAATTGTTATATTAAAATATATATGTGTATATACATACATATGGATAAATAGATGAATATATGTATATAGAAAAACAAAACAATATAAATATTAAAAAATATATGATAGCTCTAAAATTACAATGAATGAATAAATAAATAAATGGACCGGCAGGACGAACAATTAATCAATATTTAGTGTACTCAAGACTCTCATTGAGGCCAAAGGGTGTTAACGTGTTCATACGATAGATCCAATACATCTCCTTCCTCGCCAGGTTCTGGAAAGAGGAAGGGACCCATTCAAGTGGGGTGACAGAAAGAAATTGCGGATTTCCATCATGGATCTCTGAAAAGTGTCTAGAGACACTATGTGTCAGTACCTTTCTTTTTATGTTTGACCTATGGTCATTCATACGCTCTCTGACTGTTTGGGTAGTCCGACCTATATATTTTAATTGACATGAACATTCCAGCAGGTATATAACATTTGTGGAGCTACAGCTCAAATGGTGTCTTAGGGTAAACACTTCATCTGTTCCTGGAATATTAATTGTCTTCCTACCATGTATGATCATTTTACAACATTTACATCTAGTCTTATAGCATTTAGAGATACCCGGACTAGCAGCTGGCATAGATGTTGAAGGTTCTCCAAAGATGGACGTTTTTGCATGTTTATGTTTTAGTTTGGGACAAGAAGGGGCCAATATATTTTTTAGAGTAGGTGCTCTTCTAAAGGTGAGTGAAGGGATGGGTGGGAGTATTTTACCTAGTATAGGGTCCTTTTGTAGAATGGGCCAATGTTTAACTAAAATTTCCCTAATTTTTTTGTGTTTGGTATTGTATCTGGTAACCAGATAAGATTGGGTTTCCATCCTTTCGAAGGGGCGGTCATTTATGGCAATATTCTTAGGTTTTAATGATTCATCTTGGTTAAGTGAAAGTGCCCGTTTTTCGGATCCTGCTATCAGTAGTTTAGGGTAACCTTTTTCTCTAAAGCGATTTTTCAGAAGAGTTAATTGCTTTTTGAGAATATGATCGTCAGAACAGTTCCTTCTTAAGCGCTTCATTTGACTGAAAGGAATGTTTTTTTTCCATTTCAGATAATGGCAGCTGGTGAAATCGAGGAAACTGTTTGCATCCACCTTCTTAAAAAAGGTTTTTGTGTGGATAGTCTTATTAATGGAATTGAGGTGGATGTCTAGGAATATAGCTTCTAATGGATGTTGGTCAATGCTAAAAGACAAGCCCCAATCGTTGGTATTAAGAGCATTAAAAAAAGATAAAAGTTCAACATCAGTGCCCTCCCAGATAAAAATAATGTCGTCTATGTAGCGACGATAAAATTTAATCTTAGGGTTATGTAAAAGGTTGTGTAGTTCTTCGAAACGACCCATAAGGAGATTGGCGTAAGATGGCGCGAATTTTGTCCCCATCGCGGTCCCTTTCCGTTGTATATAAAATTTCTCGTTAAAAGTAAAATAGTTATGGTGTAGAATAAAATCAATCCCTTTGCAAATGAATTCCTTTTGTTCGTTAGGTAGTAGTGGGTCTCCTTCCAAATAATGTTTAACAGCCATTAGACCTAAATCATGTCTAATGTTGCTATATAGTGCGGTCACATCGAGGGTGACCCAAATATAATTATCATGCCACTGTATACTCTTCAGAAGGTTAATTAGGTGCGACGAGTCCCTTAGATAGGACGGCAGTAGTAGAACGTACTTTTGAAGAAAGGAATCCACATAGGCTGAGAGATTAGTGGTAAGGGAGTCAATCCCTGAAATAATTGGTCGGCCCGGCGGGTTCTTGTCGTTCTTGTGGATTTTTGGAAGAAAATAAAAAATAGCAGTGGCCGGGTGGAAAGGGATAAGGAATTGTTTTTCTTTTTTATCTATGATCCCGGAGGAATAACCTAGTTCAATTAGTGATGTAAGTGACTTTTTAAAAACATCAGTCGGGTCACTATCTAGAGTTCTGTAATACTCTGGGTCTGAAAGGATTTTGTTGGCTTCTTTGAGATAATAGTCAGTGTCCATGATTACGACTCCCCCTCCTTTGTCAGCGTTCTTAATGACAATATCATTATTGTTGCTCAAGCTTTTTAGAGCTTTTATCTCCTTGGAGGTTAAATTATGGTGTCTAGCGTCAGAGGGTGCCTTATTGTTAGTAGTAAGTGATTTAAACTCATCGAGAACCATGTTGTAATAGCTCTCGAGGTGGGGACCTTTACTCTCTAGTGGGTAAAAGGTAGATTTCATACAAAGTTTGGACCGGATAGGGGTTGGCCCTAAGGGGGAGTGGGTCGCTTGTTTTTCAGGTGTCGGGATGAGAGGGTCAAGGATGGACTTTGTAGTTTCTGTATTACTCACAGTGGTATTTGTTTTGGTGAGTTCTTTAATTTTAAAATGACGTTTTAAAGTGAGGTTTCGGATGAATTTATTTAGATCCACAAAGAGTTCAAAGGGATCTGGAGGATTGGACGGGCAGAAAGACAGCCCTTTACTAAGCAATTTTGTTTCATCGGTCGACAGGACGTATCTAGAGAGGTTAAAAACACCTTTAGCAATACTAGGTTCAGGAGAAAGGGAACTACGGTCCATAGGAGCAATACCGGGAAGAGATATGCTATCGCTTTGATGGCCGATGTCTATTGGGACCATGGACGATCCTTTTATGTTTTTGGTTTTTTCTTTTCGGGTGTGTTTAGATTTGCCTCCGCGGCATCCTCTAGAACGTTTCGCCTTTTTCTGGTTTGTGATACTGGGGTGAAAAATTGGGTAATTTTGTGGTTCTGGTGGTCGGATGTCACCCTGTGGGGTGATGGACCAGTCGGTGTCAGAAATGGGGTGAGTTGTTGAACACTGCAAAATGTGAGTCTGGTTGGTGGTGTCGGGGGAAGTGAGGCAGTATCTAATGTTGTTTTCCCTAGGAAAGGGCTCTCTGATAGGTTTTTTGGGAGGGCTAAAAAAAGGTCGTCGTGGATGGTAGAAGTGGAGTGTACAGAGAAGTTAAGTGTAGAATCTGCTGGATATTCCATAAGGGGTCCTTTAGACAATTCTCCATCATTACCAGTATACTGGTAATGATGGAGAATTGTCTAAAGGACCCCTTATGGAATATCCAGCAGATTCTACACTTAACTTCTCTGTACACTCCACTTCTACCATCCACGACGACCTTTTTTTAGCCCTCCCAAAAAACCTATCAGAGAGCCCTTTCCTAGGGAAAACAACATTAGATACTGCCTCACTTCCCCCGACACCACCAACCAGACTCACATTTTGCAGTGTTCAACAACTCACCCCATTTCTGACACCGACTGGTCCATCACCCCACAGGGTGACATCCGACCACCAGAACCACAAAATTACCCAATTTTTCACCCCAGTATCACAAACCAGAAAAAGGCGAAACGTTCTAGAGGATGCCGCGGAGGCAAATCTAAACACACCCGAAAAGAAAAAACCAAAAACATAAAAGGATCGTCCATGGTCCCAATAGACATCGGCCATCAAAGCGATAGCATATCTCTTCCCGGTATTGCTCCTATGGACCGTAGTTCCCTTTCTCCTGAACCTAGTATTGCTAAAGGTATTTTTAACCTCTCTAGATACGTCCTGTCGACCGATGAAACAAAATTGCTTAGTAAAGGGCTGTCTTTCTGCCCGTCCAATCTTCCAGATCCCTTTGAACTCTTTGTGGATCTAAATAAATTCATCCGAAACCTCACTTTAAAACGTCATTTTAAAATTAAAGAACTCACCAAAACAAATACCACTGTGAGTAATACAGAAACTACAAAGTCCATCCTTGACCCTCTCATCCCGACACCTGAAAAACAAGCGACCCACTCCCCCTTAGGGCCAACCCCTATCCGGTCCAAACTTTGTATGAAATCTACCTTTTACCCACTAGAGAGTAAAGGTCCCCACCTCGAGAGCTATTACAACATGGTTCTCGATGAGTTTAAATCACTTACTACTAACAATAAGGCACCCTCTGACGCTAGACACCATAATTTAACCTCCAAGGAGATAAAAGCTCTAAAAAGCTTGAGCAACAATAATGATATTGTCATTAAGAACGCTGACAAAGGAGGGGGAGTCGTTATCATGGACACTGACTATTATCTCAAAGAAGCCAACAAAATCCTTTCAGACCCAGAGTATTACAGAACTCTAGATAGTGACCCGACTGATGTTTTTAAAAAGTCACTTACATCACTAATTGAACTAGGTTATTCCTCCGGGATCATAGATAAAAAAGAAAAACAATTCCTTATCCCTTTCCACCCGGCCACTGCTATTTTTTATTTTCTTCCAAAAATCCACAAGAACGACAAGAACCCGCCGGGCCGACCAATTATTTCAGGGATTGACTCCCTTACCACTAATCTCTCAGCCTATGTGGATTCCTTTCTTCAAAAGTACGTTCTACTACTGCCGTCCTATCTAAGGGACTCGTCGCACCTAATTAACCTTCTGAAGAGTATACAGTGGCATGATAATTATATTTGGGTCACCCTCGATGTGACCGCACTATATAGCAACATTAGACATGATTTAGGTCTAATGGCTGTTAAACATTATTTGGAAGGAGACCCACTACTACCTAACGAACAAAAGGAATTCATTTGCAAAGGGATTGATTTTATTCTACACCATAACTATTTTACTTTTAACGAGAAATTTTATATACAACGGAAAGGGACCGCGATGGGGACAAAATTCGCGCCATCTTACGCCAATCTCCTTATGGGTCGTTTCGAAGAACTACACAACCTTTTACATAACCCTAAGATTAAATTTTATCGTCGCTACATAGACGACATTATTTTTATCTGGGAGGGCACTGATGTTGAACTTTTATCTTTTTTTAATGCTCTTAATACCAACGATTGGGGCTTGTCTTTTAGCATTGACCAACATCCATTAGAAGCTATATTCCTAGACATCCACCTCAATTCCATTAATAAGACTATCCACACAAAAACCTTTTTTAAGAAGGTGGATGCAAACAGTTTCCTCGATTTCACCAGCTGCCATTATCTGAAATGGAAAAAAAAACATTCCTTTCAGTCAAATGAAGCGCTTAAGAAGGAACTGTTCTGACGATCATATTCTCAAAAAGCAATTAACTCTTCTGAAAAATCGCTTTAGAGAAAAAGGTTACCCTAAACTACTGATAGCAGGATCCGAAAAACGGGCACTTTCACTTAACCAAGATGAATCATTAAAACCTAAGAATATTGCCATAAATGACCGCCCCTTCGAAAGGATGGAAACCCAATCTTATCTGGTTACCAGATACAATACCAAACACAAAAAAATTAGGGAAATTTTAGTTAAACATTGGCCCATTCTACAAAAGGACCCTATACTAGGTAAAATACTCCCACCCATCCCTTCACTCACCTTTAGAAGAGCACCTACTCTAAAAAATATATTGGCCCCTTCTTGTCCCAAACTAAAACATAAACATGCAAAAACGTCCATCTTTGGAGAACCTTCAACATCTATGCCAGCTGCTAGTCCGGGTATCTCTAAATGCTATAAGACTAGATGTAAATGTTGTAAAATGATCATACATGGTAGGAAGACAATTAATATTCCAGGAACAGATGAAGTGTTTACCCTAAGACACCATTTGAGCTGTAGCTCCACAAATGTTATATACCTGCTGGAATGTTCATGTCAATTAAAATATATAGGTCGGACTACCCAAACAGTCAGAGAGCGTATGAATGACCATAGGTCAAACATAAAAAGAAAGGTACTGACACATAGTGTCTCTAGACACTTTTCAGAGATCCATGATGGAAATCCGCAATTTCTTTCTGTCACCCCACTTGAATGGGTCCCTTCCTCTTTCCAGAACCTGGCGAGGAAGGAGATGTATTGGATCTATCGTATGAACACGTTAACACCCTTTGGCCTCAATGAGAGTCTTGAGTACACTAAATATTGATTAATTGTTCGTCCTGCCGGTCCATTTATTTATTTATTCATTCATTGTAATTTTAGAGCTATCATATATTTTTTAATATTTATATTGTTTTGTTTTTCTATATACATATATTCATCTATTTATCCATATGTATGTATATACACATATATATTTTAATATAACAATTATTTCTATAGTGTTTTTTTTTTTTTTTTTTTTTTCTCCCCATACTCTTTTTTATAAGTGTACATTATTATTCTACACTTATGAGTTTTTCTCTATTTTATATATATGCATTTTTGCATTTTATATATATATATCTTTTACATTTAGTTTTTCTTATATATATTTTATTTTTTTAGATATTTACATGTGTTTTTATATATATATGTATATATTTATATGTTATTATTATTGTTTATTTATGTATGTATATATATATATATATATATATATATATATATATGTGTGGTTTTTTTTTTTTTTTTTGTTTACCTCTTACCTGTATTCATTATACCCTGATTTGATAAGGGTCCCCTTACTGATTTTTACTATGCTCATCATTTTTATTTTTATTTTTGTCACCACTACTAATTTATTAATGTATCCTGATATTTCGGTATACATATATATGGATATCTATTACATTCTACTTTTTAAGCTCTGGCTTCTTTTTTTGAACCTATAACACAATATATCAAGCTTGTTGACCGCCCCCTTTTTTTCTTTCTGCAGGTTCTCCTGTGGTGGAACGCATCGTCTTTGATGCGTTCCAAACACCGGAACCCCTGTTTGGCCCGATCCCCTGTGGTGGAACGCACCGCTTCCGATGCGTTCCAGGCATTCGTACTTCCGGTTCATACAATTTTTTATTTGTTCCTTCTTGTGTTATCCCCCATGCCCCTTAGTGTTTCAGTCCTTCTCATATATCGGCCCTGCGCTTACATATTCCTTTTGCTCTGCTACCACCAGCCTTTCTCGTGCGACGGACATCTGGAACGCACTTCCGGTTATGCGTTCCACACACCGGAAGTTCCTCTGGCTGAGCTCGTTCTCAGCCACAGTGTTTCTTTCAGCCGTCCATATCCATAACAGGAATTAGTTAGACTACTCTAGATAGGCATTCTCTGTTTAAAACATATGTCGCTCCATGCCTTTATTATTTGTATTACTATTATTTTGTGTATGTACTATGATTGATGTCCCTTCCGGAAATGACACCAACCACTGTTTTGGCGCCAAACACGCCTCCTTTTTCACTTTGATTCTGCTATATATGGTTGTATGTTTCTCTAATTCTTTGTATAAACCTATTACTGACTCTGCTCCTGAGGAAGGGGTTTGTGTATCCCCGAAACGCGTTGAGCCTACCTGATTTATTCACCTATTAAAAGGATTATACCTGAAGACCCTTGGTGTGGACTGACGTATTTTCCTACTACTCTACATACGAACCAGGCGAGGGAGGCGGTTGTATTGGGTGTCTTGAGCTTTATCCCATTACACCCCTCCCTGGTGAAGTGAGTTTCGGTGTTAATCACCTTTTACTCTATATTCTTTTATACCAATTGCTCCTCGTGACCCCATAGGGGTTTTTTATTAATATATCTGACAGCGTTTTTTTCCTGTATTTTGGGATACTTTACACCATAGCATTTACTGCATGTTATTAGCGGTTGGCGCCATTTGGTGATTTTTCTTTCTCTTTACTTCTCTCCATTTCTATACATGCCTGCTAATTCAGTATTTCAAAGCTATGAAAGGCACAGATTACTACTAGATAACCACTTTTTGGACCCTTTCTATTCAAACAGTGGATACATTTTTCTTGCTTTCCAAAGGAAAGACAAGTTTATTCTTCAACAGGCTGCTCCACGCTGATAGAAGTATTCTGCCACTAGAGGGCAACTGAAATACAGGGGGATTTTGCTAAGGAAAAGGTCAATAATATACATCTCCCACTTTGAGCCAGTGCAGTATCTTTACTATGATGGACTACTGTAAACCTAGATGTAGCAAAATGTGCCACATTTTGGGGAAATTTCCACCAAAATCTAGGTGCATGCATTTTTACTTAGTCAATGGCTTCATTGTAAAAAGGGTCTTTATAGGACAACATCTGTAAAATATTCACTACACCACTGTGTTTACTGCACTATTATTTATGATTTCAATTAGTACACATAAGACTGTGTTCACATGTTGGGGTTAACACTGCGGTATTACTGATTGACACACTATTTGAACACCCTATTAGCATCTTGTGGGCTCATGAGGCTACCGCAGTGTGGAAACATAACCTAACGGTGATCCCTACAGATTTCTGCATTCCAACAGGTGAAAACCATGGCGGAGATCCAAG
The DNA here is from genome assembly GCF_905171765.1 of Bufo bufo. NCBI lineage: Eukaryota > Metazoa > Chordata > Amphibia > Anura > Bufonidae > Bufo > Bufo bufo. Next base: position 156,417,268 of record NC_053394.1, read on the forward strand.
TAGTGGTGCAAGCACAGAGGCTCTGCGCTTGTGCTGCTACTTGGAGCAGTGGTGCAGGTGCGATATTGTCTGAGCGGGGTGAAATATGTGGCCCTATGAATCAAGCAGCAGCAGGAGGGTCTTTGGCAGTTATTATGAACGTATCGATTATTCGCTCATCTCTACCTCAGATTTCTGCCACGGATGTGTAGTTTAAATGCCGCACATCCAACTATGAATTAACCCTATTGAAAGACCTTTCTTGAGGAAACTTTGAAACTGAAAATAAAAAAAATTTCGGCCATATGAACAGCAGCATGAATTCTACTTCAGGAACAATGTGATGCGGATTTGCTGCAGTTTTCCCATGGAATCTGTGTGGAAAATCCACTCTGTGAACATACCCTTGAGCCATTTATTGCTGTACACTTTGGTGTGGAAACAGGATAAAACTCATTTCCCTCCCTACTGTTTCTATCAGGGTCCCTGGGGCACAGTTATTAAACTGGCCTTTTTTAGGAGTGAAAAAAGAATGGTGTATTTGAAACGCCTGTCTTTACATTGCCTCAGATTTATGATCCCTTAATAAATGAGCATTATTGTATTTGGTTTAACTCTGATCTCTAGTGGTTGTTTTCTTGTACAACAGGTTCGTATTCACTAAGACTTGTCTCATAGGTTTATGCATGAAAAAATTGTGCAAATGACCGGAAAAAAGTCGCAACTCTATCTCTTTCAATGCAAAATTTTTTGCAAGTTTGCCCTCTAAAAGATGGGAATATGTCACGAGGGTGTCAAGAACCACGCCTGACTCCGTTATACCCGGGGTCAGGAAGTCGCACCGGTTGGCTGCGCGCTCTATGTAAGATAGGGCTGTTTCCTTATGGTAGCTTTCTGGGTTTGCTTTGCAACCCTTTTTGGCTCACTCAGGGATCCATAGCTCCTTCTCCTCAGCTGTTCCTTGTCCAGCACTCCCAACCTCCTTATATTCCCCTCTCACACTTCTCTGGTTGCCAGATATAGAGCTTCCTGCCTGGACTTCTATTCTGACCCTCTGGAGCTGTGTTGCTGCGTTCTCTGGTTGTTGGTCCAGAATGCTACCCTCCAGATCCCTGTTGGACCTTTGTGGTCTGCTGTGGTCGCCCACCTGGGTGTATGTGTTTGTCTGTATTGTCTGTCCTCTCCCTGGTGTTTCCCTCTTAGTGTCAGTGGTGCGGACTAGCGATCCCACCGGCCCGTTCACTATCTAGGGCTCATTTTAGGGAAAGCCAGGGTTTAGGCACGTGATCACCGCACGGGTGAGGAACCCGTCTAGGGACGTCAGAGCCGTCAGGTGCCAGCCGCAAGGTGAGTCAGGGGTCACCACCTTTCCCTCTCCCTTGGGCAGGGCTTTCCCTTTTCCCTCCCTGTGCGTGACGCCGGTCATTACATTATATCTGGCCTTTATTTTGTGTAGGTAAAAAGAAATATATATATATATTTTTTTTTTTACCTACTTAGAATCCAGTATGGATCAAATTGCTGCTCTGTCCAAACAATTTCATGGCCTGTCTTTGGAGGTGGCAGGATTGAAGGTGTCGGTCCTCCAGCAACAGCAGCAATTACAACTGACCGCAAGCCCAGCGGTTGCTACTGGTAACCAGGTTGTTTCTCCCTGACAGATTTTCTGGGGGAAGGGACAAGTTTTTGACATTCCGTGAGGCCTGTAAATTATATTTTAAACTGCGCCCTTACTCCTCTGGTAATGAAGAACAGCGGGTGGGGGTTGTTATTTCCCTGCTGCAGGGGGACCCGCAGTCCTGGGCGTTCTCTTTACCCACTGATTCCCAGGCTCTTCGGTCAGTGGATGAGTTTTTCGGGGCCTTGGGTCTCATATATGACGACCCTGACCGAGTTGCACTGGCTGAATCAAGATTACGGAGACTCCTACAAGGAGAGCGGCCGGTAGAGGAGTATTGCTCTGACTTCTGTAGGTGGGCTACGGATACCCAATGGAACGACCCGGCTCTCAGGAGTCAGTTCTGCTCTGGGTTATCCGAAAGGGTTAAGGATGCGCTTGCATTATATGAGACCCCCTTTTCCCTTGATGCGGTTATGTCCCTTTCTATCCGAATAGATAGACGCCTTAGGGACAGGTTGAAAAAACCGGAGCAATTGGTAACCCTTCCCAAGCAGCAGTTAGTCTGTACGGACTTAGACGAGCCTATGCAGCTAGGAGGAACTACTCGTCAGGTCCGTCCTCCTGAGGCTCGCCGTAGGAGTGGGGTTTGTTTTTTTTGTGGGGAGAGGGGTCATTTCATTAATGTCTGTCCTTCTTTCCTCAGAAACAAAAGACCGTCGGAAAACTACTAACCCCAGGCTGTGTGGAGGATGTCAGCCGGGGGGTATACGTTTCCTCCATACGTACATCGCAATTTGCGTTGCCAGCGGTTATTGTTTTTGGTGTTAAGACGTAGACTATTTCTTTCTTTCTAGACAGTGGAGCAGGGGTAAATTTGATAGATGCCCATTTTGCCCGCACTATGGGTTTGTCTCTCTGTACGCTACAGAGACCTATTCCCATATTCGCTATTGATTCTGCTCCTCTGTCTCAGAGAAACCTCACCCACATTGTTCATAATTTACACCTTCGGGTAGGGGACCACCATAACGAGATGCTTTCATGTTATGTTCTGGAGGGGCTTCCCACTCCGGTAGTGCTGGGCCTTCCCTGGTTGGTAGCGCACAATCCAGTGGTGGATTGGCAGGCCAGGGAGATATCGGAGTGGAGTGAGCATTGCAGAGAAAATTGCTTAAATAGCAATTGCTTAGTCGCCTCCATAACTACCCTACCTACATTTATTTTGGACTTTGAGGACGTTTTTTCTGAAAAGGGTTGTCAGAAGTTACCATCTCACCGTCCTTATGATTGCCCAGTTAACCTTATTCCCGGCGCAAAATTACCCAAGACCAGGTTATATAATCTTTCGGGTCCAGAGAGACAAGTCATGAAGGATTATATCTCCGAGAGCTTGGCTAAAGGACACATCAGACCCTCTTCTTCACCCGTGGCTGCAGGGTTTTTCTTCGTTAAAAAGAAAGATGGGGGCCTGCGTCCTTGCCTAGATTTTCGCGAATTAAATCGGATAACCATCCGAGACCCATACCCTCTTCCTCTCATTCCTGACCTGTTTAACCAGATTGCGGGTGCTAGGTGGTTCTCCAAACTTGATCTTAGGGGGGCCTACAATCTGATTCGTATCAAGGAGGGGGATGAGTGGAAGACAGCTTTTAACACCCCTGAGGGGCATTATGAAAATCTAGTTATGCCTTTTGGTCTGACCAATGCTCCTGCCGTCTTTCAACATTTCGTTAATGACATTTTTAGTCATCTAATCGGCAGGTTTGTGGTAATATACCTAGATGATATTTTAATTTATTCGTCTGATCTGAGAACACATGAGGTGCATGTCAGACAAGTACTGCAGGTCCTACGGACGAATTAATTATATGCTAAAATTGAAAAATGTGTCTTCGCCGTTCAGGAGATACAATTCCTAGGTTATTTTTTATCTGCGTCAGGTTTCCGTATGGATCCTAGGAAGGTCCAGGCAATTTTAGATTGGGATCTTCCTGAGAACCTCAAAGCTCTGCAACGGTTCTTGGGCTTCAAAAATTTCTATAGGAAATTCATTAAAAATTATTCCGTTATTGTAAAACCCCTTACTGACATGACTAGGAAGGGGACTGATTTTTCTAAATGGTCTGACGCCGCTAAAGTTGTTTTTTCCTCTATAAAAGAGAGGTTTACCTCGGCACCTGTACTAGTCCAACCTGATGTCTCTCAGCCTTTTATTGTTGAAGTCGATGCGTCAGAGGTGGGAGTGGGGGCAGTGCTGTCTCAGGGTCCGTCTCCTGGCAAATGGCGTCCTTGTGCTTTCTTTTCTAAAAAACTATCTACAGCAGAAAAGTACTACGATATTGGCAATAGGGAACTATTAGCTATTAAACTAGCGTTTGAAGAATGGCGTCACTTTTTAGAGGGGGCAGTCCACCCCGTCACTGTGATTACGGACCACAAAAATCTTCTGTACCTCGAATCAGCTAAGCATCTCACCCCTAGACAAGCTAGGTGGTCGCTATTTTTTACCAGGTTTAACTTTGTGATTACCTATCGTCCTGGGGCAAAGAATACCAAGGCTGATGCACTATCTCGTTGTTTCCCTGGAGGGGGTAATGTGAGTGATCCGGTACCCATTCTTCAAAGAGGAGTGGTTGTTTCTGTGGTACACTCTGCTCTGGAGGGGAAGGTGTTAGAGGCCCAGGGGGACGCCCCGGTCTCTTGCCCCTCAGAGAAATTGTTTGTACCGTTGAACCTGCGTTTCGAACTATTAAAGGAACATCATAATTCGGCACTTGCTGGGCACCCGGGTAGTAAAGCAACCTTGGAGCTATTGTCTCGTCGTTTTTGGTGGCCAAGGTTGCGTCAGGATGTATTGGATTTTGTGTCTTCTTGTTCGACCTGTGCGCGCGCAAAAGTTTCACATACACGTCCTGCAGGGTCTCTATTACCACTCGTCATTCCCAATAGACCATGGACACATCTGTCAATGGATTTTATCACTGACTTACCTTTGTCTGCGGGTAAAACAGTTATTTTGGTAGTAGTGGACAGGTTTAGCAAAATGGTACACTTCATTGCGTTACCCGCACTACCTAATGCTAAGACTCTTGCTCAGGTATTCGTCAGTGAAATCGTGAAGCTTCACGGGGTCCCCTCCGATGTTGTTTCGGATCGGGGTACCCAGTTTATTTCTAAATTTTGGAAAGCTTTTTGTTCCCGTTTGGGGGTACACTTGTCCTTTTCCTCAGCTTTCCATCCTCAGTCGAATGGACAGACTGAGCGTACCAACCAAAACCTGGAGACATATCTAAGATGTTTTGTGTCTGAAAACCAAGAGTTGTGGTCATCATATTTACCGTTAGCTGAGTTTGCCATAAATAATCGTCATCAGGAATCCACTGGCAAGTCACCATTTCTTGGTGCATATGGTTTTCATCCCCAATTCTGTACTTTCAAAGAGGGGGGGTCTTTTGGGGTTCCCGAAGAGGAACGGTTTTCGTCATCTCTTTCATCAGTATGGCAGAAGGTGCAAGCTAACTTGAAAAATATGGGAGGTAAATACAAATGCATGGCTGAAAAGAGACGGTCGCCAGGTCCGGACATAGGAGTGAATGTGTGGTTGTCTACTAGGAATATTAAATTGAAGGTTCCCTCTTGGAAACTGGGTCCTAGGTTTATTGGTCCTTACAAAATTGTAGCCATCATCAACCCCGTGGCTTTTCGCCTGGAGTTACCTCAGACTTTTAAAATCCATAATGTCTTTCATAAGTCGTTACTCAAAAAATATGTTCCACCTCTAGAACCGTCACCGCTGCCACCCCCTCCTGTTGTTGTGGATGGTAATCTAGAGTTTCAGATATCCAAAATTGTTAATTCTCGTCGGGTCCGCCGCTCTCTTCAATATCTGGTGCATTGGAGAGGTTACGGTCCCGAGGAAAGAATGTGGGTTCCTGCGTCTGAGGTAAACGCCGACAGGCTAGTTCGGGTTTTTCATGCCTCTCATCCTGAGAGACCTGGTCCTGAGTGTCCGGAGGCCCCTCGTAGAGAGGGGGGTACTGTCACGAGGGTGTCAAGAACCATGCCTGACTCCGTTATACCCGGGGTCAGGAAGTCGCAGCGGTTAACTGCGCGCTCTATGTAAGATAGGACTGTTTCCTTATGGTAGCTTTCTGGGTTTGCTTTGCAACCCTTTTTGGCTCACTCAGGGATCCGTAGCTCCTTCTCCTCAGCTGTTCCTTGTCCAGCACTCCCAACCTCCTTATATTCCCCTCTCACACTTCTCTGGTTGCCAGATATAGAGCTTCCTGCCTGGACTTCTATTCTGACCCTCTGGAGCTGTGTTGCTGCGTTCTCTGGTTGTTGGTCCAGAACGCTACCCTCCGGATCCCTGTTGGACCTTTGTGGTCTGCTGTGGTCGCCCACCTGGGTGTATGTGTTTGTCTGTATTGTCTGTCCTCTCCCTGGTGTTTCCCTCTTAGTGTCAGTGGTGCGGACTAGCGATCCCACCGGCCCGTTCACTATCTAAGGCTCATTTTAGGGAAAGCCAGGGTTTAGGCACGTGATCGCCGCACGGGTGAGGAACCCGTCTAGGGACGTCAGGGCAGTCAGGTGCCAGCCGCAAGGTGAGTCAGGGGTCACCACCTTTCCCTCTCCCTTGGGCAGGGCTTTCCCTTTTCCCTCCCTGTGCGTGACGCCGGTCATTACAGAATAATAAGCCTTGTAGGGAGTGGAGTAGAAATAAGACTGCTTATGCATCTAATTCAGTGATTCAGTAATTCAATGATAAATATATTGGAAATAAGGTGCAAAACAAAGACAACTCCAAAATTAGTCTCAAAATAAGAATTAGACAAACAAGGCACAAATACTTCCTAAACAGTGCAAAGTCTGTTGGTAAATGAAACTTAAAAAATAAGACAATCTGAAACAGCTTTTTTATATACAGTATATAGTAAATGTGCCCCACTGAGTTTTCAGAAAACTTTTGATATCTCTCTAAGGCTACATGCACACGACCGTTGTGTGTTTTGCGGTCCGCAAATCGCGCATCCGCAAAACACGGACAGCCTTTAATATACAGTTGCAAGAAAAAGTATGTGAACCCTTTGGAATGATATGGATTTCTGCACAAATTAGTCATAAAATGTGATCTGATCTTCATCTAAGTCACAACAATAGACAATCACAGTCTGCTTAAACTAATAACACACAAAGAATTAAATGTTACCATGTTTTTATTGAACACACCATGTAAACATTCACAGTGCAGGTGGAAAAAAGTATGTGAACCCCTAGACTAATGACATCTCCAAGAGCTAATTGGAGTGAGGTGTCAGCCAACTGGAGTCCAATCAATGAGATTAGATTGGAGGTGTTGGTTACAGCTGCCCTGCCCTATAAAAAACACACACCAGTCCTGGGTTTGCTTTTCACAAGAAGCATTGCCTGATGCGAATGATGCCTCGCACAAAAGAGCTCTCAGAAGACCTACGATTAAGAATTGTTGACTTGCATAAAGCTGGAAAGGGTTATAAAAGTATCTCCAAAAGCCTTGCAGTCCACGGTAAGACAAATTGTCTATAAATGGAGAAAGTTCAGCACTGCTGCTATTCTCCCTAGGAGTGGCCGTCCTATAAAGATGACTGCCAGAACACAGCGCAGACTGCTCAATGAGGTGAAGAAAAATCCTAGAGTGTCAGCTAGAGACTTACAAAAGTCTCTGGCATATGCTAACATCCCTGTTAGCGTATCTACGATACGTAAAACACTAAACAAGAATGGATTTAATGGAGGATACCACAAAGGAAGCCACTGCTGTCCAAAAAAAACATTGCTGCACATTTACAGTTTGCACAAGAGCACCTGGATGTTCCACAGCAGTACTAGCAAAATATTCTGTGGACAGATGAAACCAAAGTTGAGTTGTTTGGAAGAAACACACAACACTATGTGTGGAGAAAAAGAGGCACAGCACAACAGCATCAAAACCTCATCCCAACTGTGAAGTATGGTGGTGGGGGCATCATGGTTTGGGGCTGCTTTGCTGCGTCAGGGCCTGTACGGATTGCTATCATCGAAGGAAAAATGAATTCCCAAGTTTATCAAGACATTTTGCAGGAGAACTTAAGGCCATCTGTCCACTAGCTGAAGCTCAACAAAAGATGGGTGTTGCAACAGGACAACGACCCAAAACATAGAAGTAAATCAACAACAGAATGGCTTAAACAGAAGAAAATATGCCTTCTGGTGTGGCCCAGTCAAGAGTCCTGACCTCAACTCGATTGAGATGCTGTGGCATGATCTCAAGAAAGCCAGACATCCCACACCAGACATCCCAAGAATATTGCTGAACTGAAACAGTTCTGTAAAGAGGAATGGTCAAAAATTACTCCTGACCGTTGTGCACGTCTGATCTGCAACTACAGGAAACGTTTGGTTGAAGTTATTGCTGCCAAAGGAGGTTCAACCAGTTATTAAATCCAAGGGTTCACATACTTTTTCCACCTGCACTGTGAATGTTTACATGGTGTGTTCAATAAAAACATGGTAAGATTTAATTCTTTGTGTGTTGTTAGCTTAAGCAGACTGTGATTGTCTATTGTTGTGACTTAGATGAAGATCAGATCACATTTTATGACCAATTTGTGCAGAAATCTATATCATTCACATACCTATTCTTGCAACTGTACACTCACCTAGAGAATTATTAGGAACACCATACTAATACAGTGTTGGACCCCCTTTTGCCTTCAGAACTGCCTTAATTCTATGTGGCATTGATTCAACAAGGTGCTGTTAGCATTCTTTAGAAATGTTGGCCCATATTGATAGGATAGCATCTTGCAGTTGATGGAGATTTGAGGGATGCACATTCAGGGCACGAAGCTCCCGTTCCACCACATCCCAAAGATGCTCTATTGGGTTGAGATCTGGTGACTGTGGGGGCCATTTTAGTACAGTGAACTCATTGTCATGTTCAAGAAACCAATTTGAAATGATTCGAGCTTTGTGACATGGTGCATTATCCTGCTGGAAGTAGCCATCAGAGGATGGATACATGTTCTCATTCTGTTTACGCCAAATTCGGATTTGAATGTCTCAACAGAAATCGAGACTCATCAGACCAGGCAACATTTTTCCAGTCTTCAGCAGTCCAATTTTGGTGAGCTCGTGCAAATTGTAGCCTCTTTTTCCTATTTGTAGTGGAGATGAGTGGTACCCGGTGGGGTCTTCTGCTGTTGTAGCCCATCCGCCTCAAGGTTGTGTGTGTTGTGGCTTCACAAATGCTTTGCTGCATACCTCGGTTGTAACGAGTGGTTATTTCAGTCAACGTTGCTCTTCTATCAGCTTGAATCAGTCGGCCCATTCTCCTCTGACCTCTAGCATCCACAAGGCATTTTTGCCCACAGGACTGCCTCATACTGGATGTTTTTCACTTTTCACACCATTCTTTGTAAACCCTAGAAATGGTTGTGTGGGAAAATCCCAGTAACTGAGCAGATTGTGAAATACTCAGACCGGCCCGTCTGGCACCAACAAGCATGCCACGCTCAAAATTGCTTAAATCACCTTTCTTTCCCATTCTGACATTCAGTTTGGAGTTCAGGAGATTGTCTTGACCAGGACCACACCCCTAAATGCATTGAAGCAACTGCCATGTGATTGGTTGACTAGATAATTGCATTAATGAGAAATAGAACAGGTGTTCCTAATAATTCTTTAGGTGAGTGTATATAGCACTAGAAGAAATCTTTATTACATAAATATATAACCAAAACCAATCACAGTACATATACCATATTTTTCGCCCCAAAAGTGTGGGGGGGAAATGCCCCTGCATCTTATGGGGGCGAATGCTTCCATTTTACAGCATCGCAGACTGCGATGTATGAGTGGAGAGAGAGGAGGGGCTGGAGTCCGGAACTAGGGGCGGGGCCCGGTGCAGTCACTGTACTACTCTTACATCGGGCCCCGCCACTCACCGCAGTATTTCTAAACATTAATCCTTAACCTATTAATACGTTTAACTAAAGCTGCGCTCTCCCCTGTTGCCCTGTATCAGTACAGCACTTGCTAACAAGCTTCCATAGCAGGCAGAGCAGACGGCAGCAGTAACGTCACTCACTGACGTCGCGCGCCTGCTCCTCCCACTTTGCAGGCGGAGCAAGCACGTGACGTTACTGCTGCCGTCCGCTCTGCCTGCTATGGAAGCTTGTTAGTAAGTGCTGTACTAATACAGGGGAACAGGGGAGAGCGCAGCTTTAGTTAAACTTATTAACAGATTAAGGATTAATGTCTAGAAATACTGCGGTGAGCGGAGGGCCGTGTATTGGGGGACACTGATATGAGCGGGATCTGTGGATGACACATATATAACAGTGCCATCCACAGATCCCCCACCCCATAACAATGCCATCCACAGATCCCCCACCCCATAACAGTGCCATCCACAGATTCCCCATAAACAGTGCCATCCACAAATCCCCCATAACAGTGCCATCCACAGATCCCCCACATGACAGTACCATCCACAGATCCCCCACATGACAGTGCATCATCTACAGATCCCCCATAATAGTGTCATGCACAGACCACCATTAGTTCAAAACCCACCAAAAGCACACTTTTTGGTTCAAAATTTTTTTTTCCTTATTTTCCTCCTCATAAACCTAGGTGCGTCTTATAGGCCGAAAAATAAGGTATACATCAACAGGTCAAAAACAGCTCAACAACTCACAGGATGAACATAACCCTGTTCAAGGGAATATAGTAGAATTAGGTCAATTATAAATACATTTCACAGAGTTACCTTTAATTCTAAGACGTAGCTTTTAATGATAAATCATTAAAATATTGGACCCTTTAAGTACAAAATTAAACAATAAATGGAAAAATAAATAATAAGACTCTATGTCGCTTGTCTCCTTGGTGGTAGGAGGGCAACAAAGTAGGATAAGTGTTCTAAAGGGGCAATATCCCTAGTGCTCCCCCTATTCTGGTGGCCCTACCTATAAACAGAATAGCCGCCCCGATAGGGGCGATCCCGTGTCTCGTACCTCCTAAGGTTCCCTGGAGGACCCTAATACGGGTGACAGATGATGCTATTCCTAGTTCGGAGACCTAGACTAGTCTATAAATATGTATCAAAAACAACAAACAATGTGTATAAAACACCCCCCATGTGGTGAAGTGAACACCACCCAAGAAATAAATATAGTGCACAAAAATGAGCATGAATTATGTACAGACAATTATGTACGCGTTTCGCCTTGTTTATGTTAGGCTTCTCAGGGGACAAAAAACCAAGAACAGCGGAGTGTCCTACACCATAGATAATAGACAAACAAAAAGATACAAAAAGATATGGGTGACCAAGATATATTTCACTAATCTGGAATGGTGGTCACCGATTCTGAGACCACACAGAGTTATATGATATCTCTATGTAATTGGATACATCAAGATTAGATGTGGGGACTTAAGCATGTGCCACAAGATACGGCGATACTATACAGCACCATCTAGATTATCATCTATTCATTCAGACATTGCCTGATTAAACTCGCATTAGTAGATTCCCCTTACTCTTCTAAATGTTAAATCCCAGTAAAGGAAAAACAGCACAACCAATATGGCCAATTTATATATATTAGGTAAGAGTGTATATAGTGGTGTTCACATGGGAGGCAGTCAATGCAGATACATGTGCAACACCAACTGGCATGATTAAGCACAATAGCTGGTACCAGATATAGATAATGATTATAGTGAGTAGAGAGACTTGCGTGTCCAGTACGATGCCTATATATTTCGATCGAATGGATTGCTCTGGAGCATAGTGTTCTCACTCAGAGGAAGCTCATGGTGCAGGTGTTGGACGTCCCAGCGTGACCGCTGTGTGGATGGAGCTCAATACAGATTCCATTTGCATGGTCAGGTTAGCCCCTCCTCATGAAACTACAGCTCCCACTGTGGTGTGCACAGTTGTAAAGGTATGCTGGGAGTAGTTATATCGCAAAATAAAATGCTACCACCCATCATTATGCTGTAGACCATACGAGCACTACAGTACTGATCAGATACAGTTAATGTCAGAATAAGTATTTACATTTTATGACTTACAGGCGAAATCAATTCCAAAGTTATTCTTCAATATATCAAAGCAATAACAACGACAGGTGCACTCTGCAGTCTCACTAAACCCTCAAACTGATTTTAAAATTGAGAGATTAGTCAACATGTCTAAGCCCTGGCTCCACGCCAAGGTTTCTCAAGTAGCCCGGGACCTAACACTCTCCTACCTGAGCCGTATGGGCAATACCAGGAGCCAGTGGGCAAATTACAGGAGCATAAGGCCGACTCACAAACAGCTCACTAGTTACCTCCAGCATGTAGCCATGCTTGCAATGGGAGGAGGGAGGAGTCTGCGAGTCCCACTCAAGACTGGCTGATATAGCCCAGGCCTCACAGGTGCACCTAAATGTGGCCTGTAGATGGAAAACAGGCACATTTAAATTGGAGTTTATACACCTCCAGGAATCTATATATACAAACTGAAAAGACTAGAGTGGTATTAGCAGGAGGTGCTCAAACCCACATGCAGTCGTGCATATATACAGGGGAGCAAATCCTGCACTTGTGGCCCGTTGTTAATGGCAATCCCCAGCAAAATGCATACGGTGGAGGATGCCCGCGGCGAACCACAAGTACCACAATAGACATCCTACACAAGGTAACAAGTGCGGATGTAATAATTAATATAACAATATATCAAAGCAATAGCAACGACAGGTGCACTCTGCAGTCTCACTAAACCCTCAAACTGATTTTAAAATTGAGAGATTAGTCAACATGTCCTACGGTGTAGAACATGTCTAAGCCCGGGCACCATGCCAAGATTTCTCAAGTAGCCCGGGACCTAACACTCTCCTACCTGAGCCGTATGGGCAATACCAGGAGCCAGTGGGCAAATTACAGGAGGATAAGGCCGACTCACAAACAGCTCACCAGTTACCTCCAGCATGTAGCCATGCTTGCAATGGGAGGAGGGAGGAGTCTGCGAGTCCCACTCAAGACTGGCTGATATGTCCCAGGCCTCACAGGTGCACCTAAATGTGGCCTGTAGATGGAAAACAGGCACATTTAAATTGGAGTTTATACACCTCCAGGAATCTATATATACAAACTGAAAAGACTAGTGTGGTATTAGCAGGAGGTGCTCAAACCCACATGCAGTTGTGCATATATATAGGGGAGCAGATCCTGCACTTGTGGCCCGTTGCTAATGGCAATCCCCAGCAAAATGCATATGGTGGAGGATGCCCGCGGCGAACCACAAGTACCACAATAGACATCCTACACAAGGTAACAAGTGCGGATGTAATAATTAATATAACAATATATCAAAGCAATAACAACGACAGGTGCACTCTGCAGTCTCACTAAACCCTCAAACTGATTTTAAAATTGAGAGATTAGTCAATATGTCCTACGGTGTAGAACATGTCTAAGCCCGGGCACCACGCCAAGGTTTCTCAAGTAACCCGGGGACATGTTAACACCGTAGGACATGTTGACTAATCTCTCAATTTTAAAATCAGTTTGAGGGTTTAGTGAGACTGCAGAGTGCACCTGTCGTTGTTATTGCTTTGATATATTGTTATATTAATTATTACATCCGCACTTGTTACCTTGTGTAGGATGTCTATTGTGGTACTTGTGGTTCGCCGCGGGCATCCTCCACCGTATGCATTTTGCTGGGGATTGCCATTAGCAACGGGCCACAAGTGCAGGATCTGCTCCCCTATATATATGCACAACTGCATGTGGGTTTGAGCACCTCCTGCTAATACCACGCTAGTCTTTTCAGTTTTTTCAAAGTTATTCTTCATCCTGTTCATAAGCAGATATCTAAGAGCGTGTGTGTCATAAGCAGATATCTCAGGGAGAAAGAAAGCAACTAACTTGAGTTTAAATAGTGTTATAAGCCAATCAAGGTGGTGATGATAGTGGATATAGTGTGAAAATAACACATCTCCCACTTTCCACAGTAACACACTGCTCTCTCTCATATATAACATATAGCTATATCAGTTAAATAATACCAATGTCTCAGTATGGTTTTAAAATCACATATGGCTTTAGGTAAAAAATATTAATTTTTAATGATCTAGAAATAAAAGTTATATTTTATTTTAAGTACACAGCCACAAACAGAATTTTTTAGCTATTGCTACCTTGTGTAAATAAATGTGATTATTTTCTGGGCCATAAGGGTCATTTATGAGGGTAAATTATTAGTTTTTTGAGGTTATCCCTCCATTTTTATCTTTGACCCAATAATATCTCTCCCGTGCGTAACATATCATATTCACCTCCCAAATTCCCAGAATATTCATTCAAAGATACTTTTTGTGTCTCTTTTCCTCCTCCCCTTCTTTTGAGGAATAGGATGTGAGGTTGTCACTGGTAACAACTGTAATGGCAGGTTTCCTGAAACAAAAACCAAACCTTGAAAACTTCACACTTGAGGCCAGCTAAGTGTTTTCCAGCACAAAATTACCTCTTAATCAGACAGATCTAAACATAGCTTTTAAAAATATAAATAAAACTTATAATCAGCATACAAGATCTTGGTGGGAAGTGACAAGTTTAGAAACCTATTTACAGCAAGGTTTAGTATACAGGGGACTGAGAATACCATTGAGACCAAATACACATTTGGATAATATTGAATTTACAAAGGCCTGGGAAAGACTGTTCATTAAAATTGATGAAATACCTCCTTGATTACGAAAAAACTGTCTTTAGTAAATTAGATGGGCAACTTGAGAAGGAAATAAAAGAAATACAAACGTTTAATCAACATCCAGACTTTCTTAATCTGGAAGCTAAATTAAAAAAGAATTTAGATCAATTACAAAGTGAGATAAAAGAAAGGAAACACAGAAATTACAATAGGGATCATGTGGACTTTGAAAACAATAGAGTCTACATTTGGAAAAATAGACAGAATACTACCTGTCAGATACAGAAACATCAGGGACAGAGGGCTCAGTGCAATCTGGAGCACGAAAAGAGAGGCATAAAAAGAGACTTATAAAAAAAGAAGATACCAAACACCTAAAAGACAAATTAAAGATCAGAGTTACATAAAAGAAACATGCTCAGATATAGGCATAAGAACGCAGATGAACACTCTAGCTGGAAAAGAAACAAGCGGAAATGTGAATTTGGCCCCACAGACAATTTTTGGTGGCTTACAACCTTTTGCCTTCTCACAACCCTCACAACAAATGATGGACTCACGACAAATCCAGTCAATACAAGCATCCAGCTCTTCTGGCAAGAAGGGTATGGTCAGGGGCGTAGCTAAAGGCTCATGGGCCCTGGTGCAAGAGTTCAACTTGGGCCCCTTCACTCAGCGCTGGTGCACCTAGCTTTTCTGCTGCCCGAGGTAAAAATTTAAACGCCCCCCATGCCAAATTCTTAACCTAACCCCTTCCATCCAGTCCTACTGTTAAACGGGCTGTCCTCTTTTTACTACTTATGACCTATCCTCAGGATAGGTCATCAATATCAGATCAGGAGGATCCTCAGCACCCCTGCCGATCAGCTGTTTGAAGAGAGGGCAGCGCTTATATGAGAACTGCTTTCTCTGCTCTGTTCACCTGCTCGCCGTAGCATTTGCAGTGATGAGCAGAAAAAGAGCAGAGAAGGCAGCGCTCGTACGGAAAAAAAAGCAGACAACCCCTTTAAAGACATACTTGAAAAACATTACATACAGCGCTACAGAACATACAGGGTAATACAGCCCCACATATGTACCTCTTCCATCCAGTGACTTCTCTTCTCTGATGTAGATATTCTCTTTTCTCTTCTTCTCCTCTCAGACCAGGCCGCCATAGTGACTTCTTTCAGCCGCGCCTTGTCTCTGCAGAGTTTAACAAACAGACATCTTACTTTCCTACTTTTCCATCCTCCTCCTCACCTTCTCAACACCCTATCCTGCCACCTCCAATACTGTGTCCGCTGTGCCCCCAATGTTATCCTGCAGAAACAGTCCCCCTGAAAATACTGGTACCACACAGAGCGTCAGTACAAAAATACCCGTTTATATTGTGCGCCAGTACAAAAAAATACCCCTTTCAGATCCGACCCCCATATAAAACCCTAAATGAGACCCCCCATCTCAGACCAAACCCCCTTTAGACCTCTATGTCAGACCGCAGTTTTAGACCTCAGATCAGACTGTAAAATAATAAAATAACTTACCTCTCCTGTCTCCTGTCACCACTCTCCCTGTCCTGGCTCTCTTCTCAGGGCCCGCGCTGCACAGTCACCTGACCTCCTGCAGCGTCAGGTCAGAGTGCGCTCTGTACGTCCTGACGCTGCAGGCAGCCAGGACACAGCAGCGCGGGACCTGAGAAGAGTAAGCAGGAGGAGGGGTAAGCACAGTGCTTCACCCCCACCTCCTCCTCCTGCATACTAGTGAGCGCTTCCATTATGGAAGCGCTCACTAGTATTCCTTTTATAAGATGCAGTGCATCTTATAAAGGCAAAAGTACAGTACCACTGGAAAGGGGGGCCAAGGGTCCCCTGGCTTAGGGGCCTGGTCGCAACCTCGACCGCTGCGACCCCTATAGCTACGCCACTGGGTATGGCAATAGCCCCCCTTTTTTAGGCCAACCAGGGATTCAACCGAGGGACCGAGAGAAATGGGGACTCAACAAATAGAGATACAAAAAAATCTAATGAAAAATGCACAAATTATTAATCTATCGTCATACCAAATAACAGAAGCAGAAAAATCTTTACTACAAAAAGGTTTAACATTTGCACCAGTACCGAAATGTGACAGATTTACATGGATCAAAGATATTAATTTATTCACGTGAAAACTTGCCCTTCATAAAATACATCTACATTCAGAACATGACTGAAAAAATTATATGACAAAGAAAAAAGATGTATAGAAACTTTGGAAAGCCTAGCAAAGGAAAGTGAAGGTATAGATATAAGCCCAGAACCCACTTTTACCACTTTGAAACCAAAATCTAAACTCACACCCACCTTTTCACAATACAAAGAAATTGATACTTTTGTTAGACTAGCCAGAGAGTATATTAAAGCATTGAACCTGAGGAAAGAAAGGACTAGATCTAATCTAACACCACCAGAAAGTGAAGCATTAGATACCCTAAGCAAAAATGACAAGATAATAATAAAACCAAGTGACAAGGGAGGAAATATAGTTTTACAAGATAAGGAGGACTATGTGAATATGGTTCTGAGACTTTTGAATGATAGGCAAACATATTAACCTCTTTTAAGTAATCCTACGGAAATCTACCTACAGGAATTAAAGCAGCTATTGATGGAAGCGAAAAATTATAATTTAATCAGCCAAGATGAATACCAATTTCTTTTGAATAAAAACCCAACTATACCAACCTTCTACGCTTTACCCACAGTTCATAAAAATAAATATCGGATACCAGGAAGACCAATTGTATCTGGGAATGATAGCTTGACGCAAGGAGCGAGTTACTATGTAGATCATGTACTGAGTCATTTTGTTAAATCTTAACCTTCTTACATTAAAGACACTAAAGATTTACTTTTGAAGATAAATGACCTATCCCTCTCTCCGAATACCCTCTTGGCCAGTTTAGACGTTGAGTCATTGTATAGTAATATACAGCATACCTTGGGAATTAATGCGGTTAAATATTTTTGGGACACAAAAAGTATCACTTTTCAATCACATAATAATTTTGTTTTATCACTACTTAAATTTGTTTTGGAGCACAATTTTTTCACTTTCTGGGACCGCCTCTATAAACAAACAAACGGAACCGCGATGGGGACGGCCTGCGCACCGACTTACGCTAATCTTTTTTTAGGGTGGTGGGAAAATCACATTGTTTTCACGGATGAGATGCCATATCCTCTTCTGAGACAGGTATATAGATGACATACTCATCCTGTGGGAAGGCACACAAGCTCTTTTTCTGGATTTTGTTCAGATCTTAAATAACAACACAATAGGGATGAAGTACACACATGAAATTCAAGAAAAATAAATACATTTTTTGGATTTAAAAATTACGAAACTAGACAATGGTACTTTAAATACTGAAATATACAGGAAACCCACGTCAACTAATGGATACTTACACTGCTCAAGCTGGCATCCGTCTCCCCTCAAAAAAGGTATACCGACGGGCCAGTATCTCCGAGCATGCCGAAACTGCTCGAGTGAGGAAATTTAGGTTGAGGGAGAGTAATTAATTATTTGGTACATTTCAGGATCAAGGATATCCAACACTCCCCCTGAAAAAAGCTAAAAATCAAAAGCGAGAAGAACTTTTGGATACTAAAATAATACAAAAAGACAAGATAATTAAATGTATTGGGAGATATGACGGGTATACAGGAGAAATACAGAAAATTTTGAAGACACATTGGAAGATCTTACAATTTGATGGAGATTTGAAGGAGGTCCTCAATCCATATCCGAATATTATTATCGGAGAGGGCCGAACCTTAAAGACATGCTTGTCCACAGCCATTACCAGGAGCAACCTCAAATCTCACTGAGGGGAAGAGACAAAACCATGGGATCTATATCATGTGGTGATTGTACCTTTTGCAAATTCATTTTAAAAACGAAATCGCTTGTCAATCCAGATGATGGAAAGAAATATGACATTAGACAATTGATAACATGTAAGACCCAAGGGTTCATCTATATAGCTAAATGTACTTGCCCTAAGTTATATGTGGGTAAAACCATACAAGAATTAAGGCGAAGAATATCGGGACACCTAAGTGCCATAGAAACAAAGAAAGATACAGCAATCGCCAGGCATATTAGATATCATCATGATAATAATCCCAATGTTTTGAAATTCTGGGGAATTGAGACGGTAACCCTAGGCCCAAGGGGAGGTAACCTAGACAAGAAACTTATGCAAATAGAGGCTCGTTGGATTCATAGTTTTAACACGATGACCCCGACAGGCCTGAATGAAGGATTTTCATTTTCAGCCTTTATATGACGTACTGTATACGGGACAGAGAGTTTTTTTCAATAGAAATACAGAAACGCAAGTATGTAATGGAAACAATGGATCTTAAAAAGCCATGGACAGTGCCATAATTGGCAAACAATTTTGACTAATGGGAAAACATGCGCATCTTCTTTCTTCTTCCTGCAGGACCTGCAAAAGGACTTTTGATGACGTCATTGCGCTCACCACATGGTGAGCGCGGTGATGTCAGCACAGGTCCTGCTGAATGAAGATAGTAGGACCTTCTATCTTCATTCAGCAGGACCTGTGCTGACGTCACCGCACTCACCACATGGTGAGCGCGATGACGTCAGTGCAGGTCATCTTGCAGGTCCTGCAGGAAGAAGAAAGAAGACGATACCGGCTGCACGATCAAGTGGATGAGGTGAGTTTATTTTTTAACCCCTCAATGGACATTTTAGTTAGCATTCTGTATTAAGAATGCTATTATTTTCCCTTATAACCATGTTAGAAGGGAAAATAATACAGTGAATTGACTTTAATGGGATCCGGGGTTGCTCATCCCTATTTACTAACATCATCTCCTAGCAATCATGCGTGCAAATCTCACCGCATCCGCACTTGCTTGCGAATGCTATATGATTTTCACGCAGCCCCATTCATTTTTATGGGGCCTGCGTTGCGTGAAAAACGCAGAATATAGAACCTGCTGCGATTTTCACGCAACGCAACAACAACGCTCATGTACACAGCCCCATTGAAATGAATGGGTCAGGATTCAGTGCGGGTGCAAAGCTTTCACATCACGCATTGCACCCGCGCGGAATACATGCCCCTGTGAAAGGGGCCTAAGTCCTCCGACATGCGCTCTGACAACCTGGACGCGCGGACTGTGAAATTCTAAGTACACCTATGAACTAGATAAGTCATAGTCGTTTCCTCTGGGATTGACAACCCTACCACCAAGAAGGATACACTGTTCTACATTTTTCTAGATACGAGGCGCGATTAGAATGGATCTCTAGGAAGGAGGAGGGTTAAAACCCACTATAAGTAGTTAGCATTTTAAGCGCTCAGTTTGTTGCTCCTTACCCCTGATGAAGCCATGTGTGTAGCGAAACATGTCAGGGGGGGGGCAATAGGGACTCTGATTTTAATAACTGAGGCATAGGCAGGGATGTATTGGGGACATACTGCAGACATCTTCTCCCACTTCTAATAGGTAATAATACAGCAATAGCGCTGACAAACAGAGCGTGTGTGTCATAAGAAGATATCTCAGGGAGAAAGAAAGTTACTAACTTGAGTTTAGATGGTGTTATTACCTCAGCCAAATAAGAAAAGGTGGATATCTGGTAATGAGTATAAGCCAAATAAGGCGGTGATGATAGTGGATATAGTGTGAAAATAACACATCTCCCACTTTCCACAGCAACACACTGCTCTCTCATATATAACAGATAGCTATCTATATCAGTTAACTAATACCAATGTCTAAGTATGGTTTTAAAATCAAATATGGCTTTAGGTAAAAAAATATATAAATTTTTAATGATCTAGAAATAAAAGTTATATTTTATTTTAAGTACACGGCCACAAACAGAATTCTGTAGCTATTGCTACCTTGTGTAAATAAATATTATATGGTGCTAGACGCTGTGTCCCCTTTATATAGGGCTACATGCTCTGTGTGCCTCCCCCATATAGTGCTAGGTTCTGTGCCCCCTTTACAAAGTGCTCTGATCGCTGTATTAAAGTTGGCACCCCTTTATACTGTGCTTCCTGCCTGTGCTGCCTGTATTATAGACTATTTCCTCTTTATATAGTGCCTCTAGCCTGTGCCCCCTATGTTACAGGCACTATATTCAAGCTGTATATGGTCCCGTCCCTGTATGTAGTGCCTCCTGTTTGCTGTGTGTTGGCAGCAGATTAATCAGGTCTCCATTGGGCGTGGCACAATAAACAGCAGGTTTTTATTCAGTAACAACTTTCAGTAAGATCAGAATCTCAGCACATCTGCTTCTGGCGTTCTTCTCTCTCAGCTCTTTGTCTGGCTTGAGAAGAACTTTCTCAACAGTGTTCCAGTCTTTCTCAACAGTGTTCCAGTCTCTTTGATGTGGTTTGCTTATGTGTCTGCAGAGAATTCCAACTGTTGCTGTGATATCTGGTGAATTGTGTTTGCTACATACAATAGTGCCCCCACTGCTTGTCTATAACTTTGTGAGTTTCCATGTTTGACGTTGATGAAGGTATTCCATTTCTTCATCAGCAGCTTTAATCCATCGTTGCATCTCTTCCCATGACTGTAGCTCTAACTCCGAAAGTGTCTTGACCATGTAAGGCTGGCTTGACCTCATGTTTTTCCCATCTGTTTAACATATACAAAAAAATGTATAAATTAAATGGATGCCTCAGACTGATGCCATACAAGAACTCAAACCAGATTTCTGTATGTTCTTTCTGGTTGCTTTTGGATCGTGACTGAAGTTGTTCTTGTATAGGATGAACTATCGGCGTGACGTCATGAAACTTGAATGACACATGACTCTCATCAATCACTACATCTCTACTTATTGTTATCTTGTTGGTCTCAGGTTGCAGGATTCTGTAACCCTTTTGAGATTCACTGTAGCCTACCAGGATACCTTACTTGGCATGGGATTCCCATTTGGTACGTTTTTCTTTTGGAACATATACAAATGCCTTACTTCCAAATATTCTTATGTTGTGTAGTTTGGGCTTCTTGTTGTTCCATTGCTCATATGGTGTTTTCTCAGCAGCTTTACTTGGTAGTCTATTTTGAATATAGCAAATCTGTCTATTAAGACAAGTGGCTGCTCTGATCATGTGGAACTATTTTTAAGAGATGTTTTCCTGGACATTTTCCCGTTAAGGCAGCTTGTACATTTCATCATCTGATTGCATTGGTCTATTTTAACACCTTCAGCAAGCTGGTCTCAAACTTGCTTTCTTATTGCTTCTGGATCTCTTTGTGCAAGATGTCTGTAGCAGTGGCATACCTCCAATAGAGGCAGACCACGCAGCTGCTATGGGGCCCCTGAGGGAAGGGGGCCCACAGTGGAGGATAGGCTCCGCCCACTAATTACAGTTGTATAGCTACCTGTGAAAAGAGAATGTAATAAGTGGAGAGGTCATCAACCATGTGACCTGTGCAAGAAGCCAAGGAATAGTAGAGAAGCAGAAGTCTGAAGGACCTTTGATGATGTCATCATCATGTGACCAGTGCAGAGGACTGGTGAAAGACCTGTGGCATGTCGCTGTGAGGGGGAGGAGCTTCTGTGTGGTGCCTGTGGGAGAGGTTAGTCCTGGGTAAGCCCATATAACATCCTAGAAAAGCTGGGAGTTGTAGTTCTGTCCTATTATATCCCTCTCCATGTAATTTCATCTTATGCCCTAATACAGTCTGATAATGCTGGGAGTTGTAGTTCTCTCCTTTTATACCACCTCTCTGTAATGTATACTGATGCCCCATAATAAGTCTGGCCATACTGAGGGTTATAGTTATTTCCTTTTAAAGCTATTCACCTAGTACAACTGGATGATGCCCTATAATAATCTGGACATGCTGGGAGTTGTAGTTCTCTGTTCTTAGGCTGGGTTCACATCACCGTTTAGTTTTCTGTTTTGCGTGCAGGACTTTTTTCCGTCTATAATAACGAATCTCAGATGGAAATGGCTCACGCGTAAGCCAAATGTGCAGACCTGTTGCTTGAAGTATAGATTCAGTTTTTTCCTTTATTTTTCTGTTCTTCTGATGGATCAGAAATACGGAAAACTAAACGGTGATGTGAATCCGGCCTTATCCTCTCTGTGTAATATCCACTTGTATCCAATAATAACAGCCTGGACATGCTGGGAGTTGTAGTTCTCCCCACTTTTACCTCACCCTGTGTTGCCCCCTAATTTTCAGTAATAACAATCTGGTGATGATGAGAGTTAAAATCCATGGATACATGAAAAAACTATCTCTATATTGAATGATGTGAAGCGCTTCACAGGTAACTAAATCCTCCTCACAGAATCCTCCATTTGATTAAGGCCTCATGCACACGAACGTATATTCTTTCCGTGTCCGTTCCGTTTTTTTTGCAGACCGTATATGGAACTTTTCATTTCAATGGGTCTGCAAAAAACACAGAAGTTACTCCGTGTGCATTTCGTTTCCGTATATCCGGATTTCCATTTCACAAAAAAATAGAACATGTCCTATTATTGTCCACATTACAGACAAGGATAGTACTGTTCTATTAGGGGCCAGCTGTTCCGTTCCGCAAAATATGGAATGCACACGGACGTCATCCGTATTTTTAGCGGATCTGTTTTTTGCGGACCTCAAAATACATGTGGTCGTGTGCATGAGCCCTAAGAGGTCTCACAAGTCCAAGACTGGCGCATTGGAACACGTGGGACGCCAAGTGCCGGCAGAGCAAATATCCTGGGACGTTAGGCACTGAGTTTGGGGACTACATAAAATAACAGCCGGGAGTAGAGGTTGCACCAGCCAAATCAGCTACAGGAAGGAGGTATCAGGGGTCAGTGTACTGAACGCTACGTGGGACGCCAGGCACCGAGTTTGGGGACTACAGAAAATAACAGCCGGGAGTAGAGGTTGCACCATCCGAATCAGCTACAGGAAGGAGTTATCAGGGGTCAATGTACTGATCGCTACGTGGGACGCCACGGTTGGCAGATGCTAGTAACTGACGGCAAGTATGCATTACTGACCATTGAGAGACAGCACTGTTATTAATAAGGTTGAGTGAAGTACCGCTACTAATAAGGCTGAGTCTTGAAAAGCATAATGGATACAATATGAACACTTAAATGTATCTAATTTGTTGAACTAATCAACAGCTCTATAAGTACCATTAAGAGTGAACTATTTCTAAAGGGGACATTATCTCTATAAGGAAAACAGCTGACTCGTGGGATAAACAAATTATGATATTATCTTAAGATGTTTTAAAATGTGTTACTTTTAAAGGTATAATCTGTAACCTATTATTATCACATATAATTGGAGGTACTTTACTGTGGCGATTTTCTACAGCTGTATGGATGATAATTAATTCCAGTTCACAATATTAATGGTTGTGCCATACATACAGTTGTTGGTATAATATCGCCACTGTATTACATGTAATCTCTATCATCTTGTTTTATTTTTATTTATATTTAGTTTTTAATTTATTTTACCTTATTATCTATGGATCATTCCTCGTTATTTGTGATTTTTTATTTATAATTATTAAAATATATATCTTGGGACATATCTTGGGACATACCGTATTTTCTCTGAATGGTTTGAGATGTAGAGTGCCTGCCTTTAATCCTTCTAAAATTTGATGATGAGAGTTGTAGTCCTTTTGTCACTATTAAATTGTTCTGCAGCAGCTGAGGTGAGTATTAGGCTGTGCTGGTGCCGTTCGCTGTTCTGCCCGGTCATAGGAGCACAACAATGAAAATCACCACAGTTGCAGATCTGGTGCTTCATGGACAACAACATCTAACGGATCCCGCAGACCTTGATGAGATCTGATGAGTTTCCATCTGCCAGGCTAAAAAATTGTGTCGAGCATTTATGACCTGATCTGCTAATGAGGTCCCAACACAGATGTGATAAAAGCCTTTTATGTTCTCTAGCATCAGATTATGATGTTCTGCAGCAGCTGAGGTGTGTATTAGGAGGTTCTACAGCAGCTGAGGTGTGTATTAGGAGGTTCTGCAGCAGCTAAGTTGTGTATTAGGAGGTTCTGCAGCAGCTGAGGTATGTATTATGATGTTCTGCAGAAGCTGAGGTGTGCATTATGAGGTTCTGCAGCAGCTATGGTGTGTATTATGACGTTCTACAGCAGTTGAGGTGTGTATTATGAAGTTCTACACCAGCTGATGTGTGTATTATTAAGTTCTGCAGCAGCTGAGGTATGTATTATGGTGTACTGCAGCAGATGAGGTGTGTATTAGGAGGTTCTGCAGCAGCTGAGGTGTGTATTAGGAGGTTCTGCAGCAGCTGAGGTGTGTATTATAAGGTTCTGTAGCGGCTGAGGTGTGTATTATGAGGTTCTGCAGCAGCTGAGGTGTGTATTAGGAGGTTTTGCAACATCTGAGGTGCGTATTAGGAGGTTCTGCAGCAGCTGATGTGTGTATTATTAAGTTCTGCAGCAGCTGAGGTGTGTATTAGGCTTTGTTCACATCTGTGCTGGTGCCGTTCGCTGTTCTGCCCAGTCATAGGAGCACAACAACGAAAATCACCACAGTTGCGGATCTGGCGCTTCATGGACGACAACATCTAACGGATCCCGCTGACCTTGATGAGTTCTGATGAGTTTTCATCTGCCAGGCTATAAAATTGTGTCCAGCATTTATGACCTGATCTGCGAATGAGGTCCCAACACAGATGTGATCAAAGCCTTTTATGTTCTCTAGCATCAGATTATGATGTTCTGCAGCAGATGAGGTGTGTATTAGGAGGTTCTGCAGCAGCTGAGGTGTGTATTAGGAGGTTCTGCAGCAGCTAAGTTGTGTATTAGGAGGTTCTGCAGCAGCTGAGGTATGTATTATGATGTTCTGCAGAAGCTGAGGTGTGCATTAGAAGGTTCTGCAGCAGCTGAGGTGTGTATTATGAGGTTATGTAGCATGTGAGGTGTGTTATGATGTTCTGCTGCAGCTGATGTGTATTATGAGGTTCTGCAGCAGCTATGGTGTGTATGATGACGTTCTACAGCAGTTGAGGTGTGTATTATGAAGTTCTGCACCAGCTGATGTGTGTATTATTAAGTTCTGCAGCAGCTGAGATATGTATTATGGTGTTCTGCAGCAGATGAGGTGTGTATTAGGTGGTCATGCAGCAGCTGAGGTGTGTATTATAAGGTTCTGCAGCAGCTGAGGTGTGTATTATGATGTTCTGCAGCAGCTGAGGTGTGTATTAGGAGATTCTGCAACATATGAGGTGTGTATTATGAGGTTCTGCAGCAGCTGAGGTATGTTATGATCTGCTGCAGCAGCTGAGGTGTGTTATGATCTGCTGCAGCTGATATGTGTATTATAAGGTTCTGCAGCAGCTGAAGTCTGTATTATGAAGTTCTGCAACATCTGAGGTGCGTATTAGGAGATTCTGCAGCAGCTGATGTGTGTATTAGGAGGTTCTTCAGTAGCTGAGGTGTGTATTATGATGTTCTGCAGCAGCTGAGGTGTGTATTATGAGGTTCTGCAGCAGCTGAGGTGTGTATTAGGAGGTCCTGCAGCAGCTGAGGTGTGTATTGGGAGGTTCTGCAGCAGTCAGAGAAACATCAGTTGTGACTGGATTAAATCCTTTGTAAAATGTCCCTGTCCTGTTCCTCTGCCAGCACGCGTCGCACTGTGACCTGACTGACCAATCCGGACCTGACCTGATCCAGCAGTGTCACCAGTCCAGACTCCAGACCAGCTCCATTAAGATCTGCCCCAGGCCCTGACCGTGCTCTGCCAGCTGCACAAACAGTAAGTAAGCATTGGGGAAAAGGGGAAGCATGAGCAGGCACAGTCCATGGGGGGAGGATGACACACTATATAAAAAGTAGCAGCAGCGGGCACAGTTCATCGGGTAAGGCTAGGTAATCACTTGCATTCAGATTTTGGTATTCTGTTCCAGCATACCAGCAGAATACCAGAATCGCCAGATCCAGCATATGCCAAACACTGCTGGCACCTGCCGGATCCCATTCACAATCATGGGGTCATTCGAGATCCTGCATGCAGCGGTGTTTTGTCCTTTGTTTTTGCCAGAATCTGCAACGGAGGCTTCTGCTGGAACCTCTGCAGTAGTTGTGCACGTACCCTAAGGGGTGCTATAGGTCACTCACAAGGGGGCTCAATTCAGATTCTTGCCATGGGGCCCAGCAGGGACGTAACTAGAAGTGACTGGGCCCCACAGCAAATATTTGTAAGGGCCCCCCAGCGCGCTTCGCACCTCCCTCCTCCTGTGTAAACCCCACTCCTTTGGCACAGTGTAGCGGTATACTGTATATTGTGGGGCACAGTGGATGCTATATGTGTATAACATAAACATATTTCATATGAAAACTTACAGTTACTTGACCCTTGGGGATCTCGGACGCCACTTCCACACTTGGCCGGGGGCTCGGCGGAGCTGATGTTGTGCTTTATCCTAATGAGAAAGATTTCATAATAAGGATTTGGAGAAGGGGCAGAGGGATAGCAGAGCAGGGAGAGGCTGGTGCTGCTACTAGGGGGTCATACCATGGGGGAGTAATAAAACCCACTATAATGCCCCCCCCCCCAGTAGTAATAATTCTCCTTATAATGTGACAGTGCAAAAATACCCCCTTGTAATGCCCCCAGTTGAGCTAATGTCCCCATAGTGCCCCCATAATGTCCCAGTATAAAATACGTAATTTGTAAAAATAGACCAGGCACTCTATATATGTGGCCAAGAAGTGAGATATTTATTAAATGTAATACAATCAACTACTAAAATAACAGCATAAAATAAAATAGCAGTAGCACAGTAGATAATAATAAATAGCAATATGATAGCAGCAACAGATAATAATAAATAACAAATAGCAATATAGTAGCAGCAGCAGAAATTATAGCAGCATTTTGGTAGCAAGTGTCAGTAGCTAACTGCAAAGGTATCGTTCAAATAGTAGCAGCAGATATTATAGCAGCAATTGGTAGCAAGTGTCAGTAGCTAACTGCAAAGGTATCGTTCAAATAGCAGCAGCAGAAATTATAGCAGCAATTGGTAGCAAGTGTCAGTAGCTAACTGCAAAGGTATCGTTCAAATAGCAGCAGCAGATATTATAGCAGCAATTGGTAGCAAGTGTCAGTAGCTAACTGCAAAGGTATCGTTCAAATAGCAGCAGCAGAAATTATAGCAGCAATTGGTAGCAAGTGTCAGTAGCTAACTGCAAAGGTGTCGTTCAAATAGCAATTTGGTAGCAGCAACAGAATAATATAGCAGCAATTGGTAGCAAGTGTCAGTAGCTAACTGCAACAAAGGTATCGTTCAATGGAAGCAATTTGAAGCAAAAGTATAGTATCTTAAAATCCATCCAGATAAACCGCAAATATAAATCGTAAGCTCCTTAAAACTGCAGTAATGCCAAAAAAGTCCTTCTTTCAAATATATTACCCAAGTAGTGGGTCTGAATAATGTCTTATATTAAGATTCCACTCCTGGTTGGTTCACGGTATAACGGAAGAGACTAGAGGGTACAATGTTAACCGCAATGTGGCGTCCCACACAGTTGTATTTGCTTATTCACTGTTACCTTACTCTTGTCTCATTCCCGTCTCTCAATACCGACTCGTTGATCTCAGCTGACTCTGTATCCAGTGTCGTCAGCGAATTCAGCGCTCGTTGGACTCGAGTGCCGCCAGGGTTGTTTTCGTTCCAGGAACTTCAGTTTAAATCCAGGGGAGACTTTCAACCAGCATGCCAGTGTCAGGTATAGCCCATACGCATTTCGGGGACGTGGCCCCTTCCTCAGTGGTTATGTGTATAACATAAACATATTTCATATGAAAACTTACAGTTACTTGACCCTTGGGGATCTCGGACGCCACTTCCACACTTGGCCGGGGGCTCGGCGGAGCTGATGTTGTGCTTTATCCTAATGAGAAAGATTTCATAATAAGGATTTGGAGAAGGGGCAGAGGGATAGCAGAGCAGGGGGAGGTTGGTGCTGCTACTAGGGGGTCATACCATGGGGGAGTAATAAAACCCACTATAATGCCCCCCCCAGTAGTAATAATTCTCCTTATAATGTGACAGTGCAAAAATACCCCCTTGTAATGCCCCCAGTTGAGCTAATGTCCCCATAGTGCCCCCATAATGTCCCAGTACAAAATACCCCTATATAGTGCCCCCAGTAAATTCCCCCATAATGCTCCTCTCCCCCCTTCCTGCTAGTGCCCCCCATAATGTACCAGTATAAAATGCCCCATATATAGTGCCACAGTAGATGCCCCTCAGTGTCCGGCCTCTGATAGGCTGCCGGCCTAGTGTCCCCCATAATGCCCCCCCAATAATGTGCCAGTAAGTATCCCCATAGATGCCCCCCATCATGTGCCAGTATCAAGTGCCTCTCTCCTCCCCCCATGTCCCAGTATCATAGTGCCATCTCCCCCCCCAATGTGCCAGTATCAAGTGCCTCTCTCTTTCCCACCCCCCATGTGCCAGTATCATAGTCCCAACCCCCCCATGTGCCAGTATCAAGTGCCTCTCTCTTCCCCCCCATGTCCCAGTATCATAGTGCCACCCCCCCCAAAAAAAAGTGCCAGTATCAAGTGCCTCTCTCCCCCCCATGTGCCAGAATCATAGTGCCAAACCCACCCATGTGCCAGTATCAAGTGCCAACCCCCCCCACATGCCAGTATCAAGTGCCTCTCTCCTCCCCCCCATGTCCCAGTATCATAGTGCCATCTCCCCCCCCACAAAAAAAATGCCAGTATCAAGTGCTTCTCTCCCTCCCCCCATGTGCCAGTATCAGGTGCCAACCCCTCTCCCCCCCCATGTGCCAGTATCAGGTGCCAACCCCTCCCCCCCCCCCATGTGCCATTATCAGGTGCCAACCCCCCCCCAGGTGCCAGTATCAGGTGCCAACCCCCCTCCCCCCATGTGCCAGTATCAAGTGCCCCCCGCTCCCCTTATGGCAGTAACAGTCGGGTATTAAAAAAAAATAATAAACACTTCTACTTACCTCCATGTCAGCGATGCGATGCAGCCTCTTCCTGTGTCCTGCCCTGTATGTCCATATATGGAGTCAGTGCTTGTATTTCAGAAAAGTTTCTGCTGGGATTCGAACCCATGACCTTCTGTATCAGAGGCAAAGCACCTAACCACACGACCATAAGAGATGCCTTGCTGCTGACTGAAAAAATATGAGACTTTTACTGTTATAGCTGGCTAGGTGTACATCTATACACATGACAGCTGCTCATATATAGAGATATAGCAGAGCTGAGTGTGCTGGCACAGCTGTCATATAGAGATATAGCAGTGCTGGGTGTGTTGGGGCAGCTGTCATGTGTATAGATGTACACTTAGCCAGCTATAACAGTAGAAGTCTCATATTTTTTTTCAATCAGTTGTAATGCAGCCTTTATGGCTGTGAGGGTAAATGCTTTGCCTCTGATACACTCAGACATTGGAGGTTGTGGGTTCGAATCCCAGACACATTAGGAGACAGTAAGATTAGATCACATTAGCGAGGGGGCCTGGTCAGCCGCTGCTGCTGTAAAGGGGCCCTGAACATTAAGACAAGAATCGATATTTAGCGAACTTGAAAATAAACTGTCACACACGCTGCCGGGGCGCTGGGCCCCGAAGCAGCTGCTTCCCTGGTAGTTACGCCACTGGGACCCAGTGATTTCTATGTACGCCCCTGGTCTGTGCCATACGTGAACACAATCTTTGTGCTGTTCTTGCTTGGCAGTACACACACTTTCTTTGCATTTTAGTTGATATGGTTCATCGTTAATTTCTCCTCCTCAAGTGTGTACCCTTATGTCGAGATGATGCAGCGGTCATTCTTAAATGTGACTTCATTGCCCCGTCCCATGAGATCCTTCACAGACAACAAATTCCTTTCAAGACTAGGGACATACAGCACATCCTTTACTGGAATCCTTCTGCTTTGTGTTGGGGAGAACTGAGAATTAGGCTGGGTTCACACGGGCGTGTCCGGATTAGGTCCAGATGCGTCCCAATGTATTGTGGCAAACCCGCGCGAGTAGGAACGCAATTGCAGTCAGTTTTGACTGCGATTGCGTTCCGATGTTCAGTTTTTATCGCGCGGGTGCAATGTGTTTTGCACGCGCGTGATAAAAAACCGACTGTGGTA